>NW_018744813.1:3709278-4155878 GCF_001683475.1 Chenopodium quinoa | reverse complement strand
GGGTTTGAGTTATGTTTGTGAGGGTTAGTTAGAGGAGCCCACCATTGTTTCCTCCCTAAGCCTCACTTCACCTCCCTCACGCGTCAGTCCTCTAATGTGTGGAGAGTTTTGAGAGATAGCGGGCGAGTGCCCGATGTTGATGGGGACGATGAGGTAGGGATAGGTAATGAGGAGGAGGTTCAGGAGGAGCAGCAGCAGCAGCAGCAGCAGCCGGTTACCCAGCAACCCGCAAGTACAGGTACATTTCAGCTATCTGATATCGCTAGTCAGTTGCAAGCAATTTATGAGTCACAGCAAGGCCACCATCTGCAGCAGCAGGCCCTCTATGACTCAGCTGTGGATCGAGGAGAGATTGCTCCCCCCGTGAACTACCCCAATTGGCCGCCTCAGCACGGCCCTGTTCCTTCTTGGGGGGGGAACAATCTCCCCACTTACCCCTACTGGCAAGGTCCTTCCGAGCCTAGTAGGGAGCTCCGCAGCTTCCCAGAGGACGGGCAGTACGATTATCGTGTGCCCGGCGGGTGTGACTTTAGAGGGGACCCTGCTTACCCCTATGTGCATCCTGATCACCCCGCCCCTCTGTATTCCCAGTCCGAGGACGCTCCCTCTGATCCTTTGCCTAGTTGGCAAGAGGATCTTTACAGAGGTCACTGCGGTTGGCCGCCGGGCTTTGACGGTGGTTGGGGCCTTTTCGGCCCCCCTAGTGGCTTCACTTACGACGAGCCGCCACGTCGGTTTGGCTCACCTAGTGAGCCCAGCTCTAGTGGCCAGTAGGCTGCGTCCTTGAGTACATCTCTCTCCCCTGCTTTTGTACGCTCATTTTGATGAGTAGGAGATGTACTCTTGGTAGGGAGTGACTTGGCTGGGATTCTTACTTGCTCGCCTGCCGTTCTTTCATTGTTTTCCCTGTACCTTCATGCTGCTGATTCTGCTAAGTTACATGACTGTTTTCTTTGGTTAATTTTGCCCCTGTTCACTAATATTGTTGATGAGTTTCGATGTGGTTTTGATGATGATGCTGTTTTGGGGACGCTTCTCTCGGTTTGATGGATACCGGTGAGTCCGCCCCCCGTTTTTTCCTGTCGATGATGATGATGATGATTACTGGTGTTCGCCGACACGGCGATTGACCAGTGCAGGTATGTATATATGGTTCGATGATTTTTGAGGTAATGTTGATTTTGTAGGAGATCTAGAAATTTTGTCAAGGGTAGATTAACTTAATAGACTTGCGTTCTTGAATGTCTTTATTCCTAAGGATTAAGAGTTTCCGCGTTCTTGGATTGCCATTGGTTGACTCTAAAATATGTCTATGCTAAGGTAGTTGTGCTAGAAATCGTAAGGCCCACCGAACCCAAATTCACTTGTTTGTGGTAAGAAGGTGTTGCCCCATTGGGGGATTTGAAGCCCTAAAGGTAGTTTTTGTAACCCGATGTCAGTTTTAATGTTCAAGCCTCCAACACTTATTGTATGAGCGGCATAGGATCCTTACCAAGGCATGCTTAGATCGAGAACTTGTTGTCTAGCTACCCGAGATCGCGACCGAACTATATCTAGGGAGGACAAAGGCATTTTCTTCGGTGACTATTTTGCTATTCTAGGTTTAGCTTTTCTTTTGTTGCTTCCTTGTAATTTCATTTGCGTATCCCCCTTGCTAGCCATGTTGAGCCTACACCTCCTTGTTTGTAGCATATTACAAATCCTATAACCCTTCTAGTTCATTTTTCCTCCGTAGAATTGTGAAATTTGAGCCAAGAAAGTTTGTTGTGATTTTGGTTTGATAAGTTGGACGATGATGGTTTGGTATGGAAAGTAAGGTTGTTTTCGATATTTTTGGTGTTTAATAAAAGCAAATGTGAATTCAAAGAAAAAGCCGTCCATAGTTATAAAAGGCACGGACAAATTAATAAAGGTTGACAAAAGCTTGAGCTACAAAAAAAAAAAAAAAAAAAAAAAAAATAATAATAATAAAAAATTGCCAATTTGCAAACAGATTTTGATGTAGTGTCCTCCCTATTTGCTCATTGAGGACAATGCTCAATTCAAGCTTGGGGGAGAGATTCTACGCATTTCATTTATAGTTTTGTGAGATTGAGTTGAAAAAGCTTGGGGGAGACGTATTTTTGTTTGGAAATTGGTGATATTCTACGTTGTTTTCGAGAATTGGCGCCATTCTTTGCTTCACAATTAGGATTTACCACCAAATTTTCATGTTTTTTTTTTTCTCTCACCTTTACCTCCTAGCCTACATTACAACCCCTTTTAAAGTCCTTTCGACTTGGATTGGTTGAGTCACTAGTCGGTGGAGGGAGCTAGATTTCAAGCATATGGAGAGAGCATGACTTGGTAAGATGTCGGGTCACCCTTGTTTCATTTGTTCCGGCTCCTTCGTGGAGTCATGAGATGCTACCTTGAAGGGTGGATTTGAATCCAGATGAGGGAACGCGGTAAGAATGTATGGAATGCGGGTGGAGTGGAGCATGTTAGAGTTCTCTATGCTTAGCATAACTTATCTTTCAATCAACCATTGGCATCCAAAAACGTGCTTACTCTTAGTGCTTAGAAAGATTGCCATCCATCTATGCTTGTTTGTAGTTGATTTTTTTTTCTATTTTGCTTGTGTTTGGATAATCGTTTCTCAATCTTCTTTGCCTTTAGCTTTGCTCGAGGACAAGCAAAGGTTTAGCTTGGGGGAATTTGATGAGTGACATTTATGTCGCTCTTAGGATAGTCTTTTCTAGTAGTTTTAGTAATAATTCGGTCCATTTCAATATGTTTTTGCTATGATCCGCCCATTTCGAGTATTCTACCTTTGTGGCGCGTAATGTGTATTCATGTGGTTTAGGTAGTTTATACTCCCCTCCTCTTTCGTTGTATTACGCCTTGCCTTCCTGTTCCATGATTGCAGGTGTATGCCGTTGATTCGGAGATGGAAGGAACAAGGGCTAAACGGGAAGAAATCCAGACCAGACAAATGGCGCGGGCGCGCCACCAGAGGAGCGGGCGCGCCACCTGTAAGCACGGGCGCGCATCCCTTGAGCGCGGGCGCGTTGATGAGCTGGACCAACCATTAAATACCCACTTTGGAGCGGGCGCGCATTTCGAGGAGCGGCCGCGCCATCATTTAACGCGCGGTCGCACCATTGTTGGGCGCGGGCGCGCCTGTCTGCTGCTGATTCAAATCCCGATTTCAGCCCAAGTTAAAAGAGGGAGGCAAAACGGCTAAGGAGGGGGACAACATTCTATCATAGGGATATTATTTATTTTAGCATAGAACCTTAGAGGAGAGTTTTTTTTGGAAGGAATTTTTCTAAGGTTTTGTTTTAGCCACTTTTGTATTGAACAATCTTGATAGTTTTTAGTGTAATTTTCATTGTCTATCAACATTAGTTTTACTCTTAGTTTTTAAAGAAGTAGTTTTGCAACATTGATGTATGGTCAAGCTTGGAGATTGAATGATGTATGGCTCTTTATTTGGATTTCAATGAAGGTTTTGATATATTTCTCTCTTTTCTCTTGTTTTTATGATTAAAGTTTCTACCTTTGTTAGTTTAGTTGATAAAAACTTTGTCTTTCTTACTATTTCATTGGTTATAATGTTGCTTAGTATGATTGTAGTTGTAGTTATGACTAGTGAGTAGTTTCTTGTTGCTAGGGGTTTGGTGAAGATATGCTTTGAGTTTGATGTATGCTAGGCTAGGTTAATTTGGAATATTTGTGATTAAATCTTCCTTGTGCTTATACTTATTAGCCACTCCATGTTTATGGCCATACGCATGTTGTGGTTGAATGACGTAAACTAAATCGTGACGATAGTGCGACTTAGGAATAGTCATTAGGTGATTGATTATTGCATGACCTTAGCTTGTATACCTTACGACGATAGTGTGAGTGTATGCTAGCTAGGAAAGCTCTTAATCCCGATAGGTGATTAGAGAGTATTCTTGATATTGCCTTGTATGAGTTGCTTGGGTTACATGTAAACCTATTTTCCGATGCCTACCTTCGTTGAATTCATAGCATGTTTGATCCTTCCCCCTAGTGCTTGTTTTAATTGTTATTCTATCCCTCTTAGTCATTACTTTACCCACCATACTTCTTGATCGAATTAGATTAACATTAGGAGATAAATAGCGGTGCTTAATCGTTTCCCTGTGTTCGACCCTTGACTTGCCTCTATACTCTTTTAGTTGCATGTTTAGGACTACAAATATCATTTGATAGAGGTGTCTTAGTAACGACCTAAAATACCGCCTGTCACCTATCCGTCTCAGAACATGCTCTCAGTGCTGTTCTCCTTGCTGAGAGAGACGGCATCCAGCTCCCCATCTATTTCATTAGCCATGTGCTAAAAAATGTTGAACTCAAGTACCCCATGGTTGAAAATTTTGGCCTTGCTCTATATATGGCATTCAAGAAATTAAAGCCATACTTTCTGGCTCATCTGCTTGTAATTCACACCAATCAGCCCCTCAAGCGGCCAATGTCTACCTTTGACTGATCAGGCAGAATGTTGAAATGGGCTATTGAAATGCAAAGTCTTGAAATCACTTTTGAACCCAGAAAGGTAGTGGAAGGTCAGTTGATTGCCGACTTCATTGTTTAAATGACACGACCGATACCACCGGATAACATTGATCAGGTTTGGAAAGTGTTTGTAGACGGGAGCTTAATGAAGAACGGCTGCGGTGTAGGAATTATTTACAAGTCCCATGAAGGGGACAGATTTGAATATGTAATGCGGTTTAAGTTTCAAGCCTCAGATAACGAGGCGGAATATGAAGCCCAGCTAGCCGGAATCCCCATGTGTAAGGCAGCAGGGGAAACAAAAATTGACGCCTACTCTGATTCACAGTTGGTCGTAAGCTAGTATGACGCCTACTCATCTGGCTATGATCAAGTATCTTTAGGCAGTAAAAGAAGAGGTCGGGGCACTTGAAGAATTTTGTCTGAGTCAAGTGCCCAGGTCTGATAACAATAAGGGATGCATTGTCCAAATTGGCATCTTCCGCCTGTTGTGATATGCCTCAGTTAGTCTTTAGGGAAGTTCTTATAAAAATGTATATATGAAGAGCCCATTGGAATCCTGGACCGAACCTCTACCTGGATGGATGGCATCCGGGCATAATTAACAGACAAAACACTTCCTGATTCACCATAGGAGGCAGCCGTCATGAAGAAGCGAGCAGCAAACTTCAAGATGAGAAATGGAGAACTCTTCAAGGTGAGTTTCCTTAAACCTCTATTGAAGTGTGTTACCCCAGAAAAGGGTAAAGAAGTTCTTGAATAATTGCATGATCGATACTGAGCCTCTCATATAGGCGGCATGTCCCTAGCTGTCATAGCCAAGCGGCATCACTTTTGGCTTACTCTTGAAGAAGACGCCAAAGAATTGGTGAAGCGGTGTGACAAATGCCAGAGGTTTGGCAAGCTTATTCACCGCCCGGCTACTAATCTGATGGAAATCCACAGCTAAGTCCCTTGTTCTAAGTGGTGCATGGATATTTTGGATCCTTATACGCCTGCTCCAAGCGGAAAGCTTTATATTTTGGTGGTTGTGGATTACTTTACCAAATGGGTAGAGGCTGAGCCGGTCAAGAGCATCAAGACAAAGGATGTCATCTCTTTCATTTGGAAGAACATTATCACCCGGTTTGGGGTACATATGTCTATGGTGTTTGATAATGGCCCTTAGTTTGAAACGCCTCACCTTAAGACTTGGTTGGGAGATCAGGGAATCTCACATTGTTTTGCATCAGTCGGCCGACCCCAAGCAAACGACCAAGTTGAAGCCTTCAACAAGCTTATCTCAGACGACATAAAAAAGAAAATTGATAGAGCCGGTGGCTTATGGGAAGAGGAGCTGATTCATGTCCTATGGGCCATCCGGACAACTACCAAAGGGGAAACCGGTGAAACCCCATTTCTTATGTTGTATGGTGTTAAAGTCGTCTTGCCCATTGAACATTACGAGCCGACTCTCAGAGTCATGCTTTATGATGAAGAGGCAAATTGGGAGGCCATGCGGCTGGCATTGGACTCCCTCCCGGAACGCAGGGGAAATGCTGCCCTACGCCATGAGATATACCGTATGAGAATGACGAGAGCCTACAACAAGAAAGTACACAAACGCCCTTTGAAAGTTGGCGACTTTGTGTTATGAAAAATGGAGGCAACCGGTAGGGCCAATAAGTCATGAAAGCTAACCCCCAATTGGGAAGGCCCCTACGAGATCTATGAAGAAGTGAGGGATGGCAGCTACCGTCTGGAAACCCCAAACGGCAGACGCCTACCTCGAACTTGAAATGTAGATAACTTAAAAAAGTACTACTTCTGAGAAATGTAAATTTTTTGTAAACAAAGAGTCTATCATTGAGAAATTAGCTTTTGGTTTCAAAATTGTTTTGTTATCTTTATAATTACTTATCCGCATGGGTAATACTCATACAGAACTTTTGCTTAAGTAACTAAGTTTGATACTTAGTGTAAATTCAATGTTATAATTACTTGTCCGCCTAGGTAATACTCAGACGGACTATTTGTTTAACCAACTATGTTTGACACTTGTTGTAAATTCAATGTTAAAATTACTTATCCGCCTGCGTAATACTCAGACGGACTATTTGTTTAACCAACTAAGTTCGACACTTATTATAAATTCAATGTTATAATAACACGCATCAAATGGCCAGATTAAAAAAAAACTAAGCACAAAAACGCTTAGTGGCTATACAACCGGTCTCAAACAAGACAAAAGACCAATGGCCGGATGGTTGCTTATTTTATAAAACCGCTTGTCCTAACATGGACAAGGGCGTCCGGCGACACCTCTCCGGGGTGCAGTCGTCGCAGAGAGCAGACTCTTCGTTAGTTCTATGTACCTATGCAAACGGCAAAGATTGAACGACCAAATTGGTCAACTCATAGCCGTCTGACCCGAATAATCTCTGAGAACGATTAAGTTTTCGACTACAGGATGCCCTGAGGCATCAGTCGGTTACCGAGTGAAGTTTTTACTTAGATTATTTATTCCAAAGTTGCACTCTCTCTCCCAATTGGGGAAAAAGATTTTGTGTAATGGCTATGCAATAATCCCAGACGGAATATTACCGCCTAGGTAAGAGGCTAGAAGCACTCGTTCTAATGGCTGGGTGTGCACTTGGTTTGGGGCAATCACCATTGTGATTGATTGGCCTAAAAACACCTCATACTTCTCCTAGTATCAAGTGTTTTCAAGCCAATCAATCAATTTAATATAAAACCAACCACACAGCCGTCCAGGAGCAAGAGTAGCCGGATTGCAAATTGCCGCATGCTTTTTTAAGTTAGGCAAAATACTTGATACCAACTGAGTCGGAATACTTTATATTGAAAATGGCACGAAGGCCAGAATAATTGTTAACCGGAATAACATCCGGAGAAGAAGCAAAAGAAAATAATTGTTACCCAACTACACAGTTGGTAAAAATAAAACATACTCGGCTCACAAGCCGGAAAAGAAAGAAACTTAGCATACTCCCGCTTGATTTGGGGAGGCTGATTCAAGGCTGAGGGGGAAGTTGCTCCGGCTGGTTTTGACCGGCTGGGAGGGCTTCTAATTGGTCGTCAACCACCTGAGGCTGGCTGCCTTCATTTTGCTCATCCTCCGCCTGCTCCTCCTCATTATTTGAGACTTCATACCCCAGACCTGCAGCCCATTCCTTGAAGCGAGGCAGAGCTGCCTCTCCTAGCACTTGGGCATCATACACTACAGTGGCGTAATCATACCTAAGTTTGTACACTTCAAACTCCACATCTGGATAGAGGAGCCCCCATGCTATCTTCAGGCGGGTAGCATTGTCCTGCTCATTCTCCTCGCTCAGCCGGGTCTGCTCCTTGGCAATCTCATCTGCCTGCTGGTTTCACAAATTGACGATCTCCACCCCCAGGCGTTTTACGTCTGCCCGGGGCTTTGTGTTCTCCTTGTCAGTGTCTTCTAATGCCTTGAGTTCAGATTGAGCATCCCTTTGTTTTAGCTCAAGGTCATTAGCCCGGCTGGTGGCTTCATCATTCGCTGCCGTCAAGCTCCGGATCAGCTCCTCCTGTTTCAACTCTACTACTATAATCTCTAAATCACACATATAATTAGCATATTCAGCTGAGTTGAGATTTTCAAGGGCACTTTGTTTGGCGTCATTTACCTCTTCTTGCTTCCGCCTGAAGGGGCCTCGGAGCCCATCCACCCTCAACATTACCTGAGAAATGAGCAGCCGAATTATGAAATACTTAAAGAAAATTGAAGAAAAAATATCAGAACTAAGTTGAGGATTCTTTACCTTAGCTAGTTGGACCATTATCCGGTCAAAGTCCACTACCTGCATATCAGGTATGGAATTTTTCTCCGACCGGGTGAAGGTCCTCACCATCCGTTTGGCAAACCCCACAAGATCTAGCTCATCGGATGTAAGATCTGCACCAAAAGAAGTAGAAGTACTTGGTGAGAAGGATGTAGCATAGTTAGCATTCATCCGTTGTCGGCTGCTGACTGAACCCCCTGAGGGGTCTACCTTAGTGTTCACTCTCATGAAGTTAAGTGGCCAAGGTATTTCAATCTTGCCCTTACCTTGGGTTTCCGAATGGGGCTTAGTTTTCTCCTCCTCCCTAGTTGTTGCCGCACCGACTGCAACATTATGTGGCTGGCCACCCTTTGATGCCGTAGAGACATCCAGCGCATTCTTCTGCGAGCATTCTGAGCTTTCACTTGGAATTTTCATTGCAGAAGGAGATTTGCCTCCGGTCGTGGGACGACCCGGGTTGGTATTAGAGGTTTACTGGGGGGGTCCCTCCTAGCGGTCTTGGAAGCCGGGGTCTTTTCCAAATCCTCCCCTTTCCTATAGAAAAGCTTGGAGATGGAGCATGGAAAGCATTTAGCAGAGTCCTGCAAATTAAGAGTCAAATGTACCCAACCGGGAAAATACCTTTGCAAGAAATGTAAATAAAAAAGCTTAAGTCAGGCGGTCTTACCCCGCCTTTCTTGGCCTCCTTTGCCTCAAAATCTGCTCTCTTTGAGAGCGCGCTTTCCTTGCGCAGTTGCGCTGCTGAATTAGTCGGGCTTTTGGTTGGGTCAACCATTTTCAAGGCGTCGGCTGCAAGGAGAAAATAAAAGTTAGAAAAAATCATAAAAAGTTTGTTGTACAAAATAAAAATTACAGACATGCCGGATGCAAGTGGATCTACCCTTGGGAAACATGGGGCTTAACCCACAGGCGGACAGAAAGCATCCATCTTTGAAGTAGTCCGGATGGGGGATCCAGTTATTCGGTACAATGATGTGAGTCCCATCCCCCAAGGGCTCAGTAGTGGTTTTAATGAAACCCGACTCCATTATTTACTGCCGGGCCCTAGTAGAGAGCGCCGGGAGAGGGAATTTCCTGCCAAGAAGAACCGGTTCTTGATTGTACCAGCGCAGTGTCCGGTTGTATCTTTGGGTCAGCGAAGAAATTAAATAAAACTTGTTTTTCAACCCTGACCACTTGGACACCTTGTCGAAACTCATCAAGTACTAGGGCAAGGTGGAAAGAGTGTACCATGCCTCGTGACCGCCTTGGCCCTTGCTCAAGTATTGCATATGAGCGAAGGCAGAGAAGCTGGGAGCTAAGTTCTAGAGCTTACAGGCGGCTATGTAGCTCAGAATATCCACCCATGAGTTGGGGGTGAGCTGCTGAACTCCTAGATCATACCCCTTCAGGATTTTCCTAATCCCGGTATGGAGGGGAAACCGGAGGTCGGCTTCTATTACTGCCTCGTAGCAGACAAAATAATTGTCTGCATTCTCTATCTTATCATCCCATGCCATCACTACATCAGCAGGCGTGAGGATAATATCCCACCCATTTCCAAAGGGGTGCTTTTCCTTGAAAGCCCTGAAGCCACTCTTCAACTGGGCTATGTCACCCGGAATCATCCTAATTTTCTTCTGGTTGGGGTTGTCAGCAACTTTCGCCGACTGCTGATAGTCAGACGCGAAATTATCCTGATCAGAGCTAGAAGTCTCGGCCCCCGATCTTTCAGCGGTCTTAGTACCGCCGGATCCTTCCACGGATCCATTAGAGGAGGCAGCCTCTTCACCGTTTACCTCGTGTACGCTCCAGATCCCGGAAGAAGGGGGAGCCTCTTCATAAGAATTGCCGGTCTCATCCAAATCCTCATTCCCCATATAGAACAACCTCGTCGGCAGGCACTTCCATGGTGCGCCGGCTCTTAGATTTTCTGGCCGTCTGGTTGACTTTGGCTATTGTGTCCTGCACAGACACAGAGAAGGAGGAATTAGGAGATGAGCACAGCAGTTCCGACAGTCTAGAAAAGGCACCCCCTGTTCTAGACTCAACCGTACCGAGAGACTGGCTGAGTGTCCTAGGCAATGCCAAGTGTGTGGATTGAGAACTCAATTTATTTCTAAGACTATGTATACAGACAGAAAAAAGAATGTATACAAGTTGGAAAAGAAAAACTAAAAATAGTAGAGGCGGTTACCTTACTTTTAACTCTGAAAAATTTGAAAACAGCTACAGACGGTGACCGGGTGTTGCAAGGTTAGCACACGAAAATCCGGAAAACTTTAACGCAGACGGAAGTACAGAATCTCTCTCTAAAAATCTTTTTTTCTCTCACTAGAAAGTCAAATGAAAATGAAGTGAGAGGAAAGGGGAAGAGGGGTAAACTTTTTTTTATAGAAGGTGAAAACAAGGGCATCCCCGTTTGAAAATAAAATTTTACTATCCGTTGTTACTGTTCACCTTTGATAGGTAGACACGTGTCACAGGCATCACGTGACCCCTGTGAGGGGAAAATGTTTAGGGTAAAAATACCCTAGACATGTGGACCAATTAGAGGAAGCTCCACCACCCGGAGTCTCCGTTGTTTTTCCAGGTACAGATCAGCCGGACCAATCTTTGTGACGTAACTCTCCCGAGGGACAAAAACACCCAAAACAACTTTGCATTACCCCCAAATCCTTAATGAACACGCGGAAAATTATAAAAAGCTTGAAAGGGGGTGCAGGCAGTTATCTTTAACTTGTCTCTGAAACTCTGAAAATAGCTACAAGATGTGACCGGTTGTGTTCCTCGAAGAGCAGCCGGAATGCCCATTCTCACAAGCAAACAGGGGCAGAGTTTTCTCTCTCTAAACGCTCTTCTTTTTATCTCTCTAAAACGTCAAGACTTGGAGTGTGAAATGAGGAAAGAAGGGGGGTGGAACTTCCTATTTATAGATGGTTAAAAATCAGGGGGCATCCCTATAAAACCCTAAAAGCTGAACAGTTTTAATGTTCACCGTCGATTTACTACCGCGTGTCATAGGCGTCCCATGGCAAGCCACGTGTCACCTGTGAGGGGAAAATGTTTTAGGTAAAATTACCTTGTCCGTGTGGACCAATTATAGAGGGCCACGTGTCACGGTGGTCTAATTGGACCGATACCCGTCAAGGGCCCAATTTCAAAGAGCGCTGTAAAACGATGCAGCCCTCCAAATCTAGGTTAAATGACCTAGATAGGGGCACACCCTTCAATGAGCCTATAAATAGGAGGATATTCCCCAAATTTTGGGACACATTCAATCATTTATTACCTCCATATTCTCTTACATCAGAGAAATCCCCTGATCTCGGTATCCGAGAAGATCTTACTTTTACCATTTTTCGCCTTTTTCATTTACTCCCACACGTTCTAACTTGATCATTGGAGGCGGAGCTCCAACCGCCCGGATTCTCCGTTGTTTTTGCAGGTACAACTCAGCCGGACCAATCTTTGTGACATAACTCTCCCAAGGGACCAAAACACCCAAAACAAGTATACCGTACACAATTCAAATTTAATTTTTAAAATTAGAACACAAGTATCAAATTTAAAACACAAGTTCTGGAAACCGACCTAACGGCCGGATGATTCATCATAAATAAAATTGATCCCTTGATCTGCCAAAACAAGTCAAATTGTTAATCGGTTTCACAACCGGTGAGAAGAAACTGTTAAGAAACCCGACCCCACGGTCAGTAAAGAAACAAGCATACATGGCACGCAGGCCGGAAAGTGTATTCAAAAGGCCATCCGGCCACAGAAAAACGAAGCTTTATCAGCAATGGGGGAGGACTACGCTTCATTCTCATCCGCCATATCTTTGTCATTAATCGGATGGTTCCCATTCGGTTCATTGTCCTTGCCCCTAGTCTCTTCACCCAATGTCCTTTCTTACGCCTGCTGCTGCTCTTGATCCAAGACTTCAATCACAAGCTAATAACGATACTCCCAAATGGAGTAATCGTCATTAGGAAAGCCTTCCATGCCATCTTCATTCGATTGACATAGTCGGCCTCATTCTCCTGAATGAGTAGGCACTTCTCTTCTTCAGCACGAGCCTTGTACTTGGATTTAAGCTGCTCCTCCTGGTTCACAAGTTTTTTCTATAAATTCTCAACCTGGCGACAGAGACTGTCAGTGTCCCTGTCAATGTTATACAACTTGCCAAGCTCCGCCTGAGTGGTCTTAAGGTCCCCCTTTAGCTTGGTCACCTTCTTCTAGGCCGCCTCCAAATTTTTCTTCACTTGCAAATTTGCAGCCGCCTGTGAGTATAGGATATACTAAGTTAGTAACTAAATTTTATTTACATCATACAGCGCCCGGTTAAGATTGGAAGCGGCCCTAAGGTTGTTAGCTCTTACCTCTTTGGTTTTCTCATTAAAGGGTTTTTTAAGCCCATTCACTCGCAGCATAACCTGCATCCGGCAAAAAGATTAAGTTCGTTAGGAAACAGACGGCAGGAAAGAAAAGTCTCATGTTTTTACGTATAACTTGAAAGCACCCTCACCTTAGCAAGGAGAGCCAGGATGGCATCAAAGTTTATGGTGCCAACCCCCTTTATGGAGTCCCGTTGCTCAGCAGAGACGTTTCGAAGCATGTGCTTGGCAATTTACCGGACATCCGGCACTTGGGGAGACTCTACATGATCAACAAATTTTATGTCATTAGTGTATATACATCCGGCATGAGCAAGAAAAAGTTATTAGGAGGCTGGATGAGGAATTATACTTGGAAATATAATACATGAGAGTACAACCAGGTCCTGGACCTGCTTGTTGTTGGGGTTTGGTGAGTCCGACTCACTGTGGAAACAAACCCAAAAACAAGATCGCACTCGCAATAAATCAGAAAACCCTGAAGAAGAAAGGTCTTGGAGGAAATGAATACTCATGAGAAGCTCGAGGAAGGATACTTAACTCAGAGGCCTCCTATGTTCAACAACAAGTTCTATACTTACTGGAAGAACCGCATGGAGATCTTTATCAAGGCAGAGAACTACCAAGTGTGGAGGGTCATCGAGGTTGGTGATTTCGAATTCACCAAAACTAATGCTCAGAATGAGGTAATCCCTAAGCCTATGTCTGGAAATGTGAAAAAGAGGACTTTGATAAAATGGAAATAAATGCTATGGCTGTGAAATTGCTCCACTGTTGACTTGGACCTCACGAACACAATCGTGTTATGGGGTGCAAGAACGCTAAAGAAATCTAGGATTTGCTGCAGATTACTCATGAAGGAACTAATGAGGTTAAGCGCTCAAAAATCGATCTACTTATGTCTAAGTATGAACGATTTGAAATGCAGCCTAAGGAAACCAATCAAGAGATGCTAACCCGTTTTACTAACATCATAAATGAGTTGGTTTCCATTGGTAGACAGATTCCTACAGATGAACAGGTTAGGAACGTTCTTAGAAGTCTTCCACAAGATGAGAGACGGAGAGCTAAGGTGACAGCCCTTCAGGAAACAAAGGACTTTACAAAGTTCAATATTGAACAACTAGCAGGTTCTCTCATGACTCATGAGCTACACCTTGGAGTCAACAATGAACCCATGAGGAACAAGGGATTGGCTCTTAAGGCTGATGAGGAGGAAGACTCAGAAGTGGACGAGGATGAGGCTGCCCTAATTGTGCGAAGATTCAAAAAGATGTTCAAGAAAGGCCAAACCTCAAGGAACTTCGAGAAAAAGACATCAAATCCAAAGCCTGACTACAGCTGCCAGAAGTGTGGATCCCCAGATCACTTTATCAGAGACTGTCCCCTTTGGGAAAATGATAAAGGAAAAGGAAAGGCTAAGGAACAAGGAAGAGAAAAATTCAGCAAAGCAAACTATCAGAAGTCAGACATGAGGAAGGCCATGATAGCAGCATGGGGAGACTCAGAAAGTGAAGAAGATGATGACCTGCAAGAAGAAGAGACTGCAAATCTTTGTTTGATGGCCAAATCAGATGATGAAAAAACTTACCTTGAGGAACTTCAGAAAGAGGTATTTCTTGATCCTAAACAGCTTAAAACTCTCTCTAAAGATGTCTTAATAGATATATGTCTTGAAGAAGAAGAATTCTTTAAAGATATATGTGTAAATTTGAACAAATGTGAAAAAGCTCTTAAGGTTTGCAAAGAACATGGTGCTTGGTTGGAAACAACCTATGCCAAGTCTCAAAGCAAATTAAGAGAGCTTGATTTTAAATACAAACACATAACTGAGATAGCTGATAGGATTAAGAATGAAAGTATTCTTATGAATGTTGAATTAACTCAATATAAGCTCATAAATTCTGATATCAGTTCTAGCAGTTCCTCAAGCGATCAGTTGCTTAAATTCAATGTTGATTTTAAATATTTGAAATATGAGCTTTCTACCTTAAAAACGCAAAAGGATCAACTTGAATTGGAACTGAATGCTAGAAAGGATAAAAGTATTGACCCAAAAGTCATACCTAAGTGGAAAGCTGAAGCTCAAGGAAAAAGCACTGAAGGCCTTGGCTATATGACCAAGAAGAAAGGTAAGCAAAAGAAATATGTTGAGCTTCCTAGCATGAAAGTATGAACTTTTTGTGGTAAGTCTTGACATCTCTATGGACAATGTAGGATAAGAGAAGAAGCTGATAAAAGAAATGTAAAACAAGTGTGGGTCAAGAAAACTGATATTGCATCCACGTCTAAGGAACCCAAGGAAACCTGGGTTCTTGATCCTAATGCTTAGTTTTCTTGCAGGTCCTAGTGAGGGGGAACAACTCGTGGTATCTCGACAGCGGTTGTTCAAAGCATATGACAGGTGATAAATCAAAATTCCTCTCACTAGAAGACTACGCTGGAGGAACAGTAACCTTTGGGGATAATAAGAAGGGCGAGATCATTGGAAAAGGCAAAATTTGAAGATCTAAATCTCATTCCATTGATAATGTGTTCCTGGTCGAGGGGTTAATGCACAATTTGCTTAGTATATCACAATTCTATGATAAAGGAAACTCTGTAAGTTTTACTTCTGATTCTTGCAACATCATTAACAATAAGTCAGGAAAGGTTGTTCTAGAAGGAACAAGAAGAGGGAACACCTATACAGTTGGCCTCAACATAATCCCAAGGAACAACTTACATGTCTGAGTGTTGTTGAAGATGATCCCCTGCTATGGCATAAACGTTTTTGACATGCTAGCTTTTCATTACTAGACAATCTGAGGTCAAGGAACTTGGTAGTGGGACTTCCTATTATCAAGTTCCTAAAGAACAAAGTTTGTGATGCATGTGTGAAAGGCAAGCATGTTCGCTCATCTTTTAAATTGAAGAAAATGGTAAGCACTACAAAGCCTTTGGAATTAATCCATATGGATTTGTGTGGTCCCATGAGAATTCAAAGCAGGAGTGGCAAGAAATATGTTTTGGTTATTGTTGATGATTATTCTAGATTCACTTGGGTTATTTTTCTTGCTAGTAAAGATGAAACTTTTAACGAGTTTGTTTCTTTTGCCAAGAAAATACAGAAAATCAGTGGTCACTCCATAGTCCATCTCAGATCAGATCACGGAACTGAATTTGAGAACTCAAGATTCGATGAGTTTTGCAAGGAAAATGGCATGAATCATAACTTCTCAGCTCCAAGGACTCCCCCAACAGAATGGAGTTGTAGAAAGGAAGAATCAAACCCTTGAGGAAATGGCTAGAACGATGCTGATTGCAAGTGGATTGCCAAGGAACTTCTGGGCTGAAGCCGTGAATACAGCATGTTACATCCTTAACCGGGTAACAATCAGAAGTATCATCAACAAGACTCCCTATGAATTATTCAGGGGAAGAAAGACAAACATATCTTATCTTAGAGCCTTTGGTTGTAAGTGCTTTGTACATAACAATGGTAAGAAAAACCTAGGGAAATTTGATGAAAGAAGTGAAGAGGCTATATTTCTAGGATATGCCTCTGATAGCAAAGCTTATAGAGTCTACAAGAAAAGCTCAATGTGTGTTGAAGAAAGCATTCATATAATCTTTGATGAAGTTAACTAGTTTTTGAGTGTACAGGAACAAGAAGATGATAATGATTTTGAAATTGGATTGATAAGAGACAGGGATGAAGAGGAGACTCAAAAGCAAACCAAGGAAAAGAAGCCTGCTCTAGAAGAGGAACATCAAGAAAATGGAGAGGTTCCTCAACCAGATGAACAGGTGAATGAGGAACAAGCAAAAGAAGCAGAAGAAGCAAAAGGAACAGAAACAGAAGCTCCTCTAATTGGAGTTCCAGCAAGAGAATTCCAACCCAGGCCATTCAGGTATCGAGGTTCCCATCCAACTGATCTAATTATCAGTGATATAGGAAAAGGAACTCTAACAAGATCACAAATGAGGAACTACTGCGCATTCCATGCATTTCTGTCCATTCTAGAGCCAAGAAATCATCAAGAAGCCTTGGGAGATGCTGATTGGATAGTGGCCATGCAAGAGGAACTCAATGAGTTCGAAAGGAACAAAGTCTGGCACCTTGAACCAAAGCCTAAGGGAAAGAAAGTAATTGGGCTCAAATGGGTGTTCAGAAACAAGCTTGATGAACATGGCACCATTATAAGGAACAAGGCTAGATTGGTTGTGAAAGGCTACAACCAATAGGAAGGTATTGATTTCGATGAAACCTTTGCTCCTGTAGCTAGATTAGAAGCTATTAGAATCCTAGTAGCTTTTGCTTCTTTTATGGTTTTCAAACTCTATCAAATGGATGTGAAATGTGCTTTTCTAAATGGTTTCTTAAATGAGGAGGTGTTTGTTGAACAACCTCTAGGTTTCGAAAATCCTAAATTTCAAAATCATGTTTTTAAGCTTGATAAAGCTCTCTACGGGCTTAAACAAGCTCCAAGAGCCTGGTATGAAAGGCTTTCAAAGTTCCTACTGAAAAATGATTTCAAAAGACTAAAAGTAGACAAAACTCTTTTTCTTAAATCTCGAGGAACTGACTTGTTAGTTGTACAGATCTATGTAGATGATATTATATTTGGTGCTACTAATAATGGTTTGTGCAAGTACTTTGCTGAGCTAATGGGTCGTGAATTTGAGATGAGCATGATGGGTGAATTAAATTTCTTCCTTGGACTTCAAATAAAGCAAACAGCTGAAGGAATAATGATTCACCAAGAGAAGTATGTCAAGGAACTTCTAAAGAAGTACGACATGGAGAATGCCAAGACAAATCATACACCTATGGGAACAACAACAAGACTTGATGAGGATCCACAAGGAACAAGTGTGCATCAAACAACTTACAGAGGTATGATTGGTTCATTGCTATATCTAACAGCCAGTAGGCCTAACATTTCTTTTAGTGTTGGATTGTGTGTTAGATTTCAGTCTAATCCTAAAGAATCACATCTAACAACTGTTAAGAGAATTTTGAGATACCTCAAAGGAACAGATGACCTGTGTCTATTCTATCCTAGAAGTGATAACTTTATGCTTAGAGGATTCACAGATGCTGACTATGCAGGTGACCTAGTCAATAGGAAAAGCACCTCAGGTATGGCTTAGTTCCTTGGCTCTTGTCTAGTTTCTTGGGGTTCCAAGAAACAAAATACTGTTGCATTGTCTACTGCAGAGGCTGAGTATGTAGCAGCAGCTGCTTGTTGCTCTCAAGTCCTCTGGATTAAACAACAGTTGCGTGACTTTAGTATTAAATTTAATTGCATTACTATCTACTGTGATAACACTAGTGCAATTTGCATATCAAAGGATCCAGTCCATCATTCAAGAGTTAAGCATATTCATATAAGGCATCATTTCCTTATAGATAATGTTGAAAAAGGTTTGATTAAATTAGATTGTTGTGTTTATCTATCTTTCAAAATTCCAAATTCTTTTTATCTAAACATAAATAAATCGGATGAATGCATCTAATTTCATCATTATCTTTTGTTCAAAAATTAGCCCACTTACACTACTCTCTTCAAACACGGTTTACGTTTCCCTAAGCAATAAATATGAGTGTCAAATCAACTAAATTCACCTCACCTCCCAAGCGACACCTCACTTCACTAATTTACCTCCACCATAAAAGATGTCAGCCTCACACAAATTTACACCACACAAAAATTACCTTCTCTCTCATCACTCCGATCAAAACTACTCTCCAATGTCTACCTCTCCAAAAACCCAAATGGAAGCCGACCTTAACACAAACCCAATTCTAGAAATTACCATGGAAATCCCACTAGAAATTAACCCCATTGATGACCAAGAGCCTCCAAATGTGGATTCAACTACCGAATCCCAGTCTTCTTGAAAAAGGAAGTCCGATGACATGCAAGAAGAAGAAGACAGCGCTCCGGAACTAGGGGTCAATTACCGTGACAAGCCAGCAGCCATGAAACGACAACAGAAGATCAGTGATCACTTTATGACAGGTTTGGCTATTAATCTTCCTTGGTGTAAGTCTGTCAAATTGTATGAACTGCTTGATTTGATTAAAGCTCAAAATTGGGTGAATTTGTTGAGTGAATTCTTTAATCGGAGTATGTATGTTGATGCTATGAGGGATTTTTGCAAAAGTTTCAAATACTCTAAAGGTGTTATTCGCAGCTGTCTGTATGAAAAAAAATTGAGTTTGATGCGATGTATCTGGCTGAGTTGTTTGATGTTCCTAATATTGGATATGAATTGTATTTTAAGAGTAATGTGAAAAGGAAACCTCTTCCTGATGCAAATATTGTTGAGATAGTAGAGTTTCTAGGTGGAGACCCGGAGGAAACCTACATAAATCACAATGACCTAACCCCTCTTGAAAAAATTCTGCTAAAATTTGTTTTCAATGATATTATCCCTCGCACCCAAAAGAGAGACAGTGCCAACAAGATTGACTTTGTTCTCATCTATTGCCTAGCCAAAAAGATCCAAATAAACTTTCCCTCTATCATGGTTCAACACCTCTCTCACTGTGTTCCAAAAGGATGGAAGGTGGGATATGGTAACCTTCTCACCTATGTCTTTGAAAGCTTTGGAATTTCCTTTGTTGATAAAGAACCCCTGCCCCTCAAAAACACCGAGTACATGCAGCCCATTTTCCTTGAAAACCATAAGATGAAGGTTGTAGATGGATGTTTTGAGGTTGTGCTAGAAGAAAAAGATAAGAGGCCAAAGGAAGTAGGTGATGTAGCTGAGGGGGAAGAAGAGAGAGCTACTGGGATCATAGAGGGAGTGGTACAGGACATTCAGGAGGAGAAAGAGGAAATGTTGGTTGAGGAAGTGACTGAAACAGGGGGAAGGAAGAAAAGGAAGAGCTTGAGGTTGATGAAGAAAAAGGAGACCTCTGCCCCCATTTGCATTGATATCTCAAGGGTTCTAGAGGATTTGCAGAAAGTCACAAGCTCTCCTATTTCGGGAAAGTATGCATCTGCAGGTACAGGTTTTGCAGCTTTCAGTTCCCCATCAAAGGTTCCCAGCGAGGATGTCAAGGAGATGAAGGATATTCTCCTGAAGGTGCTAAAGGAACAAGAGGATTCAAATAAGAACATGGAGGAACTGAAGAAGAGTGTGCTCACTCTAGATGCTGCCGTGAAGGAACTGGTCAAAAGCTCAGAATAGGGGAGACAGTCCACTGTCAAGGACATAGTGTCTCAAATCAGCAAGAAGCTGGAGGATCTTGCTGTTGATGATGACCAGAGCACTGCTTCCTAAACTATCCTACCTTGCAGCCTCTTTATGTTGAGGAAACTTATGTTTATTTGCTTTTGGAAACAATTTTTTTTGGGTCTGTAATATTTTTGGCACTTTTTAATTTCTTTTGGCAAACTTGCGAATTTGGTACATTTGGACGATGTTTTTAATCGGTTTTGGATGATGAATGTCTATGTTTCTTTTGCCTATATGCTTTGTGAATGTTTTCTCTCTATGCATGCTTCTTGTCTTAACACTAAACCACTAGTTGGTGCTGTGTTATGGTATACTATACGTGTGTGTGTTAGTTTTTGATAATGCCAAAAGGGGGAAAAGGATGCAAACTATCAAGGAAACTTAATAATTCTATGGTCTCTGTTCGAAATCTTCACAAGTTGCCTAATCTCTACAAGTAGGTATAATGTATATACACGTTTTTTCAAGTATTTCAGTTTTTCCTTAAGTTATTCATTTATGCATTGTTTATTTCCTTAAACATTAGTTTCCATTCTGCATTGTTTTTGTTTTTGCATTTCCTTTCTTTAGGAATAAAATGGATTATCTCTGTTTCCTTTTAAGTAAGTTTGGTTTGTTTGTCATCATCAAAAAGGGGGAATATTGTTGGACTTAATGATTTTGATGATGACACAACCTCACTTGCTTACAAACTAATAAGTGCTTGATTGTTTAATTGTGTACTCAGTTATAAAGACCAGGAGAATGAAGTGTCTTGTAAATATACCATGTGGAACAAGAAGGCCAGAAGCAGAGCTAGCCATATAGAAGAGTTCCCTCACAGGAACTGGCGCTTCAGAAATGAAGACTGGAGAAGAGAAGGTTCCCTCAGGGAAAAGAAGCTTCAGAGAAGAAGCCTTATCAGAGAAGAGAAGTTCCATCCAAGGAACAGAAGCCTCGGAGTAGAAGCTTCATCAGAGAACATGAAGACTAAATATATTTTTATATTTTAGGATTTATGTAAGTATAAGATATTAATTTAAACTCCAAAAATCTGTGTGGAATTGGTGTAAAAGATAAAATATGTGCATGCTAGTTTTTAGGAAAACTTTTATCATTTAAACGGTTATCTTTTTTTTCAAATTAAAAAGATTTTATTTTATTTCTTTTTCTGATTTTCGGAAAATATCTTTTTAATAAAATCTCCCATGTTTTCCAAAACTTACGGACTACTCTCCTATGTTCTTCTTCAGTCATGGGTTTGCACATTAAGGAGTTCATAGTTCCTTAATTTTAGGAACATGATCTTCTTAGTGGGTTGGAGTACTGGCGTTGTGGATTTGCTGCACAAAGAAGTTTTTCCTAAACGTATTTTGGTCTATAAATAGTTGTTGATTTCCGTTTGAAAAACTTACTCTTGCTCACATAAGTTTTCAAGCTTCAAATCGAGTCAAGTGTCAATTCCACACAAGTTCATTAGAGTGTTCTTAATGTTCTTATACTAGAGTTTGTATTTCTTACGAGTTGTAATTGGGGAATGGGAAAGTTCGAGTGAACGTTTGTGTATGAAAAAGAGAAGAGAGAGAGAAGAGAAAGAGAAGAGAGAATAGAGAAGTGAGAAGAGAGAAAGAGAAGAGAAGAGTAACAAGTTGGGTGACTTGTTCCTCAGGGTCTCCAGTTCATAGAGGAACTTGAGCTTGAGTCTTTAGCTTGTAATAGGATCATTTGCCCTATTATAGTGAAGATTCTTTTCCCAAAATCCCAAGTGGTCGTGGTTTTTCTCCTTGTTAGGGCCAAGGAGTTTTCCACGTAAAATCTCTCTTGCATTCTTTAGTTCCTTTAGTTAATCTCTCAATTCCGTTAGCTAACTTAATTTTAATTCCGCAAAATGTTTGGCTAAATTCTCATACTACAATTCAACCCCCCTTCTTGTAGTATTCATTAAAACAACACCAAGGTAAGGGAAGGATTTAAATACCTTGGCCACTTGACTTTATGAGAGTCAAGACTAAGGTAGACCCCTCTAGGGTTCAGTCAGCAGCCGACAACGGATGAGTGCCACCTATGCTGCCTCTTACTCACACAGTACTAATTTTGGTGCAGATCTGACATTTGACGAGCCGGATCTTGCAGGTTTTGCCAAACGGATGGTGAGGACCCTCACCCGGTCGGAGAAGAACTCCATACCTGACCTGCAGGTGGTGGACTTCGACTGGATAATGGGCCAACTGGATGAGGTAAAAAATCCCACAACCCCAATACTTTTCCTTTATTTGAACTAAGTTTATCATAATCCGGCTGCTTTTTTCTAAGGTGATGCTGAGAGTGGATGGCCTCCGGGGCCCCTTCAAGCGGAAACATGAAGAGGTAAATGACGCCAAACGGAGGGCCCTTAAAAACCTCAACTCTGCTGAATATGCTAATTATATGTGTGATTTAAAGATTAAAGTAATAGAGTTGAAACAGAAGGAGCTGATCTGGAGTTTGACGGCTGCGAACGACGAAGCTAACAACCGGGCAGATGATCTTCATCAGAAACTGAAGGATGCCAAGTCTGAGCTCAAGGCATTAGAAGATGCTGATCAAGAAAACACTCAACTTCGAGCAGACGTTTCCCACTTGGGGGTTGAGCTTGTCAATCTGCGAAACAAGAAGTTGGACGAGCTAGCCCAAGAGCAAAAGCGGATGACGGAGGAGAATGAGCGTGATAATCTAGCCCTGCTGAAGATCACTTGGAGCCTCCTCTACCCAAATATAGACTTTGAGGTCTATAAGCTAAGGTGTGATTACGCCACTGAGGTGTATGATGCCCAACTACTACGTGATGCTCCTCCGCCTCGCTTCAAAGATTGGGCTGCTTAGCAGAGATATGAAGTCTCTAATAACGAGGAGCCGACGGCGGATGAGCCAGATGAGGGCCAAACCAACCAAACTCAGCAGGGGCAGCAGCATCCACCTAAGCCATACACGGGCCTCCCCACTTTCTGCGGCAGTATGCCATTCTTTCTTTACCGGCTTGTATGCTATGTTTTGTTGTATCTTTACCAATCATGGGGTTGGGTTAACAATTTATTTTTTGTTTCTTAACTGGATGTAACTCCGGTTAACACAATTTCTAGCCTTTGAGCCATTTTAAATATTTAATGAATTATTCTGACTCAGTCGGTTGTTTATACTTGTTTGCGTTTGAGTTTTTCAATTTGAATTTTGCGTATGTTTACAATTCTTTAATATTTTGCCTAACTTAAAAAGGCATGCGGCAATTTGCAATCCGGGTTCTCTTGCCCCTGAGCGGCTGTGTTGTTGGTTTTATTTCAAATTGATTGATTGGCTTGAAAACACTTGATACTAGGAGAAGTATGGAGTGTTTTTAGGCCAGTCAATCACAATGGCGATTGCCCCAAACCAAGTGCACAGCCGGCCATTAGAGCGGGTGCTTTGAGCTTCTTACCCAGGCGGTTATTTTCCGACTAGGGTTATCACATAGCCATTACACAAAATCTTTTGCCCCAATAGAGAGAATGAGTGCAACTTTGGAATAAATAACCTAAGTGAGAACTTCAGCCGGTGACCGACTGATGCCCCTGGGCATCCGGTATTCGGTAACTAAATCGTTCTTCATAGATTATTCTAGTCAGACGGCTATGAGTTGACCAATTCGGTCGTTCATTTTTTGCCGTCTGCATAGGTACGTAGAACCGACGAATAGTATGTCCTCTGCGACGATTGCACCCGAAGGGGTGTCACCGGACGCCTTTGTCCATGTTGGGACAGGCCATTTTATAAAATAAGCAACCATCCGGCAATTTTGGCCTTTGGTCGTGTTTGAGACCGGTTGTATAGTCACTAAGCGTTTTTGTGCTTAGTTTTTAATCGGACCATTGGCCAAGCATTATTACAACATTGAATTTATAATAAATATCGAACTTAGTTGTTTAAACGGATAGTCCTTCTGGGTATTACCCAGGCGGACAAGCAATTATTAAATTACACTAAGTATCAAACTTAGTCATTTAAACAAAGGGTTCGTCTGAGTTTTACCCAGGCGGACAAGCAATTATATCATTAAATTAAACTAAGTATAAAACTTAGCCAGTTAAACAAAGGGTCCGTCTGAGTATTACCCAGGCGGGCAAATAATAAAAATGGCAAAATAAATCTGCAAACAAAGTCCGAATTCTCATTAATTGACTTATTGTTTACAAAAATTTACACTTCTCAGAAGTAGTACTTTTTTAAGTTATCTACATTCCAAGATTTAGGCAGACGCCGACCGTTTGGGGTATCCAGACGGTAGGTGCCATCTGATTTTGGTATTTTATACCCTGCCAAGTGGCCTAATCAGAGCATGACATGTGTCACTGGAAGGGGCACTTAGTTGGACCATCCAGATGGTGACACGTGTCGAGCAGATATTTCCCTCTAGGGTTGGCGGCTTTCAAGGCCAAAATCCCAAGGGGCCCTTAAAAAGCGGCGTGACCTAATTCCTAGGTCACCAGATCCTAGGTGGGGCACACTCTCCAAAAGAACCCTATAAATAGGGACATTCTTCCATTTACAACAAGACAGAGAATATACACGCAATACGAGACAACACGTCACTTACCACAGAGCTGTCGTTTTCAAGGAACACACAACACTTTACCTGAGCTTGGAATCCGAGCAGATAAACTTTACTTCCGCACGTTTTATTACCGAACGCTTACTAACTTAATCTTCGGACGCGGACCACCGACCATCCGGCGGTCCGTTTGCTTTGCAGGTGCAGGCGTCCTTTGTTGAATCCAGTCTCAGTGTTGTAACTCTCCCAAGGGACAAAAACCCCCAAAATATTTGGCGCCGTCTGTGGGAAGAGTACCTATGAAATGGTTTCATAAGCACTTGTACCGAACCCAGAGTTCAATCGGCCTCTAGAAGACGTACAGGTCTAAAAGGATCATGACTCAGGTGACGACGCTGATGTCGAAACCTATAAGGATCCAAATGGATCCCTCATCTCTAAACGCATCCATAGTAAGGAGAGGCGGGAGCGCCACCATGACCAGGCAAGCCCTAGCAAAACTGTTGGTCAGCCAAAGAAGCCCTCGGGGCGGCCAATTGATCCTTCCCAGGCGGCAGGATCGACTCCCGTCACTCGAGATGAACTAATGACACTCCTGAGCAGCCTCAGGGGTGAAATCAAACAACTCGCCTCAAAGAAGTCGCCTGCTCCTAGAAAGGATCAGTCGGCCAAGAAGCCAGCCCAAGTTGGAAAACAGAAGTCGGTCAGGGACCGTCAGCCAACTCCTCATCCTGCCCCTAAGGAGAAGGCCCGGCCCCAGTTTGACCTTACTCGGCTAAAGTTAAAAACGTTCTTGTTGGAGCCTATGACGGGACCTCCAACCCATAATGCTAGCATACACCCACCTCATGTATTTACAGGGGTTGGATGATGCCGCATGGTGTCGTTGCTTTCCAGCCACCCTGAAGGGCATAGCCCACCAGTGGTTTGGCAATCTGCCGGCTGGTTGCATAAATAGCTTCAAGACGCTTGCGTTCTTGTTTGCTTCAAACTTCTCTATGAACATCCCTGCCAAAAGACAATTCTTGACTTGGGCAATGTACAGCAGGGAGATAGAGAAGGCTTGCGTTCCTACGTTAGGCGGTTCAATCTGGTCTGAATCCAGATTCATAGGCTGTCTGATGAGGTCACTTGCATAGACTTCTTCAAGGGTCTGAAGGACGGGTCTACTTTGAAGTACGAACTCGTCCGCAAAAAATTTTTACTCTGCAAGGAGCCTTGGGAGAGGCGGAAGCCTATATACAGGCGACCGAACTCTGCTCCTCCAATAAGCGGTCGGACCATAAGAAGTCCGACCGGCAGAAAGAGAGTCGGCCTGCTCAGCCGGCTCCTAAGCTAGAAGAGAGCAAAAACAAAAAACAAGTCTGGGCCATTGATAACTCTGATCAACCGGCCCAGAAGAAGAAAAAGGAGTGGAAACCGTACGTTCCAAGGTACGAATTCCACAAGGACTGCTGCTCCATCCTCTGGGAAATTAAGGATCGGCTCACTCTTGAAAAGCCGACTCCTATGAAAGGTTCTGCTGAAAATCGGAACAAAAACAAGCATTGCCATTTCCATGAGGATGTTGGCCATGACACGAACGACTGCTTTAGTCTCAAGCGGGAGCTCGACCGTCTGGCTGACAAAGGACAACTAAAGTCCTATGTGAAGTCCAAAGTGACTTCAAAGGCAAATCCGGGGCAGTCCAAGAAAAACACTCCCCAACCTGCTGTGAGTGCCGAAACTGATGAAGATCCGGTATACACCATAGCAGGTGGATTTTCCAGTGGTGGCCCAACCATTCGGGGCACCAAAGACCATCCGAGAAAGATGGTCAACTCTGTTGAGGAAGGGGATGCGGCAGTCACATCCACTTTCCCTAGAGTTGTCATCACCGAGCAGGACAGAGGCAAAGTCCGTCGGCCGCATGATGACCCTGTTGTCATTGAGTGCAAGGTCGCTAACCAGTTGGTTAGCCGAATTCTGATTGACACAGGAAGCTCCTCTAACCTCATCAGCCTCAAATGCTTATCCAATCTCAAGTACAAACCCGATAGCATGATGGAGGTCTCCCACACCCTTGTTGGGTTTTGGGGAGGACTTGTGCACCCAGTCGGACGAATTGACCTACCTGTCCGCCTGGGAAGCAGGGGACACGGTCGGCACATGACCATCCGTTTCTTAGTGGTTGAAGAGCTCACAGCTTACAACCTCATCTTTGGCCGTCCTACTCTTAACAAGTGTAAGGCTGTCATCATCCCTGCTCTCATGCTACTCAAGTATGAGAAGGATGATGGAACAGTCGGCTCCCTTAATGGGGACCAAAAGACGGCTCGAGAGTGTTACCTCTCGGACGTCAAGCCCGCGGCCGTAGCATCCGGTCGGGGCAAGCAAACAACCGACCTCAACGATGTAAAGGAAGAACAGTCGGCCCCACTAGCTGGAAAGAAAAGAAAGACTGATCAGCTGGTGGTGGTCAAAAAAGAAAAACAATAGCAATCACTGACTGGGGAACGGTCGGATGACCTCCGTCCCCAGCCTACTGGTGAACACATTGATATCCCTCTAGACGAAAGCCGTCCAGAATGGACTGTTAAGGTGGGGACGGTTGCATTTGCAAAGCTGGGTGAAAGCCTTCACCAGCTACTCAGAGAATTCAAAGACATCTTTGCCTTTGAAGTGGAGGAGGTGCCAGGCATCAGCCCCGATCTCGCTGTCCACAAACTCGCCGTGGATCCTTTAAAGAAGCCCATCTGGAAAAAGAACAGAAACCACGGCGAAGAAAGAAGTAAGGCGGCAGCTGCGGAAGTAAAAAAGCTGTTAGATGCCAAGTTCATTCGGCCGTGCAATTTCCCTAAGTGGGTAGCTAACGTTGTGTTAGTAAAAAAGCCGAATGGAACTTGGCGGATGTGTGTTGACTACACAGACCTCAACAAGGCATGTCCAAAGGATAGTTATCCATTGCCTAAGATCGACAGTTTGGTCGACTCAACAGCCGGACATGCCTTGATGTGTTTTATGGATGCCTATTCAAGTTTTCATCAGATCCCCCTGTGGAAAAAAGATCAAGAAAAGACGGCATTCGTCACTGATCAGGGATTGTTTTGTTATACGGTGATTCCGTTTGATTTGAAGAATGCGCCTGCTACTTTCCAACAAATGATTAACACGGTCTTCATTAATCAAATCGGAAGGAATGTAGAGGCGTACATTGATGACATGATAGTAAAATCCAAACAACAAGCGGATCATCTTGCTGATTTCCGAGAAATATTCTTCCATTTATGACAAGACAGAGAATATACACGCAATACGAGACAACACGTCACTTACCACAGATCTGTCGTTTTCAAAGAACACACAACACTTTACCTGAGCTTGGAATCCGAGCAGATAACGTTTACTTCCACACGTTTTATTACCGAACGCTTACTAACTTAATCTTCGGAGGCGGACCACCGACCATCCGGCGGTCCGTTTGCTTTGCAAGTGTAGGCGTCCTTCGTTGAATCCAGTCTCAGTGTTGTAACTCTCCAAAGGGACAAAAACCCCCGAAACACCATCCCTGAATTCTTCATAAATCTGATAGGGGCCTTCCCAATTAGGGGTTAGCTTCCCAGCCTCATTGGCCCTACCGGTTGCGTCCATATTTCGCAACACAAAGTCGTCAACTTTCAAAGGACGCTTGTGCACTTTCTTGTTGTAGGTATTGGTCATTCTCAGACAAAATATCTCATGGCGCAGGCAGCGTTGCTCTTGCGTTCCGGGAGGGAGTTCAATGCCAGCCGTATGGCCTCCTAATTTGCCTCTTCATCAGAGAGCATGACTTTGAGAGTCGGCTCGTAGTGTTTAATTGGCAAGACGGCTTCAACACCGTATACCATAAGAAATGGGGTTTCTCTGGTTGCCCCTTTGGCAGTAGTCCGGATGGCTCATAGGACATGAATTAGCTCTTCCGCCCATAAGCCACCGGCTCTCTGAATTTTATTTTTTATGTCGTCTGAGATGAGTTTGTTGAAGGCTTCAACTTGGCCGTTTGCATGGGGTCGCCCGACTGATGCAAAACAATGTGAGATGCCCTTATATCCCAACCAAGTCTTAAGATGAGGGGTTTCAAACTGAGGGCCATTATCAAAGACCATAGACATAGGTACCCCAAACCGGGTGATGATGTTCTTCCAAATGAAAGAGATGACATCCTTTGTCTTGATATTCTTGACCGGCTCAGCTTCTACCCATTTGGTGAAATAATCCACAGCCACCAAAACATAGCGCTTTACGCCTGGGGCAGGCGTATAAGGACCCAAGATATCCATGCCCCATTTAGCAAACGGGATTGGGCTATGGGTTACCGTCAGGTGAGTAGCTGGGCGGTGAATAAGCTTGCCAAACTTCTGGCATTTGTCACATCTCTTCACCAACTCTTTAGCGTATGCTTCAAGAGTAGGCCAAAAGTAATGCCGCTTGGCTCTAACGGCTAGGGACCTGCCGCCTATATGAGAGGCACAATACCCAGCATGCAATTCCTCAAGAACTTCTTTCCCCTTTTCTGGGGTAACACACTTAAATAGATATTTAAAGAAACCCGGCTTGAAGAGCTCTCCGTTTCTCAACACGAAGTTGATGCTCGCTTTTTCATGACGGATGCCTATAAGTGAGGTGTCGCTTGGGAGGTAAGGTGAATTTAGTTGATTTGACACTCATATTTATTGCTTAGGGAAACGTAAACCGTGTTTCAAGAGAGTAGTGTAAGTGGGGTACTTTTTGAACAAAAGATAATGATGAAATTAGATGCATTCATCCGATTTATTTATGTTTAGATAAAAAGAATTTGGAATTTTGAAAGATAGATAAACACAACAATTTTATCCTTTGAACATAATAACCCCTGATCAGTGACGAAGGCCGTCTTATCTTGATCTTTCTTCCACGGGGGTATCTGATGGAAGCCGGAGTAGGCATCCATAAAACTCATCAAGGCATGCCTGGCTGTCGAATCGGCCAGACTGTCGATCTTAGGAAGCAGATAACTGTCTTTGGGACATGCCTTGTTGAGATCTATGTAATCAACACACATACGCCAGGTACCATTCGGCTTTTTCACAAGCACAACATTTGCCACCCAGTGGGGGGAAATTACATGGTCGAATGATTCTAGCGTCCAACATCTTTTTTACCTCGGCAGCTGCCGTCTGACTTCTTTCCTCGCCGTTATTTCTTTTCTTTTGCCGGATGGCCTTCTTTTTAGGATCCACGACGAGTTTGTGGACAGCAAGATCCGGGCTGACGCCTGGCATCTCTTCCACTTTAAAGGCAAAAATGTCTTTTAATTCTTTCTGGAGAAGGTGAAATTCTACACCCAACTTAGCATAAGCAACCGTCCCAACCTTTACAGTACGCTCCGGACGGTTGTTGTCCAGAGGTATATCAACATGTTCTCCAACCGGTTGGGGACGGAGCTCATCTGACCGTTCACCGGTCAGTGATTTCTATTTTTTCTCTTTCTTCACCTCCACCAGCAGAGGTGCCTTTCTTTTCTTTCCGGCTGCTGGTGGGGCTGGGTCGGCATCCTTGAAATTGTCAAGGTCTATTGGTTCCTGACCGTCTAAGGCCATAGTATCTTTGACGGCTGAGAGATAGCACTCCCGGGCCGTCTTCTGATCCCCATTCAAGGAACCAACAGAGCCGTCATCCCTCTCATACTTAATGAGCATGAGGGAAGGGATGATTACAGCCTTGGCTTCGTTGAGGGATGGCGGGCCCAGAATAATGTTGTAGGCGGTCAGCTCCTCAACAACCAAAAACTTGACGACCAGGTGTCGCCCTTTTCCTTTCTGACCCTGTCGGATTGGTAAATCAACCCTTCCGACTTGGTAAACCATTCCACCCCCAAAACCAACCATGGGGTGGGTGACCAGATGCATGCTTTTGACATTGTATTTCAGCTTTTGCAGGCACCGGAGGCTGATTATGTCTGATGAGCTGCCGATGTCAATAAGGATCTGTCCAACCAGCTGGTTCGCAACCTTACATTCATTGACAACCGGGTCATCATGCGGACGGCGGACGCTGCCCCTGTCCTTCTCAGAGATCAGGACGTCTGGGAAGGAGGAGCTAGCAGATGGCTTCTCATCATCATCTTTGTCCATCTTTCGAAGATGGCTCTTGGTGCCCCGGATGGTAGGACCACCGCATGAGAACCCGCCTGCTATTGTGTCCGAACTACTAGCAGGATGGGGTGTCTTAGACGACTGCCCCAGATTCTTCTTATTAGTCCCTTTGGACTTAGAAATGTAGGACTTTAACATCCCCTTGTCAACTAGACGGTCCAACGCCCGTTGAAGGCTGAAGTAGTCATTGGTGTCATGGCCAACTTTTCATTGGATTCGGTTTCTCTTGGGACAGCCGGTCCTTGATTTCCACGAGGTTTGAGTTGCAGTCCTTGTTAAACTCGTACTTAGGAACCTACGGTTTAAATTCCTTCTTCTTCTTCTAGACGACTTGTCAGAGTCACTAACCGCCCAGATTTCCTTTCTTTTCTTGCTCTCTTCTTTCTTTATGGCCGACTGAGCAGGTCGGATGTCTTTCTGCCTGTCGGACTTCTTGGAGTCCGACTAGTTACCAGGCAAGCAGAGGTCGATTACTTGAATGTAGCTTTCCGCCTCCCTTAGGGACGCTTGTAAAGTGAAAGCTTCTTTTCTGACTAGGTCAAACTTAAAGGTCGACCCGTCTCTCAGACCCTTGAAAAAGTCTGTTAAAGATACCTCATAAGACAGTCCTTGAATTTGATTTCTGATCAGATTGAACCGCCTGACATAGGAGCACAACCCTTCTCTCTCTCCCTGCTTAATGTTGCTCAAGTGAAGACTTGTTTTCTTAGCAGGGATGTTCATTGAGAAGTTGGAAGCAAACAGGAAGGCAAGCTTCCTAAAACTATCAACAGACCCGGCTAGCAATTTGCCAAATCATAGGTACCTACCAGCACATTTTTAACCTTGGTTGGTTGTGCCGCCTTAGTTATCTCCCGGGTGAATGCAGAAGGTTGTTCTCCCAAGCGGAGCAGACGAAGCTGCCAGTCCAGTGGCTAGACATTGTTATATGCCGCCTGACCTCCAAAGAAGGCTGGCTGCATGAACTAAGGAGGATACTGACCGTAGACCTGAGAAGGTACATACGGTACAGTTCCAATCATCTGAGGGCCAAAATGGATGGTATTACCGACTGTCTGTAGAGGTGTTGTTGAAGATGTCAGGAAATTTCGACGTAGAAGCCGACTCAAACAACTGTTGATTTCTCTTCCAGTTGATGATCTCCCGGGCATCAAGAGTTGATTTTTTACTTCCCACCGGCTGTTACGTCCGGCGGGTATTGTTGGTATTCCTCTAAGGAAAAAGAATTTTGGACCAATCAATGGTCCCGGCTGCCTTCTCCTTTGGATGAGGAGTGGGCTGCAAATCTTTGACTGACTTCCCCTTTTCCAGAAGAGTCTTCTTGGCCGACTGACCCCTACATGGGCCAGCCCGGCTGTTAGTGATCAGTTCTTTAATTTAACCCTTGAAACTTGTCATGAATCTCATGAGTTCGTCTCGGGTGACAGGTGCTGATCCAACTGTCGTATGGGTTTCCCCTTCCGGCTACCCAAGGGGTCTATTTGTACCTGCCTAGGAGGCACCCCGCTCCAGTGTGTCTCTGGGCCGAATGCGCTTGGTTATTAGAGAGACATCATTGGCTTTATAGGTTTCGACCCAAGGATCTTCATCCTCCTGGTCTGTATAAATTTCCGGGTCATCGCCCAGACGGTTAGGAGGTGGTACAGACTCTTAAACCATCTTCGAGGTACTCTCCCCACAGACGGCGCCAAATGTTTTGGGTGTTTTTTTGTCCCTCGCGAGAGGTACGTCACGAAGTCTGGTCCGGCTGAGTAGTTACTGCAAAACAACGGAGACTCCGGGTGGTTGGAGCTACGCCTCTGAAGATCAAGTTAGTAACTTGAAAGGGAATAAAGAGTGTGGAAATTTAGGTTGGGATCTACTTGGATTCCAAGATCAGGTGTTTTTCTGATGAGATGGAATGTAAGTGTATACATGATTGAATGTGTCCCCAAAATGGGGAAATATCTTCCTATTTATAGGGTCATTGGAGGACGTGCCCCTATCTAGGTCACTTGACCTAGATTTCAGTGGGCTACGCCGTTTTACGGCGCTTCTTGGGATTTGGGCCCTTGAAGACTGCCATTTCAGGGATGTATCCAAGGGGGGCATGTGTCAAGAGGATATTAAGCCACGTGGGCCATCCTGAACTCGACACGTGGCCTCCTCTCATTGGTCCACGTGTCTATGGTATTGTTACCCTAAACAGGAGTAGTCTAAGTCTTGTTCATAAAAATACTTAGTTCTAGGAGTAGTGTAAGTAATTTGAGTAGTCTTGAATTCGTTCCAGGAGTGGTCGAATTACAAGTCATATCCGGTTCGTTGTTCTTAAAATTGTTCGAATTTCCTATCATGTTCGGATAATTGGTTTTAATTGTGATATTTTGATTCTTTATAAGTTTAAAGGATTTAAATCCACATCAAATTGGTATCAGAGCTTAAAAGGTTTGTTTGATCTACAACTCTTTCAAGTCGCACTTGTTCTCGGAGGATCAATTTTTTTGTCAACTTCAGAGGGCTCGTTATCCGTCTTTAAGAGGTGTTTTAAGGTGATTCTTTTTTTTTTGGGTGAAATTTTGTATACTTCCTTCATAAAAAATATCAGAATTTTTAGAGTTTCTTTGCTAATAAACTGGACTGTTTTTCGAATATTGTCAGTTTTGGTCTTATTTGGAACAAGTTTCTATTTTTGTTCGTTTTTGCTCGAATTGTGCTGTGATTTTTGCTTTGATTTTCCTATGTGTAATAGTTTATTTTGAAGTTGTTTTGATCATATAATTTTCTTCCGTGCTACTGCTACACTCTGGTATACTTTCTGCTTTTGTTTTATGCACATATTTTGTGTATTATATCATGGGTGAAGAGGTTTTGAACAAATTTATGGACGAATTGCAAGAGCAACTTGATCATTTTTCTAAACGAATGCTTGATAAATTTTATGCTGAATTTGATTATTTGGAGGATTTATTACTTGATAGAAAGAAAAGGAAAAAAAGGGTTGACTCGTGTTCCTATAATTATACCAAGGAGGTTTACAAGTTGCCTTCCGAAATTGAGACTCGTTTGAATAATGCTAAGAAGAGTGTTTCACACAAGGTTTTATCTACAACGAAGAATTCTAAAGTGTCTAGACCTAAGGGGTGTAATTCATCAATCAAAGTCTTTGATTCCATAAAGCCAAAAATTGAAGAATGTCGAAAAGAAATTGAAGAGAAACATTTAGATGCTAAAGAGATTATCAAAGAAAGTGTGCCGACACTTGAGATTGAAGCCATTGATTTTCCTATTGTATGTGTCGTTGTTCAAGAGGTGCTTGTTTCTACTTTCTTGCCTAGCTCGTGGTGATGTTCTAACATTGCTTAAGATTTTTAGCATTGAGGTAATTGTTCTTTTGGCTTGTATTCGTCGAAATTGGATGGTTTCATGGTATTGTTCTACTTGTTCTAATGAAGTGAATTTGAGGGCAAATTCCTTTGAAGAAAGGGAGAATGATGTGAATCAAGAGGGTAATTCTTTTAAAGAGCCAATTACATTGTTTTTGGGTTCAATATGGTTCGAACTTGAAGGGAAAAGTCAAGGATAGTCCACTTGTTTGATTATCAAGGAATAGTTTTTCAAGAGTTTTTCTTTTAAGTTTTTATCTTTCACTTGAGAGGGTTTTTCTTAGGTTAAGCATCTTAAGTTTTCTTTATTTTCTTGTATTTTAGTAGAGTTAGAATTCCTAAGTTGGTAGGAAGTATCTTAATTAGTTTCTTACTTGGAGACCAAGCTAAGGGAATTTTCCTACTTCTAATAGGTTTATGCTTGGAGCCCAAGGTCAATGCTTTATTGGAGCTTATAAATAGAGGTTGGTCGTGGCCTTTCTTCCACACACAACCGGAAAAATTCAATACAAGTTTTATAGCTTTGTTTTGCTTAATTGCTTACAAATCTTTTGCTAGTTTTCAATTCAAGGAGTTATTTTGATAATTAGAACGTTCAATACTTAGTTCTAGGAGTAGTCTAAGTCTTTTTCATCAAAATACTTAGTTGTAGGAGTAGTCTAAGTAATTTGAGTAGTCTTGAATTCTTTCCAGGAGTGGTCGAATTACAAGTAATATCCGGTAGGTTATTCTTCAAATTGTTTGAATTTCCTATCAAGTTCGGATAATTGGTTTTAATTGTTATATTTTTATTCTTTATAAGTTTAAAGAATTTAAATCAACATCAGTAGCCCATCACTACTCTCAATAGGTCGATAAGTGTTGTTTTGGAATGGCAATTTTACTCAATATTTAGGGACCTAGGGTTTATATGTTAGTTGATTTTAGTGAACTTAATTAATCATCACAACATTTGAAATCCTATACATGCATCTAACATATAATTCATATATAAATAATCATAAATATGTAACGCAAAAGCATTTTGATGCATATTGGCAACTAGCATGACCCTTTTAATTCTTCAAGTCTTCAAAAGGTCTTCTTTTGCAACATCATGACTTTGTCTTCCAAGAACCTCCATCTTCAAGAATTGACCATAAATATGCAACACTAGTATCTACGGCTAGGATTATTCTAAATATTAAGGTACAAAAATACTCGCCGTGATTTCTTTTCTTTTGCCGGATGGGCTTCTTTTTTGGATCCACAGCGAGTTTGTGGACAGCAAGATCTGGGCTGATGCTTGACATCTCTTCCACTTCAAAGGAAAAAATGTCTTTTAATTCCTTCAGCAATAGGTGCAAGTCTACACCTAGCTTAGCATAAGCAGCCATCCCAACCTTAACAATACGCTCTAGACGGCTGTCGTCAAGAGGTATATCAATATGGTCTCCAGCCGGCTGGGGACGGAGCTCATCTGACCGTTCCTCGGTTAGTGATTGCTATTTTTTCTCTTTCTTTACCTCCACCAGAAGAAGGGCCTTTCTTTTCTTCCCGGCTGCTGGTGGGGCTGGGTCGGCATCCTTGACATTGTCAAGGTCTATTGGTTCCGGGCCTTGGCCGTCTAGGTTCACAGTATCCTTGACGACTGAGAGGTAGCACTCCCGGGCCGTCTTTTGATCCCCATTAAAGGAACCAAAAGATCCGTCATCCCTCTCATACTTAATGAGCATGAGAGAAGGGATGATTACAGGCTTGGCTTTGTTGATGGTTGGCCGGACTAGGATAATGTTATAGGCGGTCAGTTTCTCAACGACCAAGAACTTGACGACCAGGTGTTGTCCTTTTCCTTTTTCACCCAGCCGAATTGGTAAATCAATCTTACCGACTGGGTAAACCACTCCACCCCCAAAACCAACCAGCGGCTGGGTAACCGGATGCATGCTGCTGAGGTTGTATTTTAGCTTTTGCAAGCACCGGAGACTGATGATGTTCGACGAGCTGCCAGTGTGAATAAGGATTTGTCCAACCAGCTGGTTGGCGACCTTACATTCAATGACGACCGGGTCGTCATGCGGAAGACGGACAGTTCCCCTATCCTTCTCAGTAATCAAAACGTCTGAGAAGGAAGAACTTCCTGCCGCCTAATCATCATCATCATCATTGTCCATCTATCGAAGATGGCTCTTGTTGCCCCAGATAGTATGGCCACCGCATGAGAACTTACCTGCTATGGTGTATACCGGCTCCTTATCGGTGTCCGAACTACTAGCAGGCTGGGGTGTCTTAGATGACTGCCTCGGGTTCTTCTTATTAATCCCTTTGGACTTGGAAATGTAGGACTTTAACATCCCCTTGTCAGCCAAACGGTCCAACGCCCGTTGTAGGCTGAAGTAGTCGTTGGTGTCATGGCCAACTTCCTCATGGTATTGGCAGAATTTATTTTTGTTCCTTGATTTAATGGAACTTTTCATTGGATTCGGCTTCTCTAGAGACGGGAGGTCCTTGATCTCCATGAGAATGGAGTTGAAGTCTTTGTTAAACTCATACCTAGGAATGTACGGTTTAAATTCTTTCTTTTTCATCGGGGACGGCTTGTCAGAATCACTAACCGCCCAGACTTCTTTTCTCTTTTTGCTCTCTTCTTTTTTCTTGGCCGGCTGAGCAGGCTGGCTGTCTTCAGCCTGTCAGACTTCTTGGAGTCCGACTGGTTACCAGGCGAGCATAGGTCGGTTGCTTGAATATAGCTTTCCGCCTCCCTCAAGGCCGCCTGTAAAGTGAAAGCCCCTTTTCAGACTAGGTCGACCCGTCTCTCTAACCCTAAAAAAGTCTGTAAAAGCTACCTCATCAGACAGTCCTTCAATCTGAATTTTGATCAAATTGAACCACTTGACATAGGAGCGCAATCCTTCTCTTTCTCCCATGCTTAATGGTGCTCAAATCAAGACTTGTTTTCTTCGTAGGGATATTCATTGAGAAGTTGGAAGCAAACAGGAAGGCAAGCTTCCTGAAACTATCGATGAAAATGGTTGTCAAGTTGTCAATCCATTGTTGGGCAGTGCCTTTTAATGTATCCGGAAAGCATCGAAACCAAGTGGCATCATCCAACCCCTGTAAATATATGAGGTTGGTGTAAGCCATGAGCTGATCTTCCGGGTTTGCGCTATCGTCATAGGTACCTACCAACACATTTTTAACCTTGGCCGGCTGTGCGACCTCGGTTATCTCCCAGGTGAACGCAGAAGGTTATTCACCCAGGCGGAGCAGACAAAGCTGCCAGTCCAGTGGCTAGACATTGTTGTTCGCCGCCTGACCTCCGAAGAGGGTTGGCTGCATGAAATGAGGATAATACGGATCGTAGACTAGAGGAGGTACATACGGTGCCGTCTGTATGGCTCTCATGCAAGGAAGGCACATTCCCTGCAGATGTATTCTTGAAGCTAACTCAGACAGCTGCTGATTCCTCATGCGGGTGATGATCTCCCGGGCGTCAAGAGTTGATTTTTTGTTTCCCATTGGCTATTGAGTCCGGCGGGGATTGTTAGTATTCCTCTGAGGCAGAAGGATCTTGGACCAATCAATGGTCCTAGCTGCTTTCTCCTTTGGATGAGGAGTTCGCTGCCGATCTCTGACTGACTTCCCCTCCTCTAGAGGAGTCTTTCTTGCCGACTGACCGCTGCTTGGGCTAGCCCGGCTCATCGTGATCAGATCTTTAATTTCACCCTTGAAACTTTTCATGAATTTAATGAGTTCGTCTCGAGGGACGGGAGCTGATCCACTGGCCATATGGGTTTCCCCTTCCGGCTGTCCAGGGAGTCGGTTTGTACCCGCCTGGCTGGCTCCCCGCTCCATAGTGTCTCTAGGCCGGACGCGTTTGGTTATCAAAGAGCCATCACTGGCTATATAGGTTTCAACATGAGGATCATCATCCTCCTTGTTAGTAAAAACTTTCGGTTTGTCTACCGGACGCTCAGGAGGTGGTATAGACTCTTGAACCATCTTTAAGGTACTCTTCCCATAGACGGCGCCAAATGTTTTGGGTGTTTTTATCCCTCGAGAGAGTTAAGTTACAAAGTCTGGTCCGGCATGGGAAGTATTTGTAAATTAACGGAGACTCCGGGTGGTTAGAGCTCCGCCTTCGACGATCAAGTTAGTAACTTGAATAGGAGTAAAAAAGGTGCGAAAATTAAGGTGGGTATCTTCTCGGATTAGAAGCTTGAGATGTCTCTTTCAAAGAATAAATGTGAAATATAAGGAAAAACGTGCCTCCAAATGGAGGAAATCTCCCTATTTATAGGGTCCTCGGGAAATGATCCCTTGATTAGGTCATCAAGCTTTAATCAATGGTGGACTGCACCGCATTGCGGATTTCTCAAGATTTGGGCCATGAAGGCCGCTTTTTTTCCCATTTCTTTGGGATGACACATGTTAAACAAGGGTTGGTCCATTTTGGACTAACCTTAGGGTGACATGGGACTAACCTTTTTTCCCATTTCTTTGGGATGACACATGTCACGCTCTGATTGGACCACATGTTAGGGTAAAATTACCCCAACACTGACCGCCTGTCCTTCATCAACAAAATGGACCATCTTTCTCAAATGGTCCTTGGTTCCCCAGATGGTCGGGCCACCTACGACGAATTCGCCTACTATCGTATAGACTGGATCTTCATCTGTTTCAGAGCTGATAATAGGGAGGGGAGTCTTTTTGCTTGACTGCCCCGGATTTGCCTTTGAAGTCACTTTGGACTTCACATATGATTTCATCATTCCTTTGTCGCCAGACGATCAAGGGTCCACTTGAGGTTGAAGCAGTCGTTCGTGTCATGGTCGACATCCTCATGATAATGACAATGCTTGTTCTTGTTCTGATTTTCAGCGGAACCTTTCATAGGAGTCGGCTTCTCTAGAGTCAGCCGATCCTTTTTCTCCATGATGATGGAGTAACTGTCCTTGTGGAACTCGTACATTGGAACGTACAGCGTCCACTCTTTCTTTTTGTTCTAGGCCAGCTGATTAGAGTTATCAACCGCCCAGATCTGTTTTTTCCGTTTTGCTCTCTTCTGGTTTTAGAGACACATGAGCAGGCTCACTATCCTTCTGTCGGTCAGACTTCTTGGAGTTCGACTGCTTATTGGAGGAGCAAAGCTCTGTCACATGTATATAGGCGTCCGCCTCCATCAAGGCTCCTTGGAGGGTGAAGATTTTCTTGCGTACGAGTTCAACCTTGAAAGTCGATCCTTCCTTCAGACCTTTGAAAAGTCTGTATAAGCCACTTCGTTAGGCAGCCCTTGGAACTAGATTATCACCAGATTGAACCACTTGACGTATGATCACTACCCCTCTCTTTATCCCTATTGCACATGGCCTAGATCAAGACTCGTTTTCTTTGGAGGGATGTTCATAGAGAAGTTAGAAGCAAACAACAACGCAAGCATCTTAAAAGTTGTTAAAGCAACCAGCTAGTAAATTGCCAAACCACTGCTGGGCTATTCCCTTCAGGGTGGCTGGAAAGCATCGACACCAGGCGGCATCATCCAACCCCTAAAGGTACATGAGGTTGGTGTATGCTAAGAGGTGGACTTCTGGGTTGGAGGCACCATCATAGGTCCCAACCATTAGAATTTTAACCTTGGCCGGCTGTTCGGCCTCGGCTATTTCCCTGGAGAATGCGAAGGGTTGTTCCCCAAGGTTTTATAGCCAAAGCTTACAGTCCATAGGCTGATAGTTATATGACACCTGTCCTCCGAAGAAGGCAGGCTGGATGTAGGGCAAAGCAGGCTGCCGGTATTATGGTTGTGCCATGTACTGCGCCAAGTTGATTACATGGGGCCTAGACTGTACGAGGGGGACGCTTGATGGGGTCTCCTATACTAAAGGAGAATTCCTCACAGAAGTATTCTGGAAGCTATCATGATAAGTTGACGTAGAAGACAACTTTAACAATTGTTGGGTCCTCTTATCCTCGATGTATTAACAAGCATCAGGAAAGTATTTTTTACTATCATTTGGTTGTACATGTCGGATAGCTTTTCTTGTTAATGTTTCCGGGAAACGTTGTCTTCTCTTTTAGAGCAGGATGAGAAGTCGGCTGACAGTCCCGGAACGAATTTTGCTTTCAAGCTTGAGTTTGAGGTTGCTCATGAATTTTATGAGCTCATCGCGAGTGACTAGGGCTGATTATGCTGCTTGGGAAGGTTCAGCCGGCTGCCCTGAGAGCTTAATTGATTGTCTAGGGGGCTTGCTCGGACCCGCCTGGGTAGCATTGTGCTCCTCCCTATCTTTGTGGTGGAGGCCACAAAGGTTTCAATGTCTCCATCGTCACCTGAATCATGGTTCGACTGGACCTCTTTTTCTTCCAGAGGCTGGTTGGTCTCTAGAGGCAGCATAGGTCACTCTTTTGATGCCAGCTTAGAGGTACTTTCCCCACAAACGGCGCCAAATGTTTCGGGGTTTTTGTGTCCCTTGGGAGAGTTACAACTAAAAGACTGGATTCGCCAAGGTCGCATGTACCTGCAAAACATACAGAGCTCCGAATGGTCGAAGGTCCGCCTTCGAAGATTAAGTTAGTACGAAATCGGAGTAAAACGTGCGGAAAGTAGGTTATCTGCTCGGATTCGAAGCTCAGGTGTTCTATGTTTTAGAGAGAAATAAATGCCTTAATGATTAAGAAGTAAAGTTTAAGGTGTCAAAAGACTGTCCCAATAATTGGGGGAATCTCCCTATTTATAGGGTCTTAGGTAAACGCGCCCTACCATAGTGTTTTATGACCTAAGGATTAGGACATCGCCGTTTTGCGACGTCCTTGAAGTTTGGGCCTTAAAGGCCGCCATTTCCAAAGGGGGAGTATCTAAGTGACACGTGTCACGCATCTGAGAGTCCATTTTGACGCCTCCTAGAGGGACACATGTCGCTCTCTCATTGGTCCACTTGAGGGTAATAAATACCCCAAATCAAGAAGTATATCTGATGAAGAACCCATTCGAGTACTCGAGCGAAGCTCTACCTCGATGGATAACATCCGGGCATACCTTATAGAAGCCACACTCCTTGATTTACCCCAAGAGGTGGCCATGTTGAAGAAACGAGCTGCAAGCTTCGAGTTAAGACAAGGAGAGCTCTTCAAAGCAGGCTTCTTGAAGGTCTGTTCAAGTGTTTGACCCTTGAAAAGGGGAAGGAAGTTCTCAAAGAATTGCATGCGGATACTGCGCCTCTCATATAGGCGGCAGAATTTGGTCATCAAGGCCAGACGACACTACTTCTTGCCGACCCTTGAGGTGGATTCTATGGAGATGGTTAAAAAATGCGACAAGTGTCAAAGTTTTGGCAAGCTAATCCATCGTCTGTCCACTGACCTGACGGCAATCCACAGTCCAGTACCGTTTGCTAAATTGGGCATGGACATCTAGGGACCATATACGGCTGCTCCAGGCGGCAAGCGTTACAACTTAGTGGTTGAGGACTACTTTACCAAATAGGTAGAGGCAGAGGGGGTAAAAAAAAATCATGACAAAGGACGTCCATGGTTTTTTACAATGGTTTCTCAGTTTGAGACACCTCAACTTAAGTCTTTGATAGGAGATCAAGGGATCTCAAATTATTTTGCATCAGTCGGTCGACCCCAAGAAAACGGCCAGGTCGAAGCCTTCAACAAGTTAATCTCAGACGGCATAAAAGAAAACTGAAAGAGCTGGTGGCCTATGGGCAGATGAATTACCACACGTCTTATGGGCCATTAGAACAACAACAAAAGGGGCAACTGGAGAAACCCCATTTCTCATGGTGTATGGGGCAGAAGTCGTCTTGCCCATTGAACGTTATGAGCCGACTCTTCGAATTATGCTATATGATGAAGAGGCAGACTGGGAGGCAATGCGCCTTACATTAGACTCACTCCCAAAGCGCAGGGGCAATGTCGCCTTACGCCATGAGATCTACCGCTTGATAATCACTCGGGCCTATAACAAAAGAGTACACAAGCGCCCTTTGAAAGTTAAGGAATTTGTGCTACTGAAAATGGAGGTAGTCTGTAGGGAGAATGAGCAAGGGAAGCTAACCCCAAATTGGGATGGTCCCTATCGAATATAAGAAGAAGTAAGAGGCGGCACCTACCGGCTGGAAACACCAGACAACAGGCAGCTACCTAGAACTTGGAATGTAGATAACTTAAAAAAAGTACTACTTTTAAAATTTTGTAAATTTTTAACTTGTTAATGAAATTCTGCTTTCATTTCCAAACTTGTCATTAATTATTTTATTTGAGTGCCGACTACACAATGTGCAGAAGGACCATGCTCCCAATTTTGCTGGATATCGCCTGCATAATGTGTAGACGGATCCTGCTTAAATATTATTACAGTGCCGACTGCACAATGTGTAGACGGACCAAGTTTAAGCTTCTATAGATGTTTGAACATCACCTGCACAATGTGCAGGCGGACAATGTTCAGATTCTATAGAGTATCACTTGCACAAAGTGCAGACGACCTTATATCCTTTATACATTATTTAAATTATTTTATAAAGGGATTATTTGCCCCAACAGTAGATACCGAAATCCTTACTATAAGAGCCGACTGCACCAAAGCAATCGTCCCTAACCTTATTCAACTTTTACAAGATAAGTCAATTACTTAGTGGCTATTTACTTTTAAAAGATAAGTCAATGACTTAGTGGCCAAGAAAATATAGCAGATGAGTATCAGCAGCCGGCCAAAGGACCGGATCAGCCCAATCCCTTAAAGACTAAAATGCTTCCTAGGGACTTAGCTGTTATGCAAAGTAGATTTAGATCCATTGTAGAAACGCATCCTGTAAGGGAAGGATGGAGAATAGAGGTTCCTCCTCATGAGGCAACGATTGCTTAGGAGGATGATATTAAAAAAGCCGACAATTGTTTCGATTCCTATGAAGCCATGATTAAAGCCGGCTTCCGCTTTCCCCTTCACAAAGGGAATAGAGGATTTTGAAGGGGTATTACTTGGGCGTCTGGCAGCTTCCCCAAACTCATGGATAAACATTTAGGGCTATATCGCCGCCTGCGAGTTTCAAAACATATAGCCTAGTTTTGCTGCGTTTGCTCATATGCATTATATCAGCTAGGCCCCAGGCGGGTATAATGCGTGGTACACTCTAACCACACACCCGCAATACCTAATGACCTTGGACAAGCCGTCCAAATGGTCCAGCTAGAAGGATAAATTTTATTTGATCTTCTCTCCTATTTTATGGCACAACCGATTTCTTCGCCAGTAAAATTGACAAACGAATAATTGCGTCGTCAAACAACTACACCTAAATCAAATACAATTTATAACACACGACTCAACCTATTACAAATATAGGGCAAGTAGAGGGGTCGAACCACAGGGAGAAATGCATAAACATCGCATTCATTACATAGAGTCTAAGCTATCTCGGAACAAGAAGTGTGAATAACTAAGAGATTAAACTAAGAAAAAAATGGATAAAAATTAATATAACTAAGCACCAAGGTAAATGGGTAGATGTAGATGTCGTTTGATCATGCAATAACAAAGTAGCAAATCAATGGTAAAATAACCATGCATGAATATCGAAGTAAGGCCCAATCTAGCCGCCTTCCAGGGTTAATCGGTTTCTCCTAACATAGCCTCTATGTTTCCACACTAGAACCATATATTAGAAGGTGAAATCAAAGAACTATCGATAGTAATGAATCTCAACTAAGTCAACTTCCGTTACTTGTTAGCAAAGACTCACCTTTAATCAATGAACAATGTGCACTTGCAAGAAGATCAAAGAATATTAAGCATGCAAAGACTTTAATCACCATTAATATAACCCCAACATTATAAGCATGAACAATTAGCAACTACACCATCCACACACCCTTGTCTAGGTGACTAGTCACAAATCATATTGAAAACAATATCAATCATCAAATTAATAAGCATCAACATGATTAATAAGCAAAGAAGAAAAATCAAAGCAAATAAGCAAAATAAAAAACAAAGGTAAAGAGAAAGAGTAAGAGATTGCTCATTAATTGAAGAGGAAGGTCTACAAAGGATTAAAAAAACTCCTTCTTCAAAATCCAATTTCATCAATGAAGAAAACCACACTTTCTCTCTCCACCAATGAAGACTAATAGTGTTTCTCTCTCTAGATTAAGCTAAAAGTGCCGAAAATTAAAACTAAGTTAATCTAATTACATCAAAACGTTCTAAGATGGGACTTATATAGTCTGTACAGAGCCATCTGAGAAAAGGAGAGGTCCGACCGAACAATGGGAAGGTTCGGCCGGTTTACAGGGTAGGTTCGGCCGAACCATGGGTAGGTTCGGTCGAACCTCCCTGATCCTGGTCTGGTCGAACTTCTGTGGTTCGACTACTCCTGCAAAATTGCCAAATTGCATCTTGTCCCTGCCTCGACGTTCGACCGAACCACTGAGCAGGTTCGGCCACACCTTGGTTCGGCCACACCTTCAGGTTGTTCGGCCGAACCTCTCCTGAATCATACATCCTCCAGCTTCCCTTGAGCTTAGCTTCCTCCTCTTGAAAATCCCGATGGTTCCTACAAAGCATAATCATGAAAATCACAATAAAAACAAAGCGAGAAGACTAAGAAAAGATAAGATAAAGGAAAAAGAAAAGTGGAAGCAAAACTAAGTAAAAATTCTTAGAAATAGGGCCAAAAAAGTGCAAATGAGGGGAGAATCCTTAGAGAAAAAGGATAAAAGAGTGGCATAAATGCCACTCATCAAAATCCCCCACACTTGCCTTTTGCTTGTCCTCAAGCAAGGAATACTAAAACAAAAAGACAACACACACAACAAGCATAATATGACAAGGGTTAAGAAAATCAATCAAGCTTCACGATGGGAAATGCTCCAAATGGACTCCAACATAGGGACATGAATCAAAGAATGCTTACTTTCCTCAACTCAAAGAGGGGGAACACGTTCTAAGATGCTCATGGTTGAAGGAGACAAACCTAAGCTAAGTGTAGAGAACTAATTATTTTATCCTTTGCCCTAGCCCCAACCAAGACGGTCCGCGTTCTCTCCACTAGCTTCAAATCATCCCCAAGTTAGCTCCTCATGATTCCTCGAGGGAACCGGAAAAAGAAATTTTTATGTGGAATCTTAAGGTTATCCCGAAATCTCAACTATGCACACTCTCTCCATAGGGTGGAAATCTATCTCCCTCCACCGTTCTTTGACCGCACTCCTCCAAGTCCAAGGGTCTTAACTCGGGTTGTAATGTCATGACTAGGGGTTAAGGTTAGGAATTAATTTGAAAATTTTTGTGGCAAATCCTAAGTGAAGCAAAAGAGTGGACATTTCTGAAGAACAACCTAAGAATTGAACCTAAATTGCAACCTTCAATACAAAATTTCACAACATTACTTCATTTCTCTCAACATTTTCTCTTTCTTTTCTTTTCTTAACCTTTTTTTTTTCATTTGGTCTTCATACGTTGCATCCTTCTTTACAAACTTTTTGCAAATATTTTCTTTCATGAACAACTTCCAAAATCTCACTTGAACCAATATTCACAACTTTCTTGCCCCAAAACCAACTCTCTCAAATTCGAACCTCGCAAGCCAATGCTTCAATAACTACAAGGGTTGGTAGAACATAAGCCAATAGGTTTGTAATATGGCTAGGTCAAGAAAGGGGAATGAGGCCCAAATTGGTTAGCAAGTGGGTGGATGTAAAAATGAAAACCAAATTTGTAACAAAACACAAAGAAAACAAAGAAAAATGAGAAGAAATGCCTTCTTCCTCCTTTAAAGTTGTTTGGTTACGATCTCGGGAGCTAAATACCAAAACAAAGATTAAGACATGCATAGTTAAGGATCCAAAACGCCGCTCACAAGAATGATGAAGGCTAGAACAAATGACGCTCACACGGGATAAAAATAAGCAAATACCAACTAAGGGAATCCTATTCACTACGGAGAGCAACACCATCTTACCACTTTCCCGTGAACTAGGGGTTCAAACGTCCTCAAAAGTTCTAAACCGGGCTACCTTAGCTTATAATGTGTCTAATTCAACCTTAAGCACTCTCAAACCGTGTAAACCCTCATCAACTAGGAAGGTAAGCATTCAAAGACATGTCATCAAAAAGGCACACAAATTCTCAAATCCAAATGAATGAGCAAATCCACATCAAAAATATTTCAACTTGCCATAGTCATGCTTGTTACACAAAATAGAACAAGAAAAATACACAAGAAAGAGGAAGAAATTAAAAAGGTTCATAATCGAGGCATGTAAATCAAATAAATCCCAATTGACATACAAGTGATCGTTGATATCAACATCAACGATCCTAGGTTCCTTAGAACCGAAATCAATCAACCTCGAACCATTCAACTCTTCCTATACTAGACCTAAACTAAGCACTCAAAGAAAAATAAAAAGAAAAAGAGGAAAGGTCTCACCAAATGCTGCTTGAAATAGAAGACAAGGTAATATGTCCAATCTCACCAAGGGAGCTAGTGTTGCTCCTTAACGTCCTTCATATCCGCTTTCAAGCTTCAAGAAAGGTGAGCCAAACAAAAGAAACTACAACAAAAAAAGAAAGAGTTAGAAAACAAAGAGAAAGACTAAAGAAATAAACAAAAAGAAGAAAAAATAAATAAAAAGCTATCTACAAAGTTTGGATTAAGGGGATTTGGATTTTCGGGAATTTAAGATTTTTTCTTGGGAGCATCTCCACCTACAAAAACTCAAGAATCATCAAAGAAAATCATCAGAAATCAGCAAAAATAATCATAAAACATCATCACCATCACATCACCATCATCATCACAACATCATCATCTCATCACAACACCATCACAACATCACCATCACAACATCACCATCACAACGCCATCAACATTAACAAGGCCACTATCCTCACTATCCTCCTTATGTGCAAGCTACTACCCTACCACTCCACCCTCCTATGTACACTTCAACCAACCAAAAGGACATCCTCCCCCACACTATTCTTTTGCTCGTCCCAAGTAAAAGTTATAAGTTAGAAGACCGGGGGGGGAGGGAACGGAACCCTCATCACGGGTTATCATCTCCTTGCCCCCTAGGTCGAGGGGGGTTAACAGGATCAAACTCGGGAGTATCCATGAAAGGGTGGAAGGGTTGGTTGAAGTGCTCATAGGGCCACCCCTGGTCACCCCAACCGCCATCAAAAGGAGTAGGGGTAGATGTGCATGCCGGGTCATAAGGCGGATCACACCCACCCGGACGATAGGGGTCGTATGGTGGGGTGCCAACACGTTGGGTAGGGCCGATGGGACCTTCCCAATAGGCGTAGAAGGGGGGGTGGGGTGTTGAGGGTCATAGGGCCCACAATGATTGACCGGACCCTGTTGAGGAGGGTGGTAAGGGTAGTTCACATAGGGCGCTTGAATGCCCGCTTGCACAAGATTGTCATAATTTGCCCTTGCGTAGTACCCCCCTTGTTCAATGGAAGCTTGATTGTCTCGACGGATATCATCGAGGGTACTACGAAGGGCATTTAAATCAAAAGGATGAATGGAAGAAGAGGAAGATGCCTCACCTCCCCCGCTAAGGGGGGGAACGGTTTGCTCCTGACGGAGGACCGGCGGAGGTTGAGGAACTACACCCCGGGATCTAGTTTGTCTCAGCTCATTGGAGATGTTTTGCAGAGGGATCTTCCATTTGAGAGGAGCGGAGTGGTCCACCGTAGTGAGGTAGGGGTCCGGGAGTGACAAGGTAAAGTCGTATCCCCTAATCAAAAATAATTCCTAAGTCCTCTAACTAAAGTAGATAATGAATTAGGGTCGATCTGCACAGGGAAACAAGTCTTTTTACTCCTAATTAAATATTATAATCTAAAATTATCTAAGTAACCAATATTTATATTCGAATAAGAAACTAAACTACTAAGATTGAGAATATGGATAAAACAATATATAAAAGGATCTAGGGCATAGGTTCACCAATAAATAATACTCCAGGGTAAAACATAGTAATCAATCATTGACATTGCATAAATAACATGATTAACAAGCTCTCGCAATTTATTAATCAACATATATCTAACAGGCTCTCGCAATTTACTAGATCTAAGTTATTATTGAAAGTAGCCTTTAATATCAAATTAACATTTGCTCGATTCATCAATTCAATATTGTTATACTTTTACAAGCCGTAATTGTAAAACGTTAAAACAAATCAATAAGAAATTATCATGCAATACCAATAATCAATAATAGTCAATCATCAATGCATCAATTAAGCAGATTGTAAAGGACTTTCTCTACGTATTACAATCACAGAATTAATCTACCGGTATTAAATCTCATCTCTCGAATCTCAACTTAACCATATATAAATTAACCTGCCTATTGAAACTAGACCTAAACATTAATTCTCATCTGTCGAATCTTGAATCAATATTGTCAAACTCATACATAAAAGACCAGGCCTAATCTAGTCATAGAGCATTAAATCAATCAATAGGAAATTAATCTAGCATTGATAATTAACAATAATAAATTACCCCTTCATATTATTTATGGATCCCCATCAACCCTAGAAATAAAACTACTCAGACATAATTAAATCTAAACTAATCAAAGTAATAAAACAAGTCATGATGGAAGGAGTAAAGTAAATAACAAGGATTAAGAGAAGAGAAATCGTTACCAAACTAATCTGTATTAATGGAAATAATCAAGAACAAGGTTTTAGAGAAAAGTTAAGAGAGAGAAAAATCCTAAGTAGAGAGAGACAGTCTAAGAAAGAAGGTAATCTAGAATCCGTACAAAATTGTACTTAAACATTTTCTAAAACAAAAATAAAAACTAAACTAATTAGGCTACATAAAAACACGCTCCTGATCGGGCGAAGGGCCGCCCGATCGGGCGCGCCTTTTTCTTCATGTTCCTTCCCATAAGCATCGCCCGATCGTGCTAGATGCTCGCACGATCGGGCGCGCTTATAGCCACGCACAACACTTAGAGCGCCGCGCCCGATCGTGCTAGATGTTTCCTGATCGGGCCCTTTCTCCATTTTGAGGCTCGGACTTTGATTGGGCTTGATTTCTCGGCCCAATCCGGATTTCCTCTTCGGGTCTTGAACACTCGGTCCGAATACCTCGAGATCCCAATTACCGAGTCCTTAATCACCGGCTCTCACCGATCATGGGCTCCAAAAGTGGTTGTGCCCTTCTAGCTTCCGTAGTTGATACATAAAGCCCGGGAAAATGCTCCAAGAGTGCAATTTCTTGAAAAATACAACTAAAACTACGAAAATACTAGAAAACACAAATTAGTCATAAAAGTGGCCCAAAAGAGCCAAAAACACTACTAATAACGACCAAGGGACGGGGGTAAAATACTATATAAAATAGACACATCAAACTCCCCCAAGCCAAACCTTTGCTTGTCCCTAAGCAAAGATATCATCAATGAATCAATAAGCATGCTTCACCCTAAAAGTAAAAATCAAGCACAACGATCCAGGGTAAATCAAATAAACATGTTTCAAAATTAACCAATCAAATCCATCTAATTACCAATCATCCCTAACAATTTTCAAATAGAGAAAACCACAAGAGCATATAGAATTCAAGACTAGTGCTCACGCACTCAACTCTCATTTTTGTGGCGAGTAAAAGATGTACTCGATCGCTCTCCATCCAACCCCTTTATGTGAACAATGCCCTCCTAACTCACACTCTCGTGTGTATAAAACAATAAACGCTCAATCCTAATAGTCGACTCGAAATATGCCAAATCATAACTTGCTTTGATAAACAACACTTTCACATTCATACAATTCTATGCACAAAGGTCAGAAGGTCTTTAATGCTTGTAATATAAGGCTAGGGTAAAGGGTAAGATAAATTTGGGAATAAGTGAGAGAAAAGCTATGCTTAAAGGAGCCATATCCTAATAAAACCCATGATCAAAATAAATAATGATCATACATCTCCTACATAACCAACTCTTACATCAACCAAATATACTCCAATCATAATAAATAATCCTAACCCTTACAATTTCACTCATAAGATATAATAATGAAGAAGTAGAGTGAATAAACAAACATTATTTTCAAACTTTAATATTTTCAACGAAGCTCAAAATTATTTTGCTTTAAATCAACCTCCAACTAGAACATTTGAACATTTTTTTTCTTATTGAAGTTCTCCTTATTTTTTCACATTTTTTTTCTTTGAACTTCTCTTTTTTTTCATAATATCATGCTTTATTTTTTCAAGAAAATATAACTTTTAAACTGATCAAAAATAGACATGAATAACAACAAAACAACTTCTCAAAAGCCCACCCAAGTTGTGCAAATAATAAGCACACTACGAACTCCCTCACCTCACTCACTAATAGCTCCCCCAAGCAAAGCTTGGGACTAGTAACCAATGGGGCAAAATAGGCTTGTAATATGGCTAATAAACAACAAAAAGTCAAGGCAACAACATGGGTAGCAAGAAGGGAACAAATGTATCTACAATATCTGGAGGCTACCTTAAAGAACAAATGCATTCGTCCTCCTCAATGTGCATAATAATAAATCATATAAATATTACTAATAGTTGTAAACCAATACTCAAATTCATTGACATACCAGGAACTATGGAACTATCACACATTCCTTACCAAATAACCTAGTCAAGCACTATATTCACAAGTAGTTGGAAAAAATTGACGCATGTTAAGGTTTCAAGGCAATCAAACTTCAAATCATGATCAACTAATCGACAATTCCTATCATCAAATACCAAGAATCAAAACAATTTTTCTCAAGTAAGGGGCAAAGGGAAGCATAATTTACAATTTATTGGAACGTATTTTTGAATTTTTTTATTTTTGAATTTTTTTGTATTTTTCATATATAAGAAAGAAATAAAAACTACTCTAGAAAGCAAATAAAAAGAAAAAAGGAAGAGAATTACCAAGTAAAAGAACACCCCCCCAAGCCAAATCAAGCAATGCCCTCATTGACTTGGGAGTGGATCCTACTCCTCATCCTCATCCATCCTCGAATAGCCCCCTCCGTGGCTAAAACTGGCTCCTCCATGGCTAGAGCCACCACCTCCATAACCCGAACCACCTGCAAAGTAGTTAGGGTCCACATTCCCCCCAAGCCCACCAAAAGGTACATCGGTCCCATAACCATGGGCCGATGAATAGTCGACAAAGGTACCAAAGGCCCTTGGGTTCGTATTCCACCTTGCGGATATTGGAACCAATCGGGGACAAGTGAATCGGGGGAATAGTCCCCCGACGGGCGTAATCATCATACATGGGGTATAAACCCCTCCCTAGGTTCCTCTCCACAAACCCTACCCTTCTATCGATAGACCCTACTCTAGTGTCCAAATCCCTAACCAAGCCCTCAACTCTTCCTTGCCCCATCTCAATCCTATCTAATTAGCTCCTAAAAGCCGAGAAGTCATAAGGGGCGTTGGGGTCTATGTTGTAGTTGGTGGAGGAAATGGGAATATCGTATATAAAGGGTGGATGTGGTTGATAATGTGGTGAATGGTGATGAGGTGAGTGGTCAATGGGAGAATGGTGGGGTGGAGGTGAAGGGTGAGGTAGTTGCACCTCACCTTGACCGTTAAGCTCGAAAGTGTAAGAAGGCTTCCCCTTCTCAAATTTAGTCAAGGTGGGGTTGGGTAAAGTGAAAGCATTATCCCTCCTACCCGATTCCCGTTGGATCACCCACCAAGTCTCCCCTCCCATGACATTAATCCAATTAAGGCCACCTAGATAGGGTAGGTCCATAATAGTTGGGTCGGCTACCTTACCGTCATCGTTAGGGACAAAGCTAAGGTGTTTGACCGCTATGTGTGTAACTAGGCCACCAAAGTAAATGGGTACCCTAGACCTACCCGCCTCGGCCGCATTGGCCACCCGTTGAAAGTGGTTGGCCATTTTATAGACTATATTGAGCTTTTCACTCCTAGGGATCATATATGACCCTAGAAATTCAAGCTCATCCCACCTAACATTGGCGAGTTCATGCCTTCCAAAAATGGTAAGGCCAACAAACCGTTGCCAAATATTTGGCACGGGATGTTGTATCCAAGTGCCTTTAGCATGTTGGAGGTTCAAATTGGGATCCCCCGTAAGGGATTCATAGACAACGGCAATGTTGTCTTAGGGCGGTTCAAGGAGCTTATCCGATTTCAACTCAAAAAGTTTACCAAATTCTTTCAATGTCAATCAAACATCATTATTGAATAATCGAAATTGACCATGAGAAATTAAAGCATTTGATTTTATGACCTTAAAACTAGAAACAGATTCTAAGGTTAAATAATCATAAGTATCGTAATGCATGTTAAAAAAACCACTCATGCCAACTCCCTTGAATAATTTTTCTACATGCTTATCAATTCCTAATCTAATAAGGGTGGGGTGATGGATAAAACGAGTGGGAATTACTGCCTCGTAATGAGGTTGAGCATCCTCTGTTTTTGCTCTTGGGTGGTGATGACCACTTTCTCCCATCCCGGAATTTGTAAATCCGTGTCAATTCTCGCCTCTTGTTGCCTTGAGCTTTCCCCCCTTACCGTTCTTGATCTCTTGAGAGCCATTGAGATTAGAAAATAAAGGAATTGAATGGTTTCTCTCTCTTAGGGTTTAGAGAAAATTGAGAGAAAATGGTAGAAATTGGGTGTAGATTGTAGAGAAAGATGAAAGGATTAAAAATATGTAAAAAAATTTGAGTTTTGATGGAAGGATTGGAGAAGATCTTGAAAAATAACTGAATTTGAAGGTGTAAAAATGGAGGTTTTAGAGGGAGAAAGTAATGGAGAAGAAGATGAAACAAGAAGAAAGTGAGGAAAGAAAGAAGAGGAAAAGTTTAAAGGGACGGCCAAAATAGGCGCGCCCGATCGGGCAAGCCACGCACGGTCGGGCGGATAATTCTGATTTCCAAAACCATAGTTGCGCGCCCAATCGGGCGCGAACACGAACGAAAATTTTACCCTATTACTCGCCCGATCGGGCGAGCTTCGCCCGACATATCTTTTCCTTCACTCGATTTGTGCCCGATCGGGCGGAATAAGCTCCGATTTCCAGCTCTCCTTGCGCGCCCGATCAGGCAGCCGCGCCCGATCGGGCGAATTTAAGGCTGGAATTTGCCTTGCTTGCCCGCCCGATCGAGCGAGCTCCGCCCGATCGGGCCCGTGCCCGGTCAGATTTCCTTAGCTTTTCTTCGTCTTCAAATTTTTCTAAGTCTTTCGACCTCTTAAACCTATAACTGTACAAAAACACTTATAAACGGTAAAATTTCGCTCTCCTCGCCTCTCAAAAATAAAAATAAAAATAAAAAAAAGGAAAACTAGTCTAGAAAGCAAGAAATACGGGTTGCCTCCCGCAAAGTTCAGGTTTATCTAGGTCCCGCACGACCTTTTTACCAAGTACAATATCTAGGACCTTTGGCCTAACGCTTAATCGGGTGGTTTCTTACCCGGTCTAGTGGTGTTCAGGCTGCGATGCGGCTTCCTGACATACCCTGTGGGACGCCAAATCACCTTATCTAGTGGATCCTCCTTGACTTGGACTGGGGGATCTTCAATGCTACGCACTAAAAATCCTTCTTCGATCGAAGGTTGCTTCAAATTGTCATTGCGTTTAACACTTGCAACTCGATCTGGCGGAACACTTACCGTAGGCTCGATTCTAACAACTTGCTCGATCGGTTCCACCTGTTCATCCTCAAAACCAAAACCAACAGTGTAAAGCGCTCTTTCTATTGTATCAACTTCCTTCTGCCATTTGTTTATCTCATCTGAAAAGGATGCAACCCAAGATACCGCCTCTAAGGGATCTTTTTAAAGAGCTTGGGGCTTGTTAGAATAATTTTCAACCACATTAACACTGAAACATTTATCCTCAGTCATGGAGCTTTTAGGGGCATTATTCAGATTAAAAACAACTTTATCATCCCCTACTGATAATGTTAACTTACCACTTCTTACATCTTTGACTGCTCCTGCAGTGGTAAGGAATGGTCTACCCAAAATAATTGGGGTTTGCATATCCCAACCATATCAAGTACAAAAAAATCTACAGGTATATAAAATATACCTACTCTAACGGGGACATCCTCTAAAACACATAAGGGGTATTTGAAAGAACGGTCGACCATTTGTAGAGTTATATTGTTAGCTTTTAATTTACCCATATTCAACTTAGAACACACAGATAGTGGCATGACGCTAACACTAGCACCCAAATCACATAATGCATTATCAATCAAGAGATTTCCAATATGACAAGGGATAGAAAAACTACCCGGATCTTTTAATTTAAGTGGAGACTTATTTTGAAGTACGACCCTACACTCTGCAGTGAAAGCTACTATCTCTACCTCACTAATAGACCTTTTCCTCGTCAATATTTACTTCATAAATTTTGCATACGAGGGGATTTGTGTGATTAATTCAGTAAAGGGAACTGTTACCTTCAAATCCTTTACCACCTCCAGGAACTTACCAAACTGCTTATCCAAGTTCGTCTTCAATTGACTATATGGGAATGGAAGTTTGATAATTGGCTTTGGAGCATTATTACACTTGTCTGGAGTAGCTACCCTCTCTGGAGTCGTACCCTGCAATGTAGAATTAGATATGTTAGTACTATCCTTTAGCCCTGTAGGGCTTTCAACTACATTGTTTGGTTTAACGGAATCAAGATTAGCATTATTTAATAAAACAGGTTCATCAACTCTGGGAATTGAGGGCCCTTCATAGTTTAAACCACTCCTTAGAGTAATTGCAAATGCTTGATCTGTAGGCCTAGTTGGCTGTCCTAGAAGAGCTCCCTGTTGGCGGGCTTGTAGGGTAACTGAGAGTTGCACAATTTGATTATCTACAATTTTATTATGCGCTAGAATTTGATCAATTGTCGCGTCTCTACTCTCCATGTGCTTTTGTATATTAGCCAACATTGCTCTAATTTCCACCAGAGAAGGGTCAGAAGATGAGGAGGGTTGTTATGGTTGGTTCTTCTAGCTAGCATTGGGATGATAATATTTCTGTTGTTGTTGTTGTGGCGTCTGTGGTTCTTGTGGTGGTGGACTTTGAACATTAGTGCTCAGATAGGAAAGGTACGGATGATTCCGATACCCAGGATTGTGGGTGGTTGAGTATGGGTTATTCTGCCTATAAGCTTGGAAGGCATTAACTTGCTCCACGGAACTCCTGCAATCTTGCTCCCAATGACCTACAATACCACAATTTTAACAGAAAGCCTCATTAGAATTATTATTAATCGCAGAAACATTAGCTACATTAGCAGTGCTCATATTATCTAATTTCTGGCAAATAGAGGTCAGCTGAGCTTGTAAAAAGGATACAGAGTTAACACTATGTTTCCCCTTGTTTGTAAATCCTCTAGGATTCCCATATTGGAAATTGTGTATTTCCATGTCTTTAATAACCTGACCTGCATCTTCAACATCAAGATTCATAAATCTCCCACTAGCTGCAGAATCTAAAATTATTCGAGAAGAATTTCCAAGGCCATTATAAAAGGCTTGGATTAACTGCCATTGCGCTAAATTATGGTGACGGCAATCTCTTTGTAAATCCTTGTACTTCTCCCAAGCCTCATATAAAGATTCATCGGCTTCTAGGGAAAAGTTCTGGATCGCACTCCGTAGTACGGCTATTCTCTCTGCAGGGTAATACTTGTTATAGAAATTCAAAACAAGAGTTTCCCTGTCAGTTATACCAAGTGTAGTTCTATTCAAGCCATTAAACAACAATTTAGCTTTTCCAGTTAAAGAGAAGGGAAAGAGAATCTCCCTGATTAGGTCTTGAGTGACCCCGACTTCCCTAATGGTGTTACAATATTGAAAATAGTCGGCAATGTGAAGATTCGGGTCTTCACCCTTGGCTCCACTAAATTGCTTCCTCTCTATCATTGTTATAAATTGAGGTTTAATTTCAAATTGAACCCCATCAAGAGTCGGAGTAGGGGTGAGATGTGGAAAATCCGTAAGCTTTGGTTGTGAATAATCACTAAGCTTCTTTGGAGCCGTCATCTCTGATTCTGCGTCTGATGATGTCTCTGAATCGCTAGAACCAGTCGGAGGATCTCGGTGATTATTGTTATTATCACCAGAATCCGCCAGGATTTGCTTGTAGAAATTTTTCTGTCTATGGAAAGAACGTTCGATCTCAGGATCGAATAGGATGTACCCTAATCTGGAACACCTGGGCATAAACAAAAACTAGAAGCAAATATGAGATTTGTCTCAGAGAACTAACGCTCACTGAGACAAAAGGGAAATAATCTAGACTACAAAAACAATCAGAAATAAAAATAAAACCGTCTCCCCGGAAGCGGCGCCAAATTTTGACAAGGTAAAGTCGTATCCCCTAATCAAAAATAATTCTCAAGTCCTCTAACTAAAGTAGATAGGGAAGTAGGTTCGATCTCCACAGGGAATCAAGTCTTTTTACTCCTAATTAAATATTATAATATAAATTATCTAAGTAACTAATATTTATATTCGAATAAGAAACTAAACTACTAAGACTGAGAATATGGAGAAAACAATATATAAAAGGATCTAGGGCATAGTTTCACCAATAAATAATACTCCAGGGTAAAACATAGTAATCAATCATTGACATTGCATAAATAACATGATTAACAGGCTCTTGCAATTTATGAATCAACATAGATCTAACAAGCTCTCGCAATTTACTAGATCTAAGTTCTTATTGAAAATAGCCTTTAATATCAAATTAACATATGCTCGATTCATCAATTCAATATTGCTATACTTTTACAAGCCGTAATTGTAAAACGTTAAAACAAATCAATAAGAAATTATCATGCAATACCAATAATCAATAATAGTCAATCATCAATGCATCAATTAACCAGATTGTAAAGGGCTTTCGCTACGTATTACAATCACAGAATTAATCTACCACTATTAAATCTCATCTCTCGAATCTCGACTTAACCATTTATAAATTAACCTACCTATTGAAACTAGACCTAAACATTAATTCTCATTTTTCGAATCTCGAATCAATATTGTCAAACTCATGCATAAAAGATCAGGCCTAATCAAAGTAATAAAACAAGTCATGATGGAATGAGTAAAGTAAATAACTAAGATTAAGAGAAGAGAAATTGTTACCAAACTAATCTGTATTAATGGAAATAATCAAGAACAAGGTTTTAGAGAAAAGTTAAGAGAGAGAAAAATCCTAAGTAGAGAGAGAAAGTCTAAGAAAGAAGGTAATCTAGAATCCGTACAAAATCGTACTTAAACGTTTTCTAAAACAAAAATTAAAACTAAACTAATTAGGCTACTAAAAACACGCGCCCGATCGGGCGCACCTTTTTCTTCGCGTTCCTTCATAGCAGCATCGCCCGATCGTGCTCGATGCACGCACGATCGGGCGCGCTTATAGCCACGCACAACACTTAGAGCGCCGAGCCCGATCGTGCTAGAGGTTGCCTAATCGGGCCCTTGCTCCATTTTGAGGCTCAGACTTTGGTTGGGCTTGATTTCTTAGCCCAATCCGGATTTCCTGTTCGGGTCTTGAACACCCGGTCCGAATACCTTGAGATCCCAATTACCGAGCCCTTAATCACCAGCTCTCACCGATCCTGGGCTCCAAAAGTGGTCGTGTCCTTCTAGCTTCCGTAGTTGATCCATAAAGCCCGGGAAAATGCTCCAAGAGTGCAATTTCTTGTAAAATACAACTAAAACTACGAAAACACTAGAAAATACAAATTAGTAATAAAAGTGGTCCGAAAGAGCCAAAAACACTACTAATACTGACCAATGGACGGGGGTAAAATACTATATAAAATAGACACATCAGGAAGGACACACCATTCGATCTCCCTATCGACCAAGAGGATGAGTCGGCGCTTGCTAGTGGTGTAGTTGAGGAAGCGGCTGTGACGGAGGGCGCTTATGGAAAGAGCACAGGGAGGGAACTCGTCGGTGAGCTCTTCTCGGGTTTGGTGCACGGGTGGGAGCAATTCAATTTGATCTTTGTATGCTCCATTCTTCAAAGAAAGAGCAATGATAGTAATCATGCCACCCATAAAGATCTCATCACCGAGACGGTTATCCCTAGTATCCAAGAGCCGATAGATGATGGTGGAAGAGCATTGAAATTTGAGCCGCTGAGGGTTATCGGCCAGGAATAGGCAAGCAACCTCATCTTTTACCATGGAGCCGAGGTTTTCTTTGAAGAACACGACATATTAGAGAAGCCGTACAAAATACCTCAAGGCTATGTGAATTATATTGTTGACCTTTGAGGAATTAGTTTGAAACCTATACTTGTTGGTGATACTCCTCCACCACTCTTGCTCGTTGTAAGGTATGCGATGAGTGGAGGTCATTTCGGATGGGTGATCAAGTCCGGTGGCATGCCAAAAGAATATCTCATTTAGCTCACTTTCCGTTAAAGAGTGATCCTCGTTGATCATTCTAAAGTGGATCATAAGTTTAGAATCCTCATCAACATCCTCCAGCTAAATGACTTCCTTACAAAGAGAGGCAAGGAATTCCAGAGTTACTCATAGATGGGCCAAAATTGCTCGTAAGTGTAAGCGTGGAGGTGAATGAAGTTACCCCATCCAAAGTTCTAAGCCAACCTGAACACCTCATCCAAAATACCCAGCTTCCTCAAAGTTGTGGGGCAAAAGAATCTTGTAGAACGGATTGGACGCTTGATGAGTGACTCATAGATGGGCCAAAATTGCTCGTCCGAAGCAAAAATGCCGTGATCATTGATGCCAGGAGGAGGTGGGAATTGTGGTCCTGAAGATTCTCCCACTCTCTTGCTCTTTGACTTTCCTTTGCCTTTGCCGAACATTTTGATTCTACAAATTCACCAAGAGCATATCATTAGAACAAATTGATAAGGAATGACATAAGAAGCCAAGTAGCTAGACAAGGTAAAAGTGTATGCATGAGAGTATACAATTCAAGGCATGCATAAATACATTTGAACCAAGGCTTGAATAAGAATTCCTATGTCATTCATATTTGAGTCCTAACATAGTCTATGTAAAATTTGGCATGATGTCCCCTACTTTTCATGATAACCATTGACAGGCGGTATTTTAGGTCGTTACTAAGACACCTCTATCAAATGATATTTGTAGTCCTAAACATGCAACTAAAAGAGTATAGAGGCAAGTCAAGGGTCGAACACAGGGAAACGATTAAGCACCGCTATTTATCTCCTAATGTTAATCTAATTCGATCAAGAAGTATGGTGGGTAAAGTAATGACTAAGAGGGATAGAATAACAATTAAAACAAGCACTAGGGGGAAGGATCAAACATGCTATGAATTCAACGAAGGTAGGCATCGGAAAATAGGTTTACATGTAACCCAAGCAACTCATACAAGGCAATATCAAGAATACTCTCTAATCACCTATCGGGATTAAGAGCTTTCCTAGCTAGCATACACTCACACTATCGTCGTAAGGCATACAAGCTAAGGTCATGCAATAATCAATCACCTAATGACTATTCCTAAGTCGCACTATCGTCACGATTTAGTTTACGTCATTCAACCACAACATGCGTATGGCCATAAACATGGAGTGGCTAATAAGTATAAGCACAAGGAAGATTTAATCACAAATATTCCAAATTAGCCTAGCCTAGCATACATCAAACTCAAAGCATATCTTCACCAAACCCCTAGCAACAAGAAACTACTCACTAGTCATAACTACAACTACAATCATACTAAGCAACATTATAACCAATGAAATAGTAAGAAAGACAAAGTTTTTATCAACTAAACTAACAAAGGTAGAAACTTTAATCATAAAAACAAGAGAAAAGAGAGAAATATATCAAAACCTTCATTGAAATCCAAATAAAGAGCCATACATCATTCAATCTCCAAGCTTGACCATACATCAATATTGCAAAACTACTTCTTCAAAAACTAAGAGTAAAACTAATGTTGATAGACAATGAAAATTACACTAAAAACTATCAAGATTGTTCAATACAAAAGTGGCTAAAACAAAACCCTAGAAAAATTCCTTCCAAAAAAACTCTCCTCTAAGGTTCTATGCTAAAATAAATAATATCCCTATGATAGAATGTTGTTCTCCCCGTTAGCCGTTTTGCCTCCCTCTTTTAACTTGGGCTGAAATCGGGATTTGAATCAGCAGCAGACAGGCGCGCCCGCGCCCAACAATGGCGCGACCGCGCGTTAAATGATGGCGCGGCCGCACCTCGAAATGCGCGCCCGCTCCAAAGTGGGTATTTAATGGTTGGTCCAGCTCATCAACGCGCCCGCGCTCAAGGGATGCGCGCCCGCGCTTACAGGTGGCGCGCCCGCTCCTCTGGTGGCGCGCCCGCGCCATTTGTCTGGTCTGGATTTCTTCCCGTTTAGCCCTTGTTCCTTCCATCTCCGAATCAACGGCATACACCTGCAATCATGGAACAGGAAGGCAAGGCGTAATACAACGAAAGAGGAGGGGAGTATAAACTACCTAAACCACATGAATACACATTACGCGCCACAAAGGTAGAATACTCGAAATGGGCGGATCATAGCAAAAGCATATTGAAATGGACCGAATTATTACTAAAACTACTAGAAAAGACTATCCTAAGAGCGACATAAATGTCACTCATCAAATTCCCCCAAGCTAAACCTTTGCTCGTCCTCGAGCAAAGCTAAAGGCAAAGAAGATTGAGAAACGATTATCCAAACACAAGCAAAATAGAAAAAAAAAATCAACTACAAACAAGCATAGATGGATGGCAATCTTTCTAAGCACTAAGAGTAAGCACGTTTTTGGATGCCAATGGTTGATTGAAAGATAGGTTATGCTAAGCATAGAGAACTCTAACATGCTCCACTCCACCCGCATTCCATACATTCTTACCGCGTTCCCTCATCTGGATTCAAATCCACCCTTCAAGGTAGCATCTCATGACTCCACGAAGGAGCCGGAACAAATGAAACAAGGGTGACCCGACATCTTACCAAGTCATGCTCTCTCCATATGCTTGAAATCTAGCTCCCTCCACCGACTAGTGACTCAACCAATCCAAGTCGAAAGGACTTTAAAAGGGGTTGTAATGTAGGCTAGGAGGTAAAGGTGAGAAAAAAAAAAAAAAAAAAAAAAAAAACATGAAAATTTGGTGGTAAATCCTAATTGTGAAGCAAAGAATGGCGCCAATTCTCGAAAACAACGTAGAATATCACCAATTTCCAAACAAAAATACGTCTCCCCCAAGCTTTTTCAACTCAATCTCACAAAACTATAAATGAAATGCGTAGAATCTCTCCCCCAAGCTTGAATTGAGCATTGTCCTCAATGCGCAAATTAGGGAGGACACTACATCAAAATCTGTTTGCAAATTGGCAAAATTTATTTATTTTTATTTATTTATTTATTTATTTATTTATTTATTTATTTATTTATTTATTTATTTTTTTTTTTTTTTTTTGTTTTTTTTTGTAGCTCAAGCTTTTGTCAACCTTTATTAATTTGTCCGTGCCTTTTATAACTATGGACGGCTTTTTCTTTGAATTCACATTTGCTTTTATTAAACACCAAAAATATCGAAAACAACCTTACTTTCCATACCAAACCATCATCGTCCAACTTATCAAACCAAAATCACAACAAACTTTCTTGGCTCAAACTTCACAATTCTACGGAGGAAAAATGAACTAGAAGGGTTATAGGGTTTGTAATATGCTACAAACAAGGAGGTGTAGGCTCAACATGGCTAGCAAGGGGGATATGCAAATGAAATTACAAGGAAGCAACAAAAGAAAAGCTAAACCTAGAAAAGCAAAATAGTCACCGAAGAAAATGCCTTTGTCCTCCCTAGATATAGTTCGGTCGCGATCTCGGGTAGCTAGACAACAAGTTCTCGATCTAAGCATGCCTTGGTAAGGATCCTATGCCGCTCATACAATAAGTGTTGGAGGCTTGAACATTAAAACTGACATCGGGTTACAAAAACTACCTTTAGGGCTTCAAATCCCCCAATGGGGCAACACCTTCTTACCACAAACAAGTGAATTTGGGTTCGGTGGGCCTTACGAGTTCTAGCACAACTACCTTAGCATAGACATATTTTAGAGTCAACCAATGGCAATCCAAGAACGCGGAAACTCTTAATCCTTAGGAATAAAGACATTCAAGAACGCAAGTCTATTAAGTTAATCTACCCTTGACAAAATTTCTAGATCTCCTACAAAATCAACATTACCTCAAAAATCATCGAACCATATATACATACCTGCACTGGTCAATCGCCATGTCGGCGAACACCAGTAATCATCATCATCATCATCAACAGGAAAAACGGGGGGCGGACTCACCGGTATCCATCAAACCGAGAGAAGCGTCCCCAAAACAGCATCATCATCAAAACCACATCGAAACTCATCAACAATATTAGTGAACAGGGGCAAAATTAACCAAAGAAAACAGTCATGTAACTTAGCAGAATCAGCAGCATGAAGGTACAGGGAAAACAATGAAAGAACGGCAGGCGAGCAAGTAAGAATCCCAGCCAAGTCACTCCCTACCAAGAGTATATCTCCTACTCATCAAAATGAGCGTACAAAAGCAGGGGAGAGAGATGTACTCAAGGACGCAGCCTACTGGCCACTAGAGCTGGGCTCACTAGGTGAGCCAAACCGACGTGGCGGCTCGTCATAAGTGAAGCCACTAGGGGGGCCGAAAAGGCCCCAACCACCGTCAAAGCCCGACGGCCAACCGTAGTGACCTCTGTAAAGATCCTCTTGCCAACTAGGCAAAGGATCAGAGGGAGCGTCCTCGGACTGGGAATACAGAGGGGCGGGGTGATCAGGATGCACATAGGGGTAAGCAGGGTCCCCTCTAAAGTCACACCCGCCGGGCACACGATAATCGTACTGCCCGTCCTCTGGGAAGCTGCGGAGCTCCCTACTAGGCTCGGAAGGACCTTGCCAGTAGGGGTAAGTGGGGAGATTGTTCCCCCCCCAAGAAGGAACAGGGCCGTGCTGAGGCGGCCAATTGGGGTAGTTCACGGGGGGAGCAATCTCTCCTCGATCCACAGCTGAGTCATAGAGGGCCTGCTGCTGCAGATGGTGGCCTTGCTGTGACTCATAAATTGCTTGCAACTGACTAGCTATATCAGATAGCTGAAATGTACCTGTACCTGCGGGTTGCTGGGTAACCGGCTGCTGCTGCTGCTGTTGCTCCTCCTGAACCTCTTCCTCATTACCTATCCCTACCTCATCGTCCCCATCAACATCGGGCACTCGCCCGCTATCTCTCAAAACTCTCCACACATTAGAGGACTGACGCGTGAGGGAGGTGAAGTGAGGCTTAGGGAGGAAACAATGGTGGGCTCCTCTAACTAGCCACCGAAAAGCATTGGGGTTTGCCGTGGGGGTAATAAAATCAGAGCGGCGAAGCTGGTCCAAGTCAAGGTAAATATCCCCACTACTACCTACGGCCGTGCATAGAGGTAGAAGGTCAGTGTAACCTAATTTGGTGGCCAACCTAGTGACCATCGCCCCGCAATGTATCTCCCATGGCTTTTTCCCTTTTGCTATGGCTTGGCAAGTTTGCATGAAGAGGAAACCCAAATTCAACCTCCGTGCATGCTCTTCCTTTGTGGCTATCCATAGGCAAAGGACCTCTTCCTTAGTCAGTTTTCCTAGGTCCTGTTTAGAAATGATAGAATACCCTAGTAAACGGTGTAGGATCCTAAGGGCAGGGTGCTAAATCTCACTGGCTATGGAAGTCCGGGTGTAAAACTCATTTTTACCTGAAATGGAACGCCACCAAGCGTACTCACTATACTCCCTAAAGCTCTCATAAAGAGGGTAGTGAATGTCGGCATCAGGGTGAAAGTCGAGGGCTCGGTTGAACTCTGCCAATGACATGGTGTGGGGGTTGTTGAAGAGTTGGAAAGAAATTCGAAAGTCGTTATTTTCTAGACTATCCACTTGAAAAGACGAGAAAAACTCTAATGTGGGTTCTTGGTAGGTCATGAATGAGGAGTTTATAAATGACCCTAGTCGAAGGTTGTCAAAAAGAATCCACAGATCATCATTTATACCGAGTTTTATCATGTCTCCACGATGGTAGTGCCTAGAAGGTCGCAACTTACGTTTTTTCATTTCGGAGTATATGGAGGAGTGGCTTTTGTTTAAGAATTTTAGGGTGGGTAAGGCATTGGGTTGGTCTGACTCTGGGTTTTGGGACGATTGTCCCGATTTTGCAGTTTTTCTCTTCTTACCAATCCTTAGACTCATGACTGCCCGCCTCTTTTTTTTTCTGTTTACACTCCTTTTCAAAGCCAACTCCGGCTATTTCCACCCTTAACCTCCACAAAACTACAATGTACCTGTTCACAAGCAATAATAATCCAACCAACGCAACGAATATAGCCTAAGATAATAACCAACAACAACAATTTCAACAAAATCCAGCAGTAATTTCAACAATAATCAACCAAATTTCGCTAATAACCTAAGATAATCAAAATCCTTGCTTAAAAATTAATCAAAAGAGAATAATTAACGAAGGAAATTGAATACCTTTACCCTTATGCGAAAGATTGCTGTTTTGGTGTCGATTTGGTGAGGGTTTTGAATAGTAAGGAGTTCGATGCGGTTGGTGTTGAGGATGAATAATTGCTTTCTTTGATGATGAACAAACGGAGAAGATGAATGATTGAAGCTTGAGGATGATTGATTTATGAGAATGATTGATTTAAGAGGATGGAAGAAGATGATCTTGAGTATGGTGGTGAGGAGCGGCCGCGAAGGGAGAGAAAGGCAATGAGGGGTTTGAGTTATGTTTGTGAGGGTTTAAGGGAAATTGCGGGAACAAAAGACGAAACCGTAATTTTTTTTTTGATACCCAGAAAGGCGCGCCCGCGCCCTGCGGAGGCGCGCCCGCGCCTCAGTGGAAACGCGGCCCGCTCCTAAATCGCGATAAAATCGCTCCAACTCCCTGGAAATCAGACCAAGCTATTGTCGCGCCCGCGCTCTGCATAAGCGCGCCCGCGCCACTTTGGTATCGCGGGCCGCTCACAAATCGCGACAAAATCGCTCCTATTCTCTGGAATTGGATGAGTATTAAGACCAAAGAGCTGGCGCGCCCGCCTCTAAAACAGGCGCGGCCGCGCCTACTTTATGACGCGAGCCGCTCCTCAATCGCGCCTAAATCGCTCCTACTTTCTGGAATGGGAGCAATTTACATTCATGTAAAAGGCGCGCCCGCGATGGAACCAGGCGCGCCCGCGCCTTGCTGCTCTTGCCGATCGCGCTTCGGCCGCGTCCAAATCGCGCTGAGGTTCTGTCTCTTTAGTATTCATTCGAGCACAATTTCTCAAAATTCCTCATTTTTGCTTTACTCTTGTCTCTCTTTCCTCGTGGACACACGCAATCACACCTACATCAAAATTGATTGGGAAAAATGTTAGATGGATTAGTTCAAGCGATTTGAAAGAAAATAAAATCAAAGAGGTTAGAAACCGGGTTGCCTCCCGCAAGCGCTTCTTTAACGTCACTAGCTTGACGTACTTCACACGGAATCATGGTGACTTGAAAACATCAATGAGAGATAAATTTTCTGGCTTCTCAATTAGTTGACCCTCATAGTATGGCTTGAGACGGTGCCCATTCACTTTGAATGGAGGGTACTTGTCATTGAATATCTCAACCGAGCCATAAGGAAAGGCTTTGGATACTTGAAATGGACCGCTCCATCTAGACCTCAATTTCCCGGGGAAAAGCTTGAGTCTTGAATTGTAGAGTAGGACCTTTTGTCCTTCCACAAATTCCTTCTTGGAAATTTGAGCGTCGTGCCATGCCTTGGTTCTTGCTTTGTAGAGGCTTGCACTGTCATATGCGTTCATTCTCAACTCTTCCAACTCATGAAGCTCTAGAAGCCTTTGCTCACCCGCATTGTGGAGATCAAAGTTGATTTGCTTGATTGCCCAATGCGTTCGGTGCTCCATCTCTACGGGTAAATGGCAATTCTTCCCATAAACAAGCTTATAGGGGGTAGTCCCTATAGGAGTCTTGAAGGCGGTCCTATATGCCCACAATGAATCAATGAGCTTACTAGACCAATCCTTCCTTGTTCTAGCAACGGTCTTCTCCAAGATGACTTTCAACTCCCTATTTGTGACCTCCGCTTGACCACTTGTTTGGGGGTGGTAAGCAAGGCCTCGCTTGTGCGATACACCATACTTTGAAAGAAGCTTGTTGAATGCATGGTGCTTGAAGTGTGAGCCTCCATCACTTATGATTGCCTTAGGAACACCGAATCTTGGGAAGATGACTTTCTTGAACAAATTGATGACCACCTTTGAGTCGTTGGTGGGAGATGCCACGGCTTCCGCCCACTTGGAGACATAATCAACGGCAACTAGAATGTGCCGGTTTCCTTGGGATGAGATGAAAGGGCCCATGAAGTCAATTGCCCAAACATCAAAAATTTCTAGTTCAAGAATCGGATTTTGGGGCATCTCATCACGCCTTGATATGTTCCCCGTCCTTTGGCACCTATCACAAGTCTTAACAAATTGCCAAGCATCTTTGAATAGAGACGGCCAAAAGAGCATGCATTGCAAAACCTTGGAAGCGGTCTTTTGAGCACTCATATGACCACCACAAGGGGATGAGTGGCACATTGAGAGCACATCTTGGAACTCTTCATTAGGAACACATCTTCTCAAAAGTCCATCCACCCCTCTCTTCAACAACATGGGGTCATCCCATATATACTTCTTTGCTTCATACTTGAGCCTTCGATGTTGTTGAGGAGTGAAATCCGGAGGTATGGCACTACAAGCCAAGTAGTTCACAATATCCGCATACCAAGGCTCCGATTTTGCCTCAAGAGTATATAAGACATCATCCATAAGGGCATCGTCTTCATGTATTCTTGCACCTCCCAACCTAGAGAGGTGGTCCGCCACCACGTTCTCGGCTCCCTTCTTATCTCTTATTTCGTAATCAAAATCTTGAAGGACCAACACCCATCTCAACAACCTCGGTTTGGCCTCCTTCTTACTTATCAAATATTTGAGAGCCGAGTGATCGGTATACACTATTGTCCTAGAACCAATGAGGTAGGTTCTAAACTTCTCAAATGAGTGGATAACCGCCAAAAACTCTTTTTCGGTAGTTGTATAATTCTGTTGAGCATCATTGAGAGTCTTGGACAAATAGTATATAACGTGATGTTTCCCATCCTTTCTTTGTCCTATAACTGATCCAATGGCCTCGTCGCTTGCATCGCACATTAGCTCGAATGGTAGAGACCAATCCGGTCCTTGGACTACGGGGGCGGTGCAAAGAGCCTTTTTCAACCTGCAAAATGACTCATGACAAGCTTAATCAAATACAAATTCTTTATCCTGTTGCAAGAGAGATGTGAGAGGCTTAGCAATCAAAGAGAAATCTTTGATGAAGCGGCGGTAAAAGCCGGCATGACCAAGGAAGGACCTCACTTCTCTCACATTTGTGGGAGGAGGAAGCTTCTCAATCACATCAACCTTCGCACCATCAACTTCGATGCCCGCTTGGGAGATTTTATGGCCAAGAACAATGCCATTTTCCACCATGAAGTGGCATTTCTCCCAATTGAGCACCAAGTTGGCACTCTCACACCTTTCTAAACAACGAGATAAATTCATTAGGCATTTCTCATACGTGCCTCCACCAACGGAAAAGTCGTCCATAAAAACTTCCATTTCTTCCTCGATCATTTCACTAAAAATTGACATCATGCATCTTTGGAAGGTAGCCGGGGCATTACAAAGACCAAAAGGCATCCTACGGTAAGCAAAAGTTCCGTAGGGACAAGTGAAAGTGGTCTTTTCTTGATCTTTTGGGTCAATTGGGATTTGGAAGAATCCCGAATAACCATCAAGAAAGCAATAAAAGGCATGCTTTGTAAGCCTCTCAAGCATTTGATCGATGAACGGTAATGGAAAATGGTCTTTGGAAGTGTTGGCATTTAATTGGCGGTAATCAATACACATACGCCAACCCGTAACAAGCCGAGTTGGGACCAATTGTTTCTTATCATTGACCATTACCGTCATACCTCCCTTTTTCGGCACTACTTGAACCGGGGACACCCAATCACTATGAGCGATTGGATAGATAATCCCCGCTTCAAGTAGCTTGGAAACTTCCTTTCTCACAACCTCTTGCATGGAAGGATTAAGTTTCCTTTGCCGTTGCCTACATGGCTTAGCACCCTCCTCTAAATCGATTTTATGCATGCATAGGGAGGGGCTTATACCCTTGAGATCATCAAGAGTATAACCCAAAGCCTTCCTATGCTTTTTCAAAACATTAAGCAATGAGGAGGTTTGTTCTTCCGTGAGGTTAGCATTGACAATGACCGGAAAAGTATCATTAGCATCCAAAAAGACATACCTCAAGCCCGAAGGTAGAGGTTTCAATTCTACCTTCGGAGCTACCTTACCATTGGAGATTTCCTCCTCTTCTACTTGGAAGACTTCATATGGTTGGAGCATCTCTTGGTCGGGGGTTGTCTCCTCTTTCTCATCAAGCATTTCCTCATATAATTGCATCTCCTTTTGATCACCTACCTCATTCTCATTCAACAAAACATTCTCAAGTAGATCATTAGAAGCATGCATATGAGGGTACCTAAACTCATTCATCAAGTTTTCAATTGTATCTATTCTAAAGCATTCATTGCTAGAGGAAGGTTGTCTCATCACCTTATTCAAATCAAATTCGATAGAATCATTGTCAACCTTCAAGGTCATCTTGCCTTCTTTGACATCAATAATTGCTTTAGAAGTAGCTAGGAATGGCCTACCCAAGATTATAGGAATTCTTTCATCTTCATCCATCTCAAGAATATAAAAGTCCACCGGAAAAGTGAACTTACCAACTCTAAGGGGTATGTCCTCTACTTTCCCTATAGGCAATTTTGTGGACCTATCCGCTAGTTGGAGGGTGATGTTTGTAGGTGAAAGGTTTCCCACATTAAGCTTTTGGTAGACCGAGAAAGGCATTAAACTCACACTAGCACCTAGGTCACACAAAGCTTTCCCCAAATGAACCTCATTGATAGAACAAGGGATGGAAAAACTACCGGGATCTTGCAATTTAGTTGGTAGCTTACTAGAGAGAATAGCACTACAATTTGCGGTTAAGCTAACGGTTTCAACTTCTCTCCTTCCATTCAAGAGGTCTTTTAGGAATTTAGAGTAGTGTGGCATCTCTTTCATAGCATCCACAAAGGGTATAGAAACATGCAAGCTCTTTACTACATTTAAAAATTTTCCGAATTGGACATCAAGCCTAGACCTAGCAAATCTTTGGGGAAAAGGTAACCTCTCATTCCTAGGTTGGAGATTAAGGGGTAAAGATGTTTGATCTTTGGTGCTCTCCTTTTCGGGTTCCTTCTCTTTCTCTTTCTCACCCCTCTCATTCTTTCCGGCACTTCCCTCTAGAATCTCATTCTCTCTTGATGACTCATCCTCAACCTCAAGTCCTATCCTCATATCGGGACTCTTCTCAACATTTAGATCACTCTCAAGGATCTTCCCACTTCTAGTAGTAATGGCATACATAGACTTGGGGTTGACACCTTGGCTAGGTAAAGAAGAAGATGAAGAAGGGGAGGATGAAGAACTTGGTTGGGCAATTTGAGAGATTTGGGTCTCAAGCATTTTCATGTGTGCCTTGATTTGTTTCTTTTCTTCCTCTTGACTCTTATTATGGTTTTCTTGATTTTTAATGAAATTTTGAAGCATAGTCATCATAGGATCCGGAGGGGCTTCTATTTGGAGGGGTTGAGTAGGGGGAATTTGAGAATGGGGCCTTACTTGGTCAAAACCGGGGGGTCTACTATTTTGTGAGAAAGTAGAAGCATTTTGAGGTCTATTACCCCCGGAACCCTGATTGGAATTAAAACGTTGTTGGTTGTTGGAATAGTGTTGTTGGTTTTGATTCCAATTGGGTCTTTGGTTTGGGTAGCTTCTTCCATTGTAATTGGAAGAGTTTCCCCTACCTTGGCCTTGGTTATCATAACCACCACCACTTTGATTCCATTGACTTTGATTCCAACCTTGGTTTTGATTCCAACCACGGTTTAGGTTTTGATTCCAATTGGGCCGCATTCCATTATTTCCCTCACGGGGCACAAAATTCATGGCATTAACGTCTTCAACATTATCATCATTTTCATGGGGAGGGGGACCTTCACTTATGGACATACATTGCTGAGAATTATGATCATAGCCTCCACATATATCACAAAACATACAACCGGGAGGCATGGCATTGTAATTAGAGGGAGAAGAAGTAGAAGGACTCATACCGTGGCCTCCCTTGGGAGAAGGGGAGGAAGTATTTTGAGAACTTGATTTCATGAACTCCTCCATTTGTTTCGCCATCTTTGCCATTTGGTTGGAAAGATTTGTGATGGCATTGGTTTGTTCGACGGATTGTATCGTTCCTTTGCTAGAAGTGGCTTCCCTCTCACCTTCGTACCAATCCTCATAATTGCGCACAACATCTTCTATGATACTCTCCACTTCATCTTCCCTTTTGTTCATGATTGGGCCTCCGGCTCCGGCATCAAGGCTAGTCTTGCTTTGAGGGGAGAGTCCTCCGTAGAATGTTTGGAGAACTTGCCAATTAGGAATCCCATGGTGTGGGCACTGCCTTTGTAACTCTTTGAATCTCTCCCATGCCTCACAAAGAGACTCTCCACCTCTTTGGCGGAAACTTTGAATCTTTGAGCGAGCCTCGGCGGTTTTCTTGTGATTGTAAAACCTTCCTAGGAACGCCGTAGTTACCTCATTCCAAGTCGTGAGAGAGCCGGGGGGAACATCCTTGTTCAACCAATGTTCCGCCGCTCCCATGAGTGAGAACGGGAACATCTTCAATCTTATGTACTCTTGGGAGACTCCGTTGATCTTGATAGTGTCACAATACTTGAGAAACTCTTTGAGATGCTCATGGGGATTCTCAAATTTCCCACCGGTAAATTGCCTCTTCTCTATCATTGAAATGAAATTAGGCTTTATCTCGAAATTGTTTGCTTGAGTGGTGGGGGCTAGGATCCCACTTTGAGAGGCATAAGGTTCGGGTGCTCCAAGTTGCTTTAGTGACCTTTGATCACCCATGTTTCCTGATCCAGCCATGCTTTGTTGATTATGGTATTGGGCAAATGGGTTGGGAATTGAGCCTGTGGATGGTTCGCTCTCCTCACTTGAAGTGGGTGAAGATGGGGCAGGGGAACTTCTCACTTCCTCTTGAAGTGGGTCTTCACCTCTCTCCCTTGCTTGTCTCCTCAATTGGGCTAGAGTACGCTCTAGCTCGAGGTCTATGGACACCAAAGGCCTAGAGCAATTAAGCCTCCTGTGCATATACAAAGCTAAGCAGAAAGTGAGCACTGACAAGATACGGAAAAACAAAAGAATAGAAAAGAACTAGTCTCAACAAGAAAATAAACACACAATGGAAACCGTGTCCCCGGCAACGGCGCCATTTTGGTGAAGGATAATTAGGTCGTCGAACTAACTACCCTCAACCAAACAATATTTATAAACCTACACCTACACTAAACAAGTTTAGTGGTAAGTAGAGGGTCGAACCACGGAGACGACATAAACACTATCAACACCACCACCAATTAAGCTAGGTCAAAGAGATAGGATGGATAGAACAATAAACAAAAATGAGATTAATATTAAGTTAAACTAACACCAAGGGAGAGGGTCAAACATGACAATGATCTTCAATAAAGTTAGGCAATGGAAATGAGTTTACATGCAAACCAAATATCTCATATAAGGCAATACCAACAATACCATCTAACCACCTATCAAGGTCAAAGACTTTCCCAACTTAACACATGCTCATACTATCGTCATAAGCTGCGAAAGTTAAGGTTTTTGCATAGAATCGATCACCTAATGGATACCCCTAAGTTACACTATCGTCATAACTTAGTTCAATCCACCCAGTTACAACACATGATTGGCCATTCACATGGAGTAATTAGTAAAACATGGTTACAAGGTATATTTAATCACATATAACCAACATTTGTCTAGCCTAATACATTCAAGATTCACCACATGCTATCACCAATCCCTTAGTAAAGGGAATTACTCACTAATCATGAACAACTAACACAAAACCCAGCAAGAAGAACAAAGAGAAGCAATTAAACTAAACAACTACTCTAATCAAGCAAGAAATTAAGAAAGAACAATAAATGAGATAGAGTTTAGAATGCTCATTGAAGTATTCAAAAGGAATCCAAAACAATGTCACTTTGCATCTTCATCTTCTTCAATCCACCATTGAAGCTCTTCACTTTCTCTCTCTAAAATACCCTAAATTACTCTTAATCTACATTACAAAGTATTAAAACAAAGATTAAATCTAAATCTAAGCCTAATTTATGTGAAGATTGATGGAGAGATGTTAGGGTTTAACCCATCAAAGAGGAGAGAGAAAACCCCCAAAGAAACCCACCATCAAAACTTCCCCAAAAATAGGAGAAAATCGGGCTAAAAATAGAACCGCAGTAGAATGGCGCGCCCGCGCCAATCTGGGTTTCGGCCTGGCAGCGACATTCAAATTCAAATATCCATAACTTCTGTTCAAGGAAGCTTCTTGTGGCGGGCGACCTATCGTTGGAAAGCTCTTCAAGTCTAGTTTCCAACGCAATTTGAATCACCGCAATCTGATGTGTAAATCAAAAGTTATGGCTAAAAGAGTGAATAAAGGTCAGTTTTGGAGTTCAGGCCCTTGCGCTCCCGCGCCTAACTTAGGCGCGCCCGCGTCTAAGCCGCGCCCAAATCGCGCCTACATTCTGCCTCCTTCAATATTTTCGACCCCAATGTTAGGCACGCCCGCGCTGGGTTTGGCGCGCCCGCGCCATTCTGAAAGCGCGACCCGCGCTGTCCGCATGGCCTTGCTTGCTTGCTCCTTAACTTCCTTTGTAGCTCTTCAAATGAACTCCAATTCTCCAAGCTCTTCATTCTATTAAAATCAACTCCAAAAGCCTACAAAACACGAGAAAAAGCACAAAAACATAATAAAGAGATAAACGGAGCAAAAGGGGTACAAACAAGGGACAAACGAAGAAAAATACCGCGATTAGAGGATCTAAATAGTGGCATAAATGCCACTTATCAAATTCCCCCTCACTTGCCTCTTGCTTGTCCTCAATTAAGAACAAAAGCAGAAAGAAAAAGAAAGAAAAATGATCTTATAACACTAAAAGGAGAGGGGTGAAAAAGAATATACACTAACTCACTTTCGTAGGAATCACGGTTGTTTTTAGCGTAAACAACAAGCCATTTAAACCTTAAAGTCGCCTATGAGGACGAGTGTGCTCTCGTAAGGGTTTCCAAAGAGTTTAACCCATAACTCTACACATAAAGCAACACAAACAAGGCAATGCATAGACAAATAAAATAAACACAAAAACAAGACGTTCTTAGTGGACTTTTTGGAACGAAACAAGCACCAATGAATGCACAACTTTCTAAACAACTAAGGGTATGCACGTTCCAAGATGTTTAGGGTTGAAAGAAACATAGACTAAGCTAAGCATAGAGAACTAAGAGCCGTACAATTCACCTTTCATCCCAAACTAGCTAGCCGCGTTCTCTCCACTAGCTTCAAGTCAACCATTAGGTGGGCTTCTCATGGTTCCTCGAAGGAACCGGAAAAAGATAAAGAAATGAAAACGATGAGAAGGTTATCCCGACGTATTGGCTATGCACTCTCTCTCTATAAGCTTGACAACTATCTTCCTCCATCGATAAAGACTAAACTCTATAGGGTCTAAAGGTCTTTTATTGGTTGTAAGGGTATGCTTGGGGTGTAAGGTGGGAAAAATTTTGAAAAATTTAAAAATTTGGTGGTATTCCTCCACACTTATTCAATAAACACACACTAACAAGACTAAGAAACAGGACTCCCCCACACTTGAACGGAGCATTGTCCTCAATGCTCAAACACGAGGGATATGAAGTTTTTTTTTTTTGGTCCTTACCTTATTTGAGTAAGGACGGCTTTTCATAAGCATTTGCTCTTATTTCACTGAATAGAAACACAGTTTACTGACTTGCTTGACCAAAGAACTACAACTTTCTCATTTGCGTTCAAAATCAACACAAAACAATTCTCAAACCAACATGCTTCACATAAACAAAAGGTTTAGGGGAACAAAAGGTCTTCGGTTTGTAACGTGGCTCAAAATCAAGAAAGGGAAATAGGCTCAACGGGTTAGCAAGAGGGGCAAATTTAAAAGAAAACCAATTTTGTAACAAAACAAAAAGAAGGATAAGAAAATGAAAAATGCCTATGTCCTCCCTTAAAGGGTTCGGTCATGATCTCGGGTAGATAGAAGTCAAACTCTGGATTGAAAAATGCATAACCAAGGATCCAAATATGCCACTCAACAAAGTTGATGAAGGCTAGAACAAATAAACCTCACACGGGATTTGTATAGCAATTACCAACCTAAGGGTTCATATCCACCATGGAGAGCGACACCGTCTTACCACAACCATGGATTAAGGCTACAAGTATCCCAAAGTTCTTAAAACCGCTACCTTAGCATTAAAATATGTTTAACTCAACCCAAAACACTCTCAAACCGTGCATACCATTACCAATTAGGAAGGAAAACATTGAAGGACACAAGTTCAAAGTAGTAAGACCAAAACAAGAACGGATCAAAACACATATGCAAACTTGCCTTGTTTTCAAAGGAAAATACGCTATACAAACAAATATTCACAAAACGAGAACAACTTGAGAATGTATATACAAATTGCGCTAGAAGAGAGCATGATCAACGACAAAGCCATGCATACCAAAAGTCAAGTCAATAAGGCACTCATGGCCATCCAAATATAGAATAACCAAAGTCAAAAATAAACCTTGGTATGTATGGGGGGTAAATCAAGCAATCAAGAGACCAAGAAAGGGAAGAAGGAAACAACAAAACCACAAACATTTAGCTTTCAAACCATATGAAAATAAAAGGGTAAAGCAACAAAAGAGAGGAGATGGAAAGAGTGAACCAAAATGTTAGGTGGGTGTAGAAACCCGCAAATTAAGTCATTTTCCTCATTTCCATTAAATTGCTCTTCTTTGATGCTTCAACTTCCATTTAAAAATATTCCTTGGTTTGCTACTTCTTATGGTTCTCGGTCCAAGGTCATGCGCAAAAGTATAGACATCAAGTACCTATATACAAAGATAAACAAGAGGAAAACAAAATTAAAAGATATAAAAGAAAAGTAAAAGCAATATAAACACGGGTTACTTCCCGAGAAAGTCTTGTTTAAGGTCCAAGATTGACCTGATTAGTAAATAACCGGACAAAGAACGCAAAAGCTTGTCATACGCATCGGAAAACATTTCAAGAAATAGAGCATATACGATGCTCATATGACAAGCAAGCACAAAGTTGAAAGAAACTCTACGCTTGAGGGGAGGGGGAAAAGAAAAATCAAAAGAATCAAAAGAAAAATCAAAAGAAAAATTAAAATAAGAAAAAGAAAAAGAGGGAACAAACTCATTTAGTTGCATTTTGGAAGGTGAAAGCTCATCATTGAAATCAAAAGTAAGGTCATGGTGGTATAGAGAGGCAAGGGGGTCCTCAATTGGTTTATTTTTAAGAAAATATGGTAGTGAGATGGGAAAAGAAGGAATATTGCTAAACTTCCTTGAAAAAGGGATGTAAGTTGAAGGGGTTTGAATTGGGATCGCACTCACCACCTCAATTACACCACCTAGCATTGAATCACAAGCTTTCTCTTCCAACTCATCTTCAATACCCTCAAAGATTTTCGATGTATTCTCAATCACCAATTGGGATATTTCACTCTCAACAAGAGCATGATCATCATTTTTAACATTCCCCAAGTCACCATGAATGAACATTGGTATCTCATCATCACCTAAACCAAACTTTTCTCTAAGCAACCTCAAATCAATGTTTAATTGCATCAATTTTGTATCGTCAATGGGTTGCGAAGAGTTTTGAGGCTCAAATTGGGTGGAGGGGTTGGTATTCACGAAGTCATGAAAAATCTTACCATCCATACTCCCTCCATCACTTTCAAAATCATCATCCTCAATCACATTCTCAAATTCCAAATGATTTGTCTCACTCTCTTGATTACCCTTAGGCTCACTCAAATGTGAGGAGGGAGAAGAAGGAAAGGCATCCTCTTGGGATGAGGCTAGTTGGGAAATTTTACTTTCCATCATTTTAATCCAAGCTTCCCTTTCATTCCTCTCTTCATCTTGTTTTCTCATAAACTCCTTAAGCATCTCCATACACTCTTCTTCCTTCGATCTCCCCACTAAATTACCCTCACAAAAAGTCTCATTAGACACATAGGGGAACTCATTAGGAATCGTGTATGAAAAAGGAAAGGAAGATGAAGAATTATGCATTTGAGAATTTGGGGTGTGTGAAGCATCATTGGAATTCATGCACATAATTGATGAACATTGAAAAATATCATGAACATTATCAACATTGGGATTCAACTCATCACAATTAGCATACAAAAGGGAAGGGCTACCATCATTCATCAAGGGATCATCATGGGGAACATAAGAATCATCATTAGAGTTTATGCAAGAGTTAGAAAAATCATGACAATTATCATAACTATCTTGCTCATTGCTATCCCGAGCAAACCACAAATAGAAATCCCAAGCCTCATCCGAAGATGTGGCTCGAAATTCACCATTAAATATGTTTTCAACCACCCCCCTAGTGTACTCATTCAAACCCCAATAAATTATCTCACAAGACTCCCATAAAGTACAACCAAGGTAATTAGAGAAGTCTTCAAACCTATTAAAGTATACCCAAAAGAGCTCATATTCAAATTGAGGCAAAGAAGGACATGACATTTCATTTTGGACAACTTGATCCATGACTCAATGAGGCAAAACAAATAGCAACCAAATAAGAAAGCTCAAATTTTTTTGGAATTTCCCTTTTTTTTTTCTTTTTTTTAAACAAAAAATAAACAAAAAGAAAAGAAAATATTCGCAAAGACCTAGACTTAATAAGGTAATACAACAATAATGGAAGCCGTCCCCGGCAACGGCGCCAATTTGACAGGCGGTATTTTAGGTCGTTACTAAGACACCTCTATCAAATGATATTTGTAGTCCTAAACATGCAACTAAAGGAGTATAGAGGCAAGTCAAGGGTCGAACACAGGGAAACGATTAAGCACCGCTATTTATCTCCTAATGTTAATCTAATTCGATCAAGAAGTATGGTGGGTAAAGTAATGACTAAGAGGGATAGAATAACAATTAAAACAAGCACTAGGGGAAGGATCAAACATGCTATGAATTCAACGAAGGTAGGCATCGGAAAATAGGTTTACATGTAACCCAAGCAACTCATACAAGGCAATATCAAGAATACTCTCTAATCACCTATCGGGATTAAGAGCTTTCCTAGCTAGCATACACTCACACTATCGTCGTAAGGCATACAAGCTAAGGTCATGCAATAATCAATCACCTAATGACTATTCCTAAGTCGCACTATCGTCACGATTTAGTTTACGTCATTCAACCACAACATGCGTATGGCCATAAACATGGAGTGGCTAATAAGTATAAGCAAAAGGAAGATTTAATCACAAATATTCCAAATTAGCCTAGCCTAGCATACATCAAACTCAAAGCATATCTTCACCAAACCCCTAGCAACAAGAAACTACTCACTAGTCATAACTACAACTACAATCATACTAAGCAACATTATAACCAATGAAATAGTAAGAAAGACAAAGTTTTTATCAACTAAACTAACAAAGGTAGAAACTTTAATCATAAAAACAAGAGAAAAGAGAGAAATATATCAAAACCTTCATTGAAATCCAAATAAAGAGCCATACATCATTCAATCTCCAAGCTTGACCATACATCAATATTGCAAAACTACTTCTTCAAAAACTAAGAGTAAAACTAATGTTGATAGACAATGAAAATTACACTAAAAACTATCAAGATTGTTCAATACAAAAGTGGCTAAAACAAAACCTTAGAAAAATTCCTTCCAAAAAAAACTCTCCTCTAAGGTTCTATGCTAAAATAAATAATATCCCTATGATAGAATGTTGTCCCCCTCCTTAGCCGTTTTGCCTCCCTCTTTTAACTTGGGCTGAAATCGGGATTTGAATCAGCAGCAGACAGGCGCGCCCGCGCCCAACAATGGCGCGACCGCGCGTTAAATGATGGCGCGGCCGCTCCTCGAAATGCGCGCCCGCTCCAAAGTGGGTATTTAATGGTTGGTCCAGCTCATCAACGCGCCCGCGCTCAAGGGATGCGCGCCCGCGCTTACAGGTGGCGCGCCCACTCCTCTGGTGGCGCGCCCGCGCCATTTGTCTGGTCTGGATTTCTTCCCGTTTAGTCCTTGTTCCTTCCATCTCCGAATCAACGGCATACACCTGCAATCATGGAACAGGAAGGCAAGGCGTAATACAACGAAAGAGGAGGGGAGTATAAACTACCTAAACCACATGAATACACATTACGCGCCACAAAGGTAGAATACTCGAAATGGGCGGATCATAGCAAAAGCATATTGAAATGGACCGAATTATTACTAAAACTACTAGAAAAGACTATCCTAAGAGCGACATAAATGTCACTCATCAACCATTCATCAAACCATAAAAAACAAACCAAAACAATGAATAACAATCTCCAACAACATCCGACTCATAAATTTCTCAATCATAAAATGGTAACATGAACACCCTAGTATGAAATCAACATTCTTAAGAAAAGACATTGAGATCAAAATAAAACAAAGGGAAACATGCATAATCATCATAACAACATGTTCTACTATCAACAGCCAATCAATTGCAACACGTCAATCCAAAGAACCACATGAATCAAACAAGTTATTACTAACAATTTCAAGATTACCACAATTCATACTTAAATATGTAAAACATGGTAAAACTATGAGAAATTGAAGAAATAAAATTGCAAAAGCTAGGAAAACCATACCACAATTGATTGGAAGCAAGTAGAAACCCAAAAACACCAAAGCACCCAAAACCTTGAAATTTGGGAAAATGAAAAGATGGGATTTTTGTGAGGAATTTTTGGTGGAGATTGTAGAAATTGAATAGATGATGAAAAATAAGTGAGAAAAAGTGAAGATTGGAGTGATTTTGATGGAGATTTGAGGATGTAAGAGGGGTTGTAATGGGGGTTTAGATTGAGAAGAAGGAGAATGGAAAAGGGGAGATGCGAAAATGGGAGTGATAAGCCACGAAAATGGGAGTGATAATAAAATGGCAGCAGCGTTTTTTTTTCAAAACTGAAGTTTGGTTCGGCCGAACCAGGGGTATGTTCGGTCAAACTACAGTAAAAGTTCGGTCGAACATAACCCAGGTTTGGTCAAACCTAAGCTGCAGATCAAAATTTTAAAATCCTAGCAGAATGTTACAGCAATTTTGCAAAAATGGAGGAATGACCGAACCTAGGGACAGTTCGGTCGAACTACAGAACAAGTTCGGTCGAATCATCACATGGTTCGGCCGAACCTTAACTGGAACTTGATTTTTGCAAATTTTGGCAGAATGTTACAGCAATTTTTAAAAAATTGAGGAGTGAACGAACCAAGGACAGTTTGGCAGAACTATATTAAAATTTCGGTCGAACCATCCCTAGGTTCGGTCGAACCTTCCGTCAAAATGCAAATTTTATCCCTTTGGCAGAATGCTGCCATAATTCCTGAAAAATGCTGAAGTGGCCGAACATAAAGTGGTTCGGCCAAACTCCCTTAAAAATTCGCACAAGTAAAAATTGTCCTTAACACACATCTAAACACCATACAATCATGCTAGATGCAAAGCATATCAAAAATCCCAACACAATCAAAACTCATAAATCCCAACAATCCAAAATTGTAGATAGAAAGATTAAAGCAACAAGAAAATGAGAAAGTAGAAAAGGGTTAGAAACTCGGGTTGCCTCCCGGAAGCGCTTTTGGTTAACATCGTTAGCTCGACGTTCCTTGAGTTGATCAAGGAGGGTCAAATTGACGATGCTCATCAAGAAGTGTCACAGAAATCGGTTCATCACTTGGGAATCCTTCAAAATAGGGCTTGAGACGGTGACCGTTGACTTTGAAAGGAGAGTGGCCGTCTTGGGAGATTTCGTAGGCTCCATATGGGAACACTTCCGTGACAACGTACGGCCCACTCCACCTTGATCGTAGTTTGCTCGGAAAGAGTTTCAATCACGAATTGAAAAGGAGCACCTTTTGCCCCTTGACAAAGTCTTTCTTGATGATTTGGGCATCGTGCCAAGCTTTGGTTCTCGCTTTGTATATACTTGAACTCTCATAAGCATTCATCCTGAACTCCTCTAACTCATGCAACTCTAGGAGCCTTTGTTCTCCCGCATTATGGAGATCCAAGTTGACTTGCTTGATTGCCCAATGAGCACGTTGCTCCATCTCTACGGGCAAATGACAATCCTTTCTATAGACGAGCTTGTAGGGGGCGGTCCCTATCAGAGTCTTGAAGGCGGTCGTATAAGCCCATAGAGAATCAATGAGTTTGGAGGACCAATCCTTCCTCGTCCTAGCAACCGTCTTCTCCAAAATCACCTTAAGCTCTCTATTGGTGACTTCCGCTTGACCACTCGTTTGAGGGTGGTAAGCAAGCCCTCGCTTGAGAGACACCCCATACTTATCAAGTAGTCGAACGAAGGTGTGGTGCTTGAAATGCAATCCCCCGTCACTAATTATTTCTCTTGGAACACCAAATCTTGGAAAGATCACTTTCTTGAAAAGATTAACCACCACCTTAGAGTCATTCGTTGGAGAAGCTACGGCCTCCGCCCACTTGGATACGTAGTCAATGACAACCAAAATATACTTGTTCCCATGTGAAGAAATGAAAGGGCCCATGAAGTCTATAGCCTACACATCAAAAACTTCAAGCTCAAGGATGGGGTTTTGCGGCATTTCATCCCTTCTAGAAATATTCCCCATCCGTTGACATCTATCACAAGTCTAGACAAATATCCAAGCATCCTTGAATAGAGAAGGCCAAAAGAGCATAGATTGAAGGACCTTTGAGGCGGTCTTTTGGGCACTCATATGCCCACCACAAGGAGAAGAGTGGCACATATGGAGAACACTTTGAACCTCGTCGTTGGGACATCTCCTCAACAAACCATCGACTCCTCTCTTCAATAAAATGGCATTATCCCAAATGTATCTCTTGGCCTCGTGCTTGAGTTTTCAACGATGTTGCGAAGTGAAATTCGGCGGTACGGCACTACAAGCTAAGTAATTCACAATATCCGCATACCATGGCTCCGATTTCACTTCAAGGACATATAGCAAATCATCTCTTAGAGCGTCCTCTATTGGCAAGACATCATCTTCAAACCTTGCACCGCCAACCTTGAAAGGTGATCCGCCACCACATTCTTGGCTCCCTTCTTGTCTCTCATCTCATAATTGAAGTATTGAAGGACTAAAACCCATCTCAAGAACCTTGGTTTAGCTTCCTTCTTCCCTATAAAATATTTGAGAGCCGAGTGGTCGGTATACACAATTGTCTTAGAACCAATGAGGTAGGTTCTAAACTTCTCAAATGAATGGATAACCGCTAGGACTCCTTCTCGGTAGTTGTGTAGTTTCGTTTGGCATCATTAAGAGTTTTAAACAAATAATGTATGACATGAAGTTTCCCATCCTTTCGTTGTCCAAGAACCGATCCAATGGCCTTGTCGCTTGCATCGCACATGAGCTTAAATGGAAGAGACCAATCCGGACCTTGGACAATAGGAGCGGTGCAAAGGGCTTTTTTCAACCTACAAAAGGACTTATGACAAGCATCATCAAACAAAAACTCCTTATCTTGTTGCAATAGGGATGTTAGAGGCTTAGAAATCATTGAAAAATCTTTTATAAAGCGCCGATAGAACCTGGCATGGCCAAGAAAAGACCTCACTTCCCTCACGTTGGTGGGGGGAGGGGGTTTCAATGACCTCAACCTTGGCTCTATCAACCTCAATGCCGGCATGGGAAATTTTGTGCCCAAGAACAATCCCACTTTCCACCATAAAGTGGCACTTTTCCCAATTCAAAACGAGGCTAGCCCTCTCACACCTTTCTTAGCAACGAGATAAATTAGATAGACAATTTTCATAGGTGGCTCCTCCAACGGAGAATTCATCCATGAAGACTTCTATCTCATCCTCAATCATATCACTAAAAATGGACATCATGCAACGTTGAAATGTTGCGGCGGCATTAAAAAGCCTGAAAGGCATCCTACGATACGCATAAGTACCGTAGGGGAATGTGAAAGTCGTCTTCTCTTGATCCTTGGGGTCAATCGGGATTTGGAAAAATCCCAAGTAACCATCAAGGAAACAATAGAAGGAATGATTTGTAAGCCTTTCCAACATTTGATCAATGAACGGTAGTGGAAAATGATCTTTGCATGTACTTGTGTTAAGTTGGCAATAGTCAATACACATGCGCCAACCGGTAACAAGTCTAGTGGGTACTAGTTGATCATGATCATTTTTCACTACCGTCATGCCCCCTTTGTTAGGCACAACTTGCACGGGAGATACCCAATCACTATGAGCAATTGGGTAAATATTTCCCGCATCAAGAAGCTTAGCCACTTCCTTCCGCACAACCTCTTTCATGGAAGGGTTAAGCTTTCTTTACCTTTGCCTAACGGGTTTGGCATCTCCCTCTAGATCAATTTTGTGCATACATAAAGATGTACTAATACCTTTTATATCATCAATGGTATAACCCAAAGCTTTCTTGTGTTTTCTCAAAACATTGGTCAAGAGGGAGGTTTGCTCCTTCGTTAGGTTAGAATTTATAATCACGGGGAAAGACTCATCGGGACCAAGAAATGCATACCTCAAGCCCAAAGGTAGAGGTTTCAAGTCTACATTTGGTGATCCCTTACCATTGGGGCTCTCTTCTCTTTCTTCAACTTGAAAGAGGTCTTGAATGTAAGGAGCCTCTTCTTCCATGCTCGCATCCTTGCACTCCTTGCTTGCCTCAAGCAAATCCTCATAGAATTGTATGTCTTCTTTGTGAGTACCTATCTTTGATTCATTCAACAACAAACTTCAAGAGGATCATTAGTAGCATGCAAGTGGGAGCGATAAAATTCATTGAGAATGGTATCAAGAACATCTACCCTAAAGCATTCACCACTTAAGGAGGTTTGTTGCATGACATTATTCAAATCAAACTCAATAGAATCATTGTCAATCTTCAAGGATATCTTCCCCTCCTTCACATCAATGATAACTCTAGAAGTAGCTAGAAATGGTCTACCCAAAATTATAGGAATCCTCTCATCCTCATCCATCTCTAGCACATAGAAATCCACGGGGAATGTGAACTTTCCTACCCTAAGGGGAATGTCCTCAACTTTGCCCATGGGGAACTTAACGGAAGGTCCACTAGTTTGAGAGTAATGTTAGTGGGGGAGAGGGTTCCCACACTAAGCTTTCGGTAGACGGAATAGGGCATGAGACTCACACTTGCTCCTAAATCACACAAGGCTTTATCAAATTCAATGCCATTGATAGAACAAGGGATGGAAAAGTTACCCGGATCTTTCAATTTGGTAGGAAGTTTGTTGGAAATAATTGCACTACAATTGGTGGTCAAACTCATCATCTCACACTCCCTTCTCCCACTCAAAAGTCTTTCAAAAATTTGGAATAGTGGGGCATTTTCTTCATAGCATCAACAAAAGGGACGGAAATATGCAAATTCTTAATGACTTCCAAAAACTTCCCAAATTGGGCATCGAGTTTAGCTCTCACAAATCGTTGTGGAAAGGGTAGCTTCTCCTCTCTAGGTTGGCGATTTAGGGGCAAGGGGGTGGCTTCTTTTTCCTTGGGCACCTCAACATTTTTTTCCTTTTAAACACTCAATGGCTCATTGGGTTTTTCACCCTCATTCTCTAACTCCACCTTTCCTTGGGGTTCTTCCTTAACTAAAGGGTCACTCCCTACTACCATCCTACTCCTAGTTGTCACGGCATACAAAGGTTTTAGGTTGACTCCTTGACTTGGGATGTGATAAGAAGAAGAAGAAGAAGAAGAAGAAGGGGATGAATTAGATGCAAGTTGAGAAATTTAGGTCTCAAACATTTTCATATGAGCATTGGTTCGTTTTTGGGGCCTCTTCATGTTTCTTTTGATCCTCCTCACGCATTTTCAAAAGAGCATCTAATTTAGCCATCACGGGATCAATTGGAGGGGCTTCAAGGTGAAGAGGTTGTTGAGGTGGAGGAAGTTGGGGTTGATGGAAATCCGGAGGCCTATTAGTTTGGGCATAGTTAGAAACAAATTGGCCCCTATTGCCTCTGATGCCTTGGTTAGGAACATTGCTTTGTTGATTATTTCCCATGTTACCTTGATCACCAAAATTTTTATTTTGATGGTCATGGTATCGAGAATTAGGTTGTTGGTTTTGATTACCATACCCCCTTAGGTAAGAGTAGCCTCTTCCATTGAAATTGGAAGGGCCTCCCCCACCATGGTATTGGTTACCATAACCACCACCACTTTGGTTCCAAGCACAGTTTCCGCCTTGATTCCAATTCCCCATTTGATTGGAGTTTGGCCTCAAGTTCCCTACATTTCCCATTCTAGGAGCAAAATTCATAGCATTGACATTTTCCATATTATCATCATGTTCATGGGAAGGGGGTTGAACTTCACAAGCATATACACAATGAGAGGTATCATGATCATAAGTTTCACAATTAGAGCAAAACATGCATCCTTGGGGCGTTGTATTGTAAGAAGAGGAGGAGGAAGTAACCCCACCATTGTCTCCCTTGGTTGAAGGGGAGGTATTACCATGAGGGTTGGACCTTTCTTTCATCAATTCATCCATTTTCTTGGTCATTTTGGATATTTGGGTAGAAAGGTTGTTGATTGCGTTGGCTTGCTCCAATGCATAAACACCCTTACTAGAAGTAGCATCCCTTTCTCCTTCGTACCAATCATCATAGTGCTTTGCGGCCTCCTCTATAATACACTCCACTTCATGCTCTCTTTTGTTCATGATTGGACCGCCGGCCGCGGTGTCTAGGCTTGTTCTTCCTTGAGGTGTGAGACCGCTATAGAAAGTGTGAATGAGTTGATACTTGGGTATCCCATGGTGTGGGCATTGACGTTGAAGCTCTTTGTATCGTTCCCATGCCGCACTTAGAGACTCACCACTCTTTTGGCGAAAACCTTGAATCAAAGACCGAGCCTCATCGGTCTTCCTATGGTTATAAAACCTCCTCAAGAAAGCCGTAGTCACTTGGTCCCATGTTGTGAGAGAATTAGGGGGCACATCCTTCTCTCCATTCTAGACCTCTACCAATTAGCGAAAATGGAAACATTTTGAGGCGAATATATTCTTGAGTCACTCCGTTGGCCTTTATTGTGTCACAATATTTCAAACTCTTTTAGGTGCTCATGAGGACTCTCAAACTTTCCACCCGAGAATTGTTTCCTCTTAATCAAAGCAATCAAATTAGGCTTGATCTCGAAATTGTTGGCTTGAGTAGTAGGAGTTAGGATCCCACTTTGCGCTCTAAAAGCTTCGGGGGCCCCAGGACGACTCAAAGGCGTATTCTCTCCCATTTTAGAACCTTCTTCACTCTCAAACTTATAGGTTGAGAAAGGGTTGATTTCCGAGCTCGAAGATGAGTTAGGGCTATCTAATTCTTCACTTGAGGGTGAAGAGGGTGGAGTATCTTCTAATTCTCTTACTTCTCTCGATGGAGTGTGAGAATTTCTACTCCTTGCTCTTGCTTCTCTTCGAAGTAGGGATAAAGACCTCTCTAGCTCTGGATCGATGGGGATTAAAGATCTTGAGCGGGTTCGTCCTCTGTTCATACAACAAAGCTAAGAAGAACGTAAGCACTGACAAGTAACAAAAGTAGCAAACACTTAACAAATAAAAGATGAGATAGTCTCAAACAAGCAATGAAATAGCAATGGAAGCTGTCTCCCCGGCAACGGCGCCAATAGGTTGAGTTGAGTGTTATAAATTGTATTTGATTTAGGTGTAGTTGTTTGACGACGCAATTATTCCTTTGTCAAATTACAAATATAGGGCAAGTAGAGGGGTCAAACCACAGGGACAAATGCATAAACACCGCATTCATTACCTAGAGCATAAACACCGCATTAATTACCTCGGAACAAGAAGTGTGAGTAACTAAGAGATTAAACTAAGAACGAAATGGATTAAAATTAATATAACTAAGCACCAAGGGAAATGGGTAGATGTAGATGTCGTTTGATCATGCAATAACAAAGTAGCAAATCAATGGTAAACTAAACATGCATGAATATCAAAGTAAGGCCCAATCTAGCCGCTTTCCGGGGTTAATCATTTTCTCCTAACATAGCCTCTATGTTTCCACACTAGAACCATATATTAGAAGGTGCAACCAAATAACTATCGATAGTAATGAATCTCAACTAAGTCAACTTCCGTTACTTGTTAGCAAAGACTCACCTTTAATCAATGAACAATGTGCACTTGCAAGAAGATCAAAGAATATCAAGCATGCGAATACTTTAATCACCATTAATATAACCCCAACATTATAAGCATGAACAATTAGCAACTACACAATCCCCACACCCTTGGCTAGGTGACTACTCACAAATCATATTGAAAACAATATCAATCATTAAATCAATAAGCATCAACATGATTAATAAGCAAAGAAGAAAAATCAAAGCAAATAAGCAAAATAAAAAACAAAGGTAAAGAGAAAGAGCAAGTGATTGCTCATTAATTGAAGATGAAGGTCTACAAAGGATTGAACAAACTCCTTCTTCAAAATCCAAGTTCATCAATGAAGAAAACCAAACTTTCTGTCTCTACCAATGAAGACTAATAGTGTTTCTCTCTCTAGATTAAGCTAAAAGTGCCGAAAATTGAAACTAAGGTAATCTAATTACATCAAAACGTTCTAAGATGGGACTTATATAGTCCGTACAAAGCCATCTGAGAAAAGGAGAGGTCCCACCGCATAATGGGAAGGTTCGGCTGAACCATGGGTAGGTTCGGTCGAACCTCCCTGATCCTGGTCTGGTCGAACTTCTATGGTTCGACCACTCCTGCAAAATTGCCAAATTGCATCTTTTCCCTGCCTCGACGTTCGGCCGAACCACTGAGCAGGTTCGGCCACACCTTGGTTCGCCCACACCTTCTGGAAGTTCGGCCGAACCTCTCCTGAATCATACTTCCTCCAGCTTCCCTTGAGCTTAGCTTCCTCCTCTTGAAAATCCCGATGGTTCCTACAAAGCATAAGCATAAAAATCACAGTAAAAACAAAGCGAGAAGACTAAGAAAAGAGAAGATAAAGGAGAAAGAAAAGAGGAAGCAAAACTAAGTAAAAATTCATAGAAAAAGGACCAAACAAGTGCAAATGAGGGGAGAATCCTTAGAGAAAAAGGATAAAAGAGTGTCATAAATGCCACTCTTAAAAAATAAAGATCTGGTGCTGCTCGAAAAAAAGTGCTCCTTGCCTAGGATGTCTTCTGGGACTTACGAGCAGATTATGAAGCCGGGCTTTTTCGAGACAACAATTTATCCCTTAGAGGATGGGACTCAATTTAGCCCTTTCTTGAAGCAAATGGTCATGTTCGGTCATTTTTGGTCATGACCATTTGCTTCAAAAAAACCAACAATGGAACAAAAAGAAACTAAAGGCTCAAAGGTCTAAAGACGTGGCTAGAAAAGAAGGGAAAAAGGCTCAAATGGTTAGCAAGTAGGCAAATGTGAACCCAAGAACTAAAAATAAAGAAGATTAACCTAGAAAAGAAAAATTAACACCCTGAAAAGATGCAATTGTCCTTCCTAGATGGCTCGGTCTCATGTTTGAGAATTATGAGTCAAGTTTCAAAATTAGGTCCGCAATAGTCAAGGATCCATGCTGCTCATACAAGTAATTAAAGAAGGCATGAAAACTAAGAAACTTCACAAGGTTGTGGCAAAAACTCACTAAAAGCATCAAAATTATCAAAGGGGAATAATTGCAACTTTTCAAAAATAAGAGAATCCAGTTTCAAGGTCCCAATAGTTCTAGACAACTACCATAGCACGTTCTATCCTAGAGTCAACCAAAGATACTCTCAAACCATGCAAACCATTGTACTTAGGAAGAATAATAGCCAATGTTCAAGCTCAAGTGGTACTAAGTCCAAAGTAAAAGAAAAATTATTAAGAAAGAAAAGCAATGCCATTAAAAACATTTTATTCATATTTACAAAACTTTATATTTTTTATAATTTTTTTTATAATTTTTTTTTCAAAGGAAAGAAAAGTTTTAAAAAATCAAAACATATGAAAGCAAAGTAAAAAAAGGAATGTAGAAGAAAAAAGAAAAAGGAAACAAAAAAGAAAAGTAAAACCATAAGAAATAGAAAATGAAGAAAAGATATGAAGTGAAAAATAGAAAAGCAAAGGAGAAGTAGAAATGCAACAAGGAAGTAATGCTAACACACATAAACCCCAATCAATAAACAAGTGAACATACGGCCACAACGCCAATGTTCCCAAACATAATAAGGTGTTCAGAAGCATACATCCTCGAAATGTTCAACTTCTCCTAACTTAACCTAAACTAATCATCCGAGAAAAGAAAATAAAAAGAACAAAAATTGAAGGATTTCACCGGGCGTCGAAGCTAAGCTACATCAAACAAAGTGAAAGAGAAACTTGATGAATCTTTGAAAACCAAAGCGTAAGCGTTGAAGAAGGTGAGAAAGAAAAAGACTATATACAAAGAAAACCGTTAGTAACTTCTACACAAAAGAAAAGAAGAATATAAAAGATAAAATGTATGCAAATAAAGGAAAGGCAATATATGATAGCATGAAGAATAGGGTCAAGTAATGAAATCAGGAGGAAAAATCATCATACAGAAGTAGAGTTAGGAGACAAGATATCAAACAATCATCATCAGGGATCATAATCATAAAGAAGCAGAGATACACAGTAGACATCGATTAGTGAAACAAACAACAGAACCAAAAACTAGACAGAGAAATCAGCAGAAGTAAATCATTATCATTATCATCATAGAGGCAAGAGATACATAATGATCAATACCAGAAACATAGGAGACCAATAGTGAACTACAAAAGCGAGGGGGGAAACGGTGAAGCTCACAAACAACATAAATCAAAGGCCCGACTGTTATGAAAGCTATGAGCGAAAACTTAGGGCAATCTGCTGGGAAACAGCCGGATGTCTCTACGACATCAAAGAGGCTGGAAAGCCACTCACTGTTGCAGTCGGCGCAACAACGGCTGAAGGGGAATCTCCTCGGCCACGCGTCCAAGGTAAGACACGAGTCGACCTCTCTTGGTCGGTTAACTATATACGAGTCAAGACTCGGGTCAATCCGCCTGAATGTTCGATGAGCAGCCAGCATGAGTCGGGTGCCGCCTATGTTGCTTTCACACTAAGTATTTCTTTTGGTGTAGATACTCCTTCACCTCCGCCTAACATGCAGGCGTATGCTAAGAGGACGGTGCGGACACTCACCCGGACAGAGAAACACTCTGTACTGTATGTGCAGGTCGTGGACTTTGACTGAATCCAGGGCCTGCTGGTTGAGGTAATTTTTACTAAGAACCTCATCTTTTTAAGCTTTGAACTCTCCTTGTTAACTGTCTGACCCCAACTTTTCAGGCGATGCTGAGGGTAGACGGGCTTAGGGTTCCCTTTAGAAGGAAGGGAGAAGAGTAAATGAATTTAAATATAGTGTTGTTCAAGCTCTCAACTCTGCTGAAAACAGTAAAATACAATGTGATGTAGAAATTAAAGCAGTAGAGTTAAAACAGGAGAGTTGATAAAGAAATCGACGGCTGCAAATGACGTCACTAATGAGCGGGTGGCCAAGCTTGAGGAGGAGCTGAAGACTGCCCAATCGAATCTCATGGCCTTGAAGGGAGCCGACACAGAGAACACCTAGCTGAGAGTAGACGTCAGCCGCCTGGGGGTCGACCTCGTCCAATTATGGAATAAACACAAGGACGGGATTGCCCAAGAGCAGAAGAGGCTGGTTGCTGTGAACGAAAGGGATATTAAGGCCCGGTTGCGCATTTCATGGGGTCTATCCCATCCTAAGGTTGAGTTTGATGTGCTTAGGCTTCGATAAGATTACGCCACTTAAGTGTATAACGCACAACAGCTCAACGAGCAAACACCTTCTCCCTTCAAGGCATGGGCCCTTGTACAAGGCTACGAGGTTTCTGATGGCAAGGACGAGCCCGTTGTGGACCCTAATTTGGGGTATTTAATCCCCCCAATTGGACCAATGAGAGAGCAACACGTGTCCCTCTAGGAGGTGTCAAAATGGACTCTCTAGATGTGTGAAACGTGTCACTTAGATATTCCCCCTTGGAAATGGCAGCCTTCAAGGTCAAAACTCCAAGGGCGCTGTAAAACAGCGTAGCCCTAATCCCTAGGTCATCAAACCCTAGGGTAGGGCATGTTTTCCTACGGCCCTATAAATAGAGAGATTCCCCCAATTATTGGGACAGTCTTTTGACACCTCGAACTTTACGTCTTAATCATTAAGGCATTTATTGCTCTCTAAAACAGAGAACACTTGAGCTTGGAATCCGAGAAGATACCTTACTTTCCGCACGTTTTCACTCCGATTCCGTACTAACTTAATCTACAAAGGCGGAACTCCAACCATTCGGAGCTTCATTTGTTTTGTAGGAATAAGCGTCCTTGTCGAATTCAGTCTTGAGCTGTATCTCTCCCAAGGGACACAAAAAACCCCAAAACATTTGGCTCCGTCTATTTTGGGTATTTTATACCCTTCCAAGTGGTCCAATCAGAATTTAACATGTGTCATTAGAAAGGGCGCCAGCTTGGACCTTCTAGATGGTGACACGTGTGATATATTATAACTCCTGCTTGGGGATATTTAACGATCCCAAGTGGACCAATTAGAGAGCAACACGTGTTGCCCTTAGAGGTTCCCAAATGGCTTATCCAGATGTGTGACATGTGTCACTTGGATTTCCCTTTTGAAAAGACGGTCTTCAAGGCACAAATTTTGAGGCACCGCAAAATAGCGTGCACTAATCCCTAGGTCATCAAACCCAAGGGAGGGCACACCTCCCAAGGACCCTATAAATAGGGACATTCCTCTCATTTAAGGGGACACGTTACGTTGCATTAATTATTGTAATCATTACAGAGCTGCCGTTCTCAAGAAAGATACAGTACCTGAGCTTGGAATCCGAGCAGTTAACTTAATTTCCACACGTTTTATTCTGAATACTGTACTAACTTAATCTTCGGAGGCAGACCACCAACCATTCGGTGCTCCGTTTGCTTTGCAGGTACAAGCGTCCTTGCTGAATCCAGTCTAGAGCTGTAACTCTCCCGAGGGACACAAAAAACCTCGAAATATTTGCCGCCGTCAGTGGGGACACAAAAAACCTCAAGAACAACTTGTGCCGCCTGTAGAGACCACTCGGCCTCTGGAAGAAATAGAGGCCTAGACGGACCATGACTCAGGTGACGGTGGAGATGTCGAAACCTATGTGGCTCAAGACGGGTCCCTTATCTCTAAGCGCCTCCGTCACGAAGACAGACGGAAGCGCAATGCTAACCAGGTGCGTCCTAATAAGCCCCCTAAACCCTCAAATAAGCTCTCAGGGCAGCCGACTGTTGCTTCCTAGGCGACAAGAACAGCCGCAGTCACTCGTGATGAGCTCATAAAGTTCATGAGTAGCCTCAAGGGTGAAATTAAGGGACTAATTAACAAGCGGACTGCTGCTCTTAGAAAGGAGCAGTCGGCCACCAAGCCTGCCAAATCTAGAAAGGGATGATGACGGCCTTATACTCATTTAGAGTGGGTCGGCCAAAGATGAGGTTGTAAGCTATGAGCTCTTCAACCACTAGGAAACGGATGGTCATGTGCCGACCGTCTCCCCTGTTCCCCAGGCGGACAGGTAAGTCAATTCGTCCGACTGGGTGCACAAGTCCTCCCCCAAACCCAACAAGGGTGTGGGAGACCTCAATCATGCTATCCGGTTTGTATTTGATATTGGATAAGCATTTGAGGCTGATGAGGTCCGAGGAGCTTCCTGTGTCAATCAAAATTCGACCAACCAGCTGGTTAGCCACCTTGCATTAAATGACCACAGGGTCATCATGCGGCCGACGGACTTTGCCTCTGTCCTGCTCGGTGATGACAACTTTAGGGAAGGCGGATGTTCCTGCCGCCTCTCCTTCTTCAACATAGTTGACCATCTTTCTCAGATGGTCCTTGGTGCCTCGAATGGTCGGGCCACCACCGGCAAATCTGCCTGCTATGGTGTATACCGAATCTTCATCAGTTTCGACACTCACAGCAGGCTGGGGAGTCTTTTTCTTGGACTGCCCCGGATTTGCCTTTGAAGTCACTTTTGGACTTCACATAGGACTTCAACTGTCCTTTGTCGGCCAGACGGTCGAGCTCCCGCTTGAGACTGAAGCAGTCTTTCATGTCATGGCCAACATCCTCATAGACATGGCAATGCTTGTTTTTGTTTCGATTTTCAGCGGAACCTTTCATAGGGGTCGGCTTCTCAAGAGTCAGCCGATCCTTAATTTCCAAGAGGATGGAGCAGAAGTCCTTGTGGAACTCGTACATTGGAACGTACGATTTTCACTCTTTTTTCTTCTTCTGGGCCGGTTGATTAGAGTTATCAATGGCCCATATTTGTCTTTTCTTTTTGCTCTCTTCTGGCTTAGGATCCGCCTTAGCAGGCCGACTCTCCTTCTGTCGGTCGGACTTCTTAGGGTCCGACTGCTTATTGGAGGAGTAGAGCATGATCGCCTGTATATAGGCTTCCGCCTCTCGTAAGGCTCCTTGCAGAGTGAAAATTTGTTTGCGGACGAGTTCATACTTAAAAGTAGACTCGTCCTTCAGACCCTTAAAGAAGTCTATGAAGGCGACCTCATTAGACAGCCCATGAATCTGGATTTGTACCAGATTGAACCTCTTGACATAGGAACGCAGGCCTTCTCTATCTACCTGTTGTACATTGCCCAAATCAAGGCTTGTCTTTTTTGCAGGGATGTTCATAGAGAAGTTTGAAGCGAACAAGAACGCAAGCGTCTTGCAGCTATTAATACAACCAACCGACAGATTACCGACCCACTGTTGGGCTATGACCTTCAGGGTGGCTGGAAAACAACGACACCATGCGGCATCATCCAACCCCTATAAATACATGAGGTGGGTGTATGCTAGCAGGTGATCTTTTTGGTTGGAGGTCCCGTCATAGGTTCCAACCAGAACATTTTTAACCTTGGCCGGCTGTTCCGCTTTGGTTATTTCTCTGGAGAAGGCAGAGGGTTGATCTCCAAGGTGTTGCAGCCTGAGCTGCCAGTCCATCGGTTGATAGTCGTATGCCGCCTATCCTCTAAAGAGGGCAGGCTGCAAGTAAGGTAAAGCCGGCGACTGGTACAATGGCGGAGCCATGTACTGGGCTACTGGATCATATGAGGGTCAGACTGAACCCGTGGGCTTGCTTGCTGGGGTCTTATGTACAGACTGGGAATACCTCACGGAGGTACTCTGAAAGCTATCATGGTAGGTCGACGTTGAAGCCAACTCTGATAGCTGGGTCTTCTTCTGCTCAATGTATTGTCGAGCATCAGAGAATGATTTCTTGCTACCATCCGGCTGTATGTGCCGGATGGCTTTTCTTGTGCCCGTTTCTGGGAAAAGGAGCCTGGTGAGGTCAAATTGGGGCCGAGCCATCTCCGTAGGGGCAGGATGAGGAGTCGGCTGGCGGTCCCTGACCGACTTCTATTTGCCAGCTTGGGCTGGCTTCTTGGCCGTATGCCCCATTCTAGGAGTAGGCGACTTCTGTTGGGGTTTGGTGAGTCTGGCTCACCGCGGAAACTACCCCGACCCAAGGAACCACTCGTAATTAATAAGACCATAAAGCATAAATAAATAAACACAAGAAAAGGAAGAACGAATCATACCCTTGAAGCGAGCTTCGCCCTCTCAAAACGGGCTCTTACTTGAAAACCTTGAGCACCGCAAATGTCGTGCCTCCAACGGTATCCACCCACAAAGGACGAACACGACTTTTTAGGTCCGCTACCTTGGAGTTAGCAATGTCCGACCAAAACCCAAGTGTTAATGGAGTTTAAGAGTTTTTCCAAAATATGGAATGCTCTTTCTAACTCCCACTCAAGAACTTTACTCCAAATCCCAAGGTTGGTATTTATAGAGGAAAGTATAAGTGGGAATTTCTATCCCATCAATGTGGGATCATGAAATTCCACAAATTAATTTAAACTTAAATTAAATTAAAATTGCAAACTAATAATAAATCTACAAGTGGCATTACCATGTGAAATGGGTTGTTGAAGACCATATGGAGAGTAGGCGACCATACTTGCTCTCCACTCAATACTCTCCTTGTGCCACATGTCCTTACCCACTTGCTTCCATATTCCTCAAGCTTTTCCATAGTGAACAGCCCTATGGCCCAGTCACGAGCCCAGCCCGAGCCCAGCCCCGCACCAAGATGCGGGCTGCTGATGTGCGCGCAAGCCACGCACTTGGTGCGGGCTTGCTGCTGTGCGTGGCTGCTAGCACGGTGCGCTAGCACGCACCTAGCAAGCCATGCTAGGCTCGACTTGGTGCGCTTTCTAGCCACCTATGCTTGGACATTTTTTCCCCTAGCATTCGGATGCTCGGGGAATTCCGATGCTAGGGGTATTTTGGGAATATGGTCGAATTATTATAATTTTGCGCGTCTCATCTTTTTATTATTTTTGACTCGACTTCCGACGATCGGTTTTGACACTCCAAGCTCGAATTACCGACGTCTAAATATTTAACACTTGGACGACGAATTAATTTCTTCCAAATTAATTCGTCGAGTCGGTTCGTATATTTTGCTTGGGTGTGACCCGAAGGGTTCAGTCAAGATTAAGCTGTAATATTAATTATATTAATATTACTGATCGGAAGCGGCCTCCACCCAGGCATTCCGATCACTTGACCTTACTGAATATATTAGCTTTCTAATAATTCTGAACCCGCTATCAGAATAATAAACTTGTTCAAAGGACACCATTCCTTTCAATCTCCCACTTGTTTTTCTGGACAAGTGTGCATTTAGTGTATAGCCCATTTCCTATGTCTCTTCATGTCTCTTCATGAACTACAGAGTAAGATTACTCGTCATCTCTGTTACGTCCAGAAGTGTTTCTCGAAATCCGAGTTTGAATGTCAATAAACAGATGATTTCTAAAATCCATCTGAGCACGGCCATGCATTTTCACAGTCTCGCTCTTCGAGAGGCCTTGTAAACAACAAGACAAGTTCCCTATTGTTAGTAGGGGGACATTTCCAGTCTTGTAATGTAGCTTCTCTTACTAAGAGGACCTAGCCGCCCGATATCTGTCGTTATAATCCCTAGTACAGCAGACGTTTGGCGAATACCAAAGCGGACTAGAACTCAAACAAGAGACCTCCCACTACTCATGGTCAAGGAAAAGAGTTCCGATAGTAATAATGAGAAAAATACTTATGACGGTTTTTAAATCTCTTAAAGTATTCTCATAGGTCGATCCAATATGGTTCTTAACCAATACCTGTGAAAATGATTTATATCCTCATAACACAAGAAACGGTTCTATAAATCATACTACACACTAATCTCTAATGGTCATTTATCGTCCACAAAAATATGACCTTGATTAGGGGTAATTTTCGATTAATATATTCAATGTTCACTTAATAGGTGTTTCTTTATCCATGCCATTGACTTGATACCCTAATTTGAATATTTACTAAAATCGAATATACTCATTATTTAATTCTAAACCACAATTAAATAGAGACGGAGTGAATTAAATTGCATGAAAAATTTTTATTACTCCAAAAACTGAATGGTTCATCATAGTGCTTTACATTAACATTGTCTAAAATTTAATTAAAACACTATAATATGGAAATCAAAGCCAGTTCGCGACATGCTTGATTCCCATTGCCTCAATGTGTTTATTGTGCTTCACTTTACACAAGGGTTTAGTAAGTGGATTGGCTACATTTTCATCCATTCCCACTTTGCAAATTCTGATTTCACCCTCTGTCTTCCATTCTCGAATCATGTGAAATCGCCTCTTGACATGTTTGACATTCTGATGTTCTCGTGGCTCTCTAGCCTGAGCAATAGCTCCATTGTTGTCACAATGGAGGTCTATTGGACCCTTGATGGAGGGTACAACACCAAGTTCATCAATGAACTTGCGAATCCAAATTGCCTCCTTGGCTGCCTCAGACGCTGCCAAGTACTCGGCTTCAGTTGTAGATTCAGCGGTTGTGCTTTGCTTTACACTCTTCCAACTAAACGCTCCTCCATTGAGACAGAATATGTATCCGAATTGTGACTTGGAGTCGTCTCTGTCTGTCTTAAAGCTTGCGTCGGTATGTCCCTCAACAACCAATTCATCTTTACCGCCATAGACAAGGAATTTATCCTTGTTCCTTTTTAGGTACTTCAGAATATTCTTGGCCGCAGTGCAATGCGCCTCTCCTAGGTCTGATTGGTATCGGCTCGTAGCACTCAAGGCATACGATACATCTGGCCTAGTACATATCATGGCATACATGATCGATCCAATAAGCGAAGCATATGGAATACGACTCATCCTTTCTCGCTCATCAGGTGTCTTGGACACTACTTCTTGCTTAAGGTTATGCCATATGACATGGGTAGGTGCCCTCTCTTGGCTCCTTCCATATGGAATCGAGCTAGTACCTTATCGATGTAAGTACTTTGACTCATTCCTATCATCCTCTTTGATCTATCCCTATAGATCTTGATTCCTAGTATGTACTGAGCCTCTCCCAAGTATTTCATTGAAAAACATTTCCTGAGCCAAGCCTATACAGAATCTAACAACAGAATGCTATTTCCAATAAGCAAAACGTCATCGACATATAAGATTAGGAAGGCGATGTCACTCCCACTGACCTTCTTGTAAACACAAGACTCATCTGCATTCTTGATAAAACCAAACTTACTGATGGCTTCATCAAATCGCAGATTCCAACTTCTACTTGCTTGCTTTAATCCATAAATGGACTTCTTAAGCTTGCATACCTTCTTAGAATTGTACTGGTCGACAAAATCTTCAGGCTGTTTCATGTACACAGTTTCTTCCAATTTTCCATTGAGGAAGACAGTTTTGACGCCCATCTGCCATATTTCATAATTGTAATATGCAGCAATCGCTAGAAGAATTCGAATGGTCTTAAGCATAGCTACTGGAGAAAAGGTTTGATCATAATCAACGCCGTGAATTTGCCTGTAACCTTTTGCTACCAGCCTTGCTTTGTAAATGAATACATTTCCATCTTTATCGGTTTTCATCTTGAAAATCCATTTACATCTGATAGGTGTGTAACCTACGGGTAAATCAACCAAGTCCCATACTTGATTTTCAAACATGGAGTCCATTTCGGATTTCATGGCCTCTTGCCATTTTGCAGAGTCGGGGCTCGTCATAGCTTGCTTGTAGATTGCCGGCTCATCTCCATCCACTACTAGGATGTCCTGATCTTCGGTTAATACAACACCGAGATATCTGTGAGGTTGAGATCTTGGCCGAGTTGACCTACGTAGGGTAATGGACTGAGCATTTTCATTGTCGGTTTGACTATGCATATTTTGACTATGACCAATGTCAACAGATGCTTCGTGAGCACTTTGATTGTCAACTTGTCCTTATTTCTCGTCCTCTCGAACTTCGTCGAGTTCGATTTTCCTCCCACTTGTCATTTTGGATAGATGCTCCTTCTCTAAAAATACACCATCATGAGCAACAAACACTTTATTCTCGGATTTTTTGTAGAAGTAAAACCCTTTGGTTTCTTTTGAATAACCCATAAAGTAAACCTTGTCATATTTCGGATGAAGTTTGTCAGAAATGAGTTTCTTGACATATGCTTCGCATCCCCAAGTCTTGAGAAAAGACAACCTTGGAGGTTTATTTGTCTATAATTCATATGAAGTCTTTTCCACTGCCTTTGACGGAGCACGATTCAGTGTAAGTGCCGCAGTTAAAAGTGCATGTCCCTAGAAAGAGATTGAAAGTTCACTAAGACCTATAGTCGATCGGACCATGTCTAACAGGGTTCGATTCCTCCTTTTAGATACTCTATTCCATTGAGGAGTTCCCGGAGGTGTCAACTCTGAAAGTATTCCATGTTCTTTCAGATGGTCATCGAATTCTTGGCTCAAATATTTGCCACCTCGATCCGATCAAAGTGCTTTGATTTTCTTGCCGAGTTGGTTTTCAACTTCGTTCTAAAATTCCTTGAATTTATCAAACGATTCAGATTTGTGCGACATTAGATAGACATAACCATATCTACTATAGTCGTCCGTGAAGGTTACGAAATACCGATAACCACTCCCTGCGGGTGTACTCATTGGCCCACATACATCGGTGTGTATTAGTCCCAACAAGTCACCGGCTCTTTCTCCCAACTTGGATAATGGTTGCTTTATCATCTTGCAGTGGCTTGATCCTCATTTTGGAGAGTGACCTACTCACATCCTCCACGTGACCATCATAATTGCCCCTAGCACTTTTGGTGACCCTCAAATTGACTTTATTCTCAAGAGCTTTGAGCATCATGTCCGGAAAATAGCCGGAGAAAATCTCCTTCCATTGAACCGGGATGGAGTTTGCCATGACTTTCGAAACTCTCTTGCAATCCATGCTCCATTCTTCATGAGCTTCATCACTCATGATCCCTTTCGAGTAGAAACTGAGGATCGGAGTGTCCAAGATATGCTCTAGGTAGCAATTTCTGAGTGTCTTTCGGAGTTCATCTTCCCATTCCTTAAAGTTCCCTAAATTGAGCAAAAATGGTAACTTTTCGGGAAGTTCCGGGTACATAAGGTCATTGTCATTAGTTGAAGACATGATTCTACGATTGAAAGAATTTTAATGAAAAACCATTCAAAATTTCTTAAATAAGATTGAATTTTATTCATGCAAATTTTCAATACTTATTTAGCATCTTATTTACACGTAAAATTGTCCCTATTTTGTGAAAATGAGGCGATTCCAAGATCCGAAGAAACAAAGAGTGGTTAAGAATGCTTTGACTTGTCTTAACACTCAATCTTCTAGGGTAAGCATTTCCTTGCTAATGGCTCTAAGCCACTTTTGGTTAGACAATCGTCACATCTAATGCATCTTTGACGATGTATCTCTTTTGCCTAGGTATGTGAGGACTCCTCACTCATACTGATGAGTTAAACCAAAAACAACGTGCACACCCGGTGTGCCTTATGAGCCTTGGAGAAGTGATGGCACCTCGCTTTGGCGTAGCCTACCATCACCCTCGTTTGGTTGGTAAGTGTTGTTTTGGAAAGGCAAGTTCGAATAAATATTATTAGGGACCTAGGAATTCTATGTTAGTTGATTTATGTGAACTTAACTAATCATCGCAACATAAAGAAAACCTAAACATGCATCTAACGAATAATTCACATGTATATAAGCATAAAATATAAAGCGAAATCATAGATGCATATTGGCAACTAGCAAGACCCCTTGAATTCTTCAAATCTTCAAAAGGTCTTCATTTGCAATTCAAGGCTTTGTCTTCCAAGATACGCCGTCTTCAAGACTCAACCAAACTATGCCAATACTAGTGTCTACGACTAGGAATAAACTAAATATTAAGGTACAAAAATACTTAACGGTGCGTAGACCGTATTTAGATTTACAAAAATACATAACGGCACGTAGTCCGTATTTTCTATCCTAATCGGGTCCCACTAGTTGCCATTTCATAAAACCTGTGAGAGAGAATATATATTCCATTCATCCATTCACTATTTGTGAATGACCCATGCAATTTACAATATCAAACAAGTAAAATGCATTTAAACAATGCGCGCACTAGTAACTAATCTAGGTGGTTAATCCGATTAACACGCCTAATTAAAATTAGTCAAAGTTGTTTAACCGATTATGTAATTGACATCATTAATAATTGAAGCTCCCACTAAATTCCGCATTTCCCTTAATTAATCCAATTAATTAAGTCGGTAGCACCCAAACTTATCAAAATAAAATTTTGCCAATGCCGCTCAAAACCGAGGCCTAGCCTCCAAAAGTTTTAATAAAAATAAAAAAAATTAATTAAAATAAATAAAACGACAAAATAAGCAATATTAAGCCAACCACATTTCAAGAGGCTTTCTCTTTAAGCGTTTTGCCAAGGAAACTCGAATAATCTCGGCTCATGCAAACCAACCATACTACGGCTATTCACCTCACCGCACCAAGCATATGCACACACAAAAAACTCCGCACACACGGCCCGCGGCAAGCAGCCATGGGCTGCTGCCGCTGTCGCACGCACGCGCACGCACAGCCATGGCTGCTGGTGCGTGGCTGCTACGGTCGTGTGTTGCTGCCGCGCGTGTGGCCGCACGCAAGGTGGGGCAGCCACCTTGGAAGCCACATGCGGGCTGCTATGCAGCCCGGCTAGCCAAGGGTAGTTCTTTGCCTCGTTTGGCGTGCCATGGCCTCGGGATTTGATCCCATTTCGCGAGACATAATTAATTAATTCTAAATCAATTTTAGAACTAACTTAATGAGCAAAAAATAAAAATTTTTCACAAGTCTAACTTAATAAAATTTCAAAGTGCAAATATCCAAAATAATTTCAAGAACCATTCTTAATTAAATTGGTTTAGCTTGGTGCAATAACAAAGTTGAGGCAATTTCTCACTTTTAATTTAATCAATTTAAATTAAACTTGCGAATTTGAAAAAGTTAGGGGAAGTTGGAAAAATATGAACTTTAATGTTCAAATGAAAATTCTAACATCTAAATTGTGTGAATCCTTGAAAATTATATCTTCCAACATGAAGATAACCAAATTTCTATCACAAAAGTTGAAACTTTATGTTTCCAATCAACTCAAAATGATTAAAACAACAAAGTTTAACACAAAATAACATGGAATTTAGTGGTTTTTAAAGTTTCAATCACTTATCACATATAAAGATTGAATCTTTAACACTTAGGAAGCCTTAAAACAAAAAATTTCACACTAAAAAGCAATTAGTTTGCAATTATGTGAAAATAAATCAACCTTTAAGCATCAAATACTACCAAGAAAGTGTGCTATAAGGGGACTTAAAAATGCAGAAAATAATGCAAATAATCAACCACATAATTTGGCTTAAATCACAGCCCCGAATGGATAAAAACCTTTCCAGAACACCTTTTCCACCCTAAATTCACTATTTTTTGGCGAAAATCTGGGTGCTGGGCCAAATTCGACATTAAAAACAGGATTAATATAAATAAAACCGAGCTACTAATCTAATTAGCAACTTAAACCAAAAAAATAAGCCAAAATAATCCTTGAAAAACATGATTATAAAAATAAACGAGCGGGGCTCCGATACCACTGTTGGGGTTTGGTGAGTCCGACTCACCGCGGAAACAACCCCGACCCAAGGAACCACTCGTAATTAATAAAACCTTAAAGCATAAATAAATAAACACAAGAAAAGGAAGAACGAATCATACCCTTGAAGCGAGCTTCGCCCTCTCAAAATAGGCTCTTACTTGAAAGCCTTGAGCACCGCAAATGTCGTGCCTCCAACGGTATCCACCCACAAAGGACGAACACGCCTTTTTAGGACCGCTACCTTGGAGTTAGCAAGGTCCGACCAAAACCCAAGTGTTAATGGAGTTTAAGAGTTTTCCCAAAATATGGAATGCTCTTTCTAACTCCCACTCAAGCATTTTACTCCAAATCCCAAGGTTGGTATTTATAGAGGAAAGTATAAGTGGGAATTTCTATCCCATCAATGTGGGATCATGAAATTCCACAAATTAATTTAAAGCTAAATTAAATTAAAATTGCAAACTAATAATCAATCTACATGTGGCATTACCATGTAAAACGGGTTGGTGAGGACCACATGGAGAGTAGGGGACCATACTTGCTCCCCACTCAATACTCTCCTTGTGCCACATGTCCTTACCCACTTGCTCCCATATTCCTCAAACTTCCCCATAGTGACCGGCCCTATGGCCCAGCCACGAGCCCAGCCCAAGCCCAGCCCCACACCAAGATGCGGGATGCTGTTGTGCGCGCAAGCCACGCACTTGGTGCGGGCTTGCTGCTGTACGTGGCTGCTAGTGTGTGCGCTGCTAGCACGCCTAGCTTGGGGCAGCTAGCTGCTGCACGCACCACGTGCACGCGGGTGCTAGCTGCTAGCACGCACCTAGCCAGCCATGCTAGGCTCGGCTTGATGCGCTTGCTAGCCACCTATGCTTGGACATTTTTGCCCCTAGCATTCGGATGCTCGGGCATTCCGATGCTAGGGGTATTTTGGGAATATGGTCGATTTATTATTATTTTGTGCGTCTCGTCTTTTTATTATTTTTGACTCGACTTCCGACGATCGGTTTCGACGCTCCAAACTCGAATTACCGACGTCTAAATATTTAAAACTCGGGCGACGAATTAATTTTTTCCGAATTAATTCGTCGAGTCGGTTCGTATATTTTGCTTAGGTGTGACCCGAAGGGTTCAGTCAAGATTAAGCTGTAATATTAATTATATTAATATTACTGATCGAAAGCGGCCTCCACCCAAGCATTCCGATCACTTGACCTTACTGAATATATTAGCTTTCTAATAATTCTGAACCCGCTATCAGAATAATACACTTGTTCAAAGGACACCATTCCTTTTAACTTCTTGGAGGCGAGTTGTTTGATTTCACCCTTGAGATTTCTCAGGAGTTTCATGAGTTCATCTCGAGTGACGGGAGTCGATCCTGCTGCCTAGGAAGGATCACCCGTCCGCACCGAGGTCTTTTTTGGCTAACCAGTAGTTTTGCTTGGCCCTGCCTGATCAGTGTGACGCTCCCGTTTTTCCCTACTACGGATACGTCTTGAGATGAGTGACCCGTTAGGTTCCACATAGGTTTCGACGTCAGCGTCGTCCTCTGAGTCATGGTCCGTCTGGACCACTATGTCTTCTGGAGGCCGATTGGTCTCAGGATTCGGTATAGGGACTTGTGAAACCATCTCTGAGGTACTCTCCCCACAGACGACGCCAAATGTTTCGGGGGTTTTTGTCCCTTGGGAGAGTTACAACACTAAGACTGGATTCAGCAAAGGGCGCCTGTACCTGCAAAGAAAACGGACCGCCGGATGGTCAGTGGTCCGCATCCAAAGATTAAGTTAGTAAGTATTCGGAGTAAAACGTGCGGAAATAAAGTTATCTGCTCGGATTCCAAGCTCAGGTAAGGTGCTGTCTGTTTCTTGAAAACGACAGCTCTGTAATAAATGTGAAAGTGACGTGTTGTCTCGTATTCAGTATATTCCCTTCATAAATGTAGGAACTGACCCTATTTATAGGGTTTTTTAAAAAGTGTGCCCTCCTTAGGATCTGGTGACCTGAGGATTAGGTCACGCCGTAAAACGGCGCCTCAAGGTTTGGGCTCTTGGAGGCCGCCATTCCATAAGCAATGCCTGAGTGACGCGTGTCACTGAGCCCAAAAGGCTTTTGGGCATCTCTTAGGGTGACACGTGTCGCCCTCTTAATGGTCCATGCTGGATCATCAATCATCTAAGAACAGGGGGAATGTCTGCCTACCACGTGTCACCATCTCAAAGGTCCAGATGGCACCCCTTCTAATGACACGTGGCGGCTTCCGATTGGGCCACCTGGCCGGGTATATAAATACCCAAATCAAACCTTAATAGTGGCATAAATTCCACTCATCAATTTCCCTCACACTTGCCTCTTGCTTGTCCTCAAGCAAGGAAAATCAAAACAAAAAAGACAAACACAACAAACATAATATAACAAGGTTTAAGAAAACCTTTCAAGCTCTTAGGTAAAAAATGCTCCATTTTAACTCAAACGAAGAGATATGCACCAATGAATACTCACCTTTCTCAATTCAATGAGGGAAAACACGTTCCAAGATGCTCATTGTTGAAAGAGTCAAACCTAAGCTAAGCATAGAGAACTAGTGATTTCATTCTCCGCCCTAGCCCCATCCAAGACGGTCCACGTTCTCTCCACTAGCTTCAAGTCACCCCTTAATTAGCTCTTCATGATTCCTTGAAGGAACCAGAAAAATTAGAATTTGTGTAGAACCATAATGTCATCCTGACATCTCGACTACGCATACTCTCTCCTTAGGGTTAAAGTTCATCTTACTCCATCGGTCTTTGACCTCGCCACATTAAAGTCCAAGGGTCTTTAGGGTTGTAATGTTATGGCTAAGGGTAAAGTTTGGGAATTAATTTGAAAATTTGGTAGCAATTCCTAAGTGAAGCAAAAGAGTGGCTATCTCTCAAGAACAAACTAAGAATTGAACATAATCTCAAATTTAAAACCTTTACTAAAAACCTTACACACACTACATCCATTAAAGGGAGAAGAACATAAAAGCCCTTTTTATTATCTTTTTTTATTTTACATTTATTTTATGCCCTTGCCTTTTTTCTAAGGACGGCTTTTTCGTGAAACTTCACTTGGTTTTTTTTTTCAAGCTCAACTTCTAAAACTTTACTTAGACCAATTCACAAAGTTTTCTTGCTTAAGATCAACACTTTAAAATCTCAAACCTCACAAGCCAATGCTTCACTAACAAAAAGGGTTGGTAAAATATAGGCCGATAGGTTTGTAATGTGGTTAAGACAAGAAAGGGAAATAAGGCCCAAATTGGTTAGCAAGTAGGTTGTTGCAAAATCGAAAACCAAATTTGTAACTAAATAAAAGAAAATAAAGAAAAAAGAAAGAAGGGTGCCCTTTCCCTCCTTTAAAGTTGCTTGGTCACGGTCTTGGGAACTAGAGGACAACACAAGGATTAAGCTATGCATAGTAAAGGATCCTAAATGTTGCTCAACAAGATTGATGAAGGCTTTAACAATTTAAACCTCACATGGGATGGGAAGTAAGCAAATTACCAACTAAAGGGCTTCATATCCACTATAGAGAGCAACACCATCTTACCACTTTCTCGTGAACTAAGGGTTCAAACGTCTTCAGTAGTTCCTAACCTTACTACCTTAGCATAAAATTTGTCTATCTCAACCTTGAGCACTCTCAAACCGTGTAAGCCATCATAAATTAGGAATACAAGTATTCATTGGCACATCATAAAACAACCAATTCCAAATGCATGAGAAATTTCAAATCAAAATCATTTCATATTTTCATGGTCATGTTTGTAACACAAAAAGGAAAACAAACCAAAAGGGAAGAGGAAGAAATCTAAAAGGTTCACAAATGAGGCATAAAATCCAAATAAATCCCAATCGTCAAATAATTGATCTTTCATAACAACATCAACGCTCCTAGGTTCCTTAGAACCAAATTCAAACAACCTCGAACCATTCAACTTCTTCCTAAGCTAATCCTAAACTAAGCACTCAAAGAGAAAGAATATAGAAGAGAGGAAAGGTCTGACCAAACACCGCTTGAAATAGAAGACAAGATAAATCATATGTATAAAACCAAGGGAGCTCGTGTTGCCCCTTAACTTCCTTCGTCTCCATTTCCAAGCTTGAAAAGCGAGCCAAAACAAAATAAACTACTAAGATAAAGAAGAAAAAAGTTAATAATCAAAGAAGGAGACTAAAGCTATAAATAAAAGGTAGAAATAAAAATAAAAAGCTATCTACAAAGTTTAGATTAAGGGAGTTTGGATTGTCGGGAATTTCAATTTTTCCTTGGGAGCATCTCTGTCTACACAAAACTCAAAAACTCATCAAATTATCAATAAAAATCATCATCATCATCATCATCATCAACTACAACAAAACCATTATCCTTAATTTTCCTCCTCATGCACAAGCTACTATCCTGCCACACTACCCTCCTATGTACACTTCAACAAACCAAAAGGAACATCCTCCCCCACACTAGACTTTTGCACATCCCGAGCAAAAGTTAAAAGCGAGAAATTTTTTTGGGGGGGGGGAGGTAAGGGAACCCTCATCTCAGGCTCCTATCTCCTTGCTCCCTAGGGGGGTTATCAAAATCGAACTCGGGAGTATCCTAGAATGGGTGGAAAGGTTGGTTGAAATGCTCATAGGGCCACCCTTTGTCACCCCAACAACCATCAAAAGGGTTTATGGTGGATGTAGATGCCGGGTCATAGGCCGGATTACATCCACCCGGACGATATGGATCGTAAGGTGGGGTGCTAATACGTTGGGAAGGGTCGATGGGACCTTCCCAATAGTGGTAGACATTTGGGGTAGGTTTGTTGGGGTCATAGGGGTCCTAATGAGGAACCGGGCCCTTTTGAGGAGGGTGGTAGGGATAGTTAACATAGGGCGCTTTAACGCCCACTTGCACAAGATTGTCATAATTCATCCTTCCGTAGTACCCCCATTGTTCAATGATGTTTGGTTATCACAGCGGATATCCTCAAGGGTATTACGGATGGCATTTATATCGAAAGTAGGAAAGGAAGAAGAAAAAGATGCTTCACCTACCCCTCTAAAGTGGGGAACGGGTTACTCTAGGTGGTGGACCGATTGAGGATGTGGAGTAGCGCCCCAGGTTTGGTTCCACCTCAAGCCGTCGGGGATGAACTGCCGGGTGATCCTCCATTTTTTTGGATTAAAATGGTCCACCGAAGTGAGATTGGGGTTTGGAAGGACACACAATTCTTCCTCTTTGTCCACCAAGAGGATAAACTTGCGTTGTTGGTTGTGTAGTTGATGAAACACTTTTGACGGAGAGCGATGACGGAGAGAGCATAAGGAGGACACCCTTCAGCCGCTTCCTCTCTGTTTCGGAGCACGTAGGGGAGCAATTCTTTTTGGTCCTTGTAGGCCCCATCCTTCAAGGAAAGGGAAATAAGAGTGATCATGCCCCCCATGTGAAATGTCATCACTTAGACGGTTATCACGAGTGTCCAAAAGCCGTTTGATGAAAGTGAAGGAGCATTGGAACTTTATGCGTTGAGGGTTGTCGGCCAAAAAGAAGCAAGCTACCTCATCTTTCACCATAGAGCCGAGATTTTCCTTGAAGAATACGACATATTGAAGAAGCCGAGCGAAGTATCTCATAGCAATATGGATGATGTTGTTGACTTTGGAAGTGTTAGTGCGGAAGTTGGCCTTGGAGGATATGCTCCTCCACCACTCTTGCTCATTGTATGGGATGCGATGAGTTGAGGTCATCTCATAAGGGTGATCAAGCCCGGTTGCATGCCAATGGAAGATTTCATTTAGATCACTCTCGGTTAGAGAATGATCCTCATTGAACATGGGGAAGTGAATAACAAGTTGAGGTTCATTGCCATCATCATCCTCTTCTAATACTTCCTTGAGAAGAGAAGCAAGGAACTCCAATGTAACTCGCTCATAAGTGTGAGCGGAAAGGTTGATGAAGTCACCCCACCCAAAGTTTTGAACAAGCCGGACCACTTCGTCCAAGATGCTGAGTCTCCTCAAGGTTGTAGCAAAGAAGAACCTTGTTGATCGTATTGGACGAGAGATGAGTGATTGGTAGCCATTCCTGAAATGCTCAATAGGAGCAATGATGCCGTGATTTTTAATGCCCAGCGGAGGTGGGAAAGAGGGTGTTGAAGGGGCACCCACCCTCTTCCTCTTGGATTTACGATTACTTTTTCAAAACATTATGACTCTACAAAATAACCAATAATATCATTAGGAAGATGCAAGCCAAGAGGTGTCATAAAAAGCTTGCCAAGATAAAAAAGTATATGCATGAAAGTAATAGCCATTAATTGTGAAATGGATGTAGAGGATAACAACAATACAATTCAAGGCGTTAATAAAACACTTATGAACCAAGGCAAGAATGAAACGTTCATTGGCATTCATATGCAAATCCTAAGAAAGTCTAGGTGAAATTCGGCATGATGTCCCCTAAATTCATAATAATCACTCACAAACCATCAACATCAGACCAAGAACAATGAATAACAATCTCAATACTACATCTAGCTTATGAATTTCTCAATAAAAAAGTAGTAGCATGAACAACCTAATGTGAAGTCATCATATTCTAGCAAATACATTGAAACCAAATAAAATCAAGGTATACATGCATAATCTTTATAAAATAAGTTCAACTATCAACAACTAATCAATTGCAACACGAAAATCCCAAGAACCACAAGCATCAAACAAGCCATTACTAACAATCTCAATATTACCACAATTTATACTTTAACATGTAAACCATGGTAAAACTAAGATAAATTGACAAAATGAAATTGCAAAAGCTAGAAAAACCATACCACAAATGATTGGAAGCAAGTAGAAGCTCAAAAATAGCAATTCATTCAAACCATAGAAATTGGGGAAAATTTGAAAAGGTGGAGTTTTGTGAGGAAATTTGGGTGTAGATTGTAGAAATTGAGTAAAGGATGAAAAATAAGTGAGAAATAGAGAATATTGGAGTGATTTTGATGGAGTTTTAGGGTTGAAATGGGGTGTGATAATGGAGTTTTAGAGTGAGAAGAGAAGAGAGAAAGAAAGAGTTGAATGAGGGTGAATGGAGAAGAAGAGCTGTGAGGTTTCTCAATGACCTCTACCTTGGCTCTATCTACCTCAATACCGGCATGGGAGATCATATGCCCAAGAACAATTCCGCTTTCTACCATAAAATGGCATTTCTCCCAATTCAACACAAGGTTTGTCCTCTCACATCTCTCTAGGTAACGAGATAGATTGGATAGACAATCTTCATAGGTGGCTCCACCAACGGAGAAGTTATCCATGAAGACTTCTATCTCATCTTCAATCATGTCACTAAAAATTGACATCATGCAACGTTGAAATGTTGCGGGGGTGTTACAAACTCCAAAAGGAATTCTACGATACACGTAAGTACCGTAAGAACATGTAAAGGTCATTTTCTCTTGATCCTTGGGGTCATTCGGGATTTGGGAAAATCCCGAGTAACCGTCAAGGAATCAATAGAAAGAATGATTTGTAAGCCTCTCCAACATTTGATCAATGAACAGTAGTGGAAAATGATCTTTGCATGTGCTTGTATTGAGTTGGCGATAGTCAATGCACATACACTAACCGGTAAGAAGCCTAGTAGGAACTGGTTGATCTTTATCATTTTTCACTACCGTCATGCCACCCTTGTTAGGCACAACTTGTACGGGAGATACCCAATCACTATGAGCAATTGGGTAGATAATTCCCGCATCAAGGAGCTTATCCACTTCCTTCTGCACAACCTCTTGCATCGAAGGGTTAAGCTTCCTTTGCCTTTGTCTAACGGGTCTAGCATCTCCCTCTAGATTGATTGTGTGCATGCATAAGGATGCGCTTATACCTTTGATGTCATCAATGGTATATCCCAAAGCCTTCTTGTGTTTTCTCAAAACATCAATCAAGAGGGAGGTTTGCTCCTCCGTTAGATTAGAATTGATGATCACAGGGAAAGACTCATTGGAGTCGAGATATGCATACCTCAAGCCCAAAGGTAGAGGTTTCAAGTCTACCTTTGTTGTTCCCTTACCATTGAAGCCCTCTTCTCTTTCTTCAACTTGAAAGAGATTATGAATAAAGGGAGCCTTTTCCTCCATGCTTTCATCTTTACACTTCCTCTTACTTTCCTCAAGTATTTCCTCATAAAATTGCATGTCCTTCTTATGAGCACCTATCTTGAATTCATTTAATAATACACTTTCAAGAGGATCGTTAGTAGCATACAAAGAGGAGTGAGAAAATTCATTAAGCACATTATCAAGAACATCAACTGTTTTGGGTGTTTTTGTCCTCGGAAGAGTTACGTCACAAAGATTGGTCCGGCTGAGCTGTACCTGCAATAACAACGGAGATTCCGGGTGGTGAAGCTCTGCCTCCAAAGATCAAATTAGTAACTTAAAATAAAATAAAGAGTGCGGAAATTTAGGATGGGATCTTCTTGGATTCCAAGCTTAGGTGTTTCTCTGACGAGAGAGAAAGTAGGTGTAATAAATGATTGAATGTGTCCACAAAATGGGGAAATATCTCCCTATTTATAGGGTCATTGGTAGGAGTGCCCCTTTTTAGGTCAGTTGACCTAGATTTTAGTGGGTTGCGCCGAATTACGACATTTTCTTGGGATTTGAGCCCTTGAAGGCCGCCATTTCAGAATCTATCTAAAAGAGCCTTGTGTCAGATGGCTAGGAGGCCACTTGAGTTAGCCTGGTCTTGACACACGGCCTTCTCTTATTGGGACACCTGTCTAGGGTAATTTTTACCCTAAACATTTGCCCCTCACAGGGGTCACGTTGATGTCACGTGGGGCCTGTGAAACGTGTCCACCTATCAAAGGTGCACAGTAACAATGGCTAGTAAAATTTAAAATTCAAACGGGGTGCCCCCGTTTTCACCTTCTATAAATAGAAGTTTACCCTCCCTCCCTTCTCTCACTTCATTTCATTTGACTTTCTAGAGAGAGAAAGACAGATTTTTTAGAGAGAGATTCTTTGGTTCCGTCTGCATCAAATTCTCTGGATTTCCGTGTGCTAACCTTGCAACACTCGATCACCGTTTGTAGCAGTTTTCAGAGTTAATCGTAAGGTAACTGCCAATACCATTTTTAACTTTTCTTCTCCAACTTGTATACATTCTTTTTTCCGGCTGTATACATAGTCTTAAAAATAAAATGAGCTCTCAATCCACACATTCAGAACTGCCTAGGACACTCAGCAGGTCTCCCTAAACGCCTGTGTCTAGAACAGGGGGTGCCTTTTCTAGACAGTTGGAACTGTTGTGCTCATCCCCAAATTCCTCCCTCTCTATGTCTGCGCAAGACATAATGGCTAGAGTCAAACAGACGGCTAGAAAAATCTAAGAGCCGGCGCACTATTGAAGTGCCCACAAACGAGGTTGTTGCGGATGGGGAACATGATGATTTGGAGGAGAGCAGCAATTCTGATGAAGAGGCTCCCTCTTCTTTCGGGAGCTCTAGCGTACAAGAGGTTGACGGTGAAAAGGCTGCCTTCTCTAATGGATCCGGGGAAGGATCAGGCGGTACTTAGGCCGCTGAATGATCGGGAGCTGAGGCTTCTGGCTCTGATCAAGATAATATCGCGGATGACTAACAGCAGCCGGTGAAAGTTGCTGACAACCCTCACCCTAAGAAAATTAGGATGCTTCCGGGTGACATAGCCCTGCTGAAGAGTTGCTTCAGGGCTTTAAAAAAAAAGCACCCCTTTGGAAAGGGGTAAGATATTATCGTTCCGCCTGGGGACGCAGTGATGGCTTGGGACGATAAAATTGAAAATGCAGACAAGTTTTTTTGTTTGCTACGGGGCGGTAATAGAAGTCGGCCTCCGGTTCCTCCTCCACACTGGGATTAGGAAAATCCTAAAGGGGTACGATCTGGGAGTCTGGCATCTCACCCCAAACTCGTGGGTGAACATTTTAAGCTATATTGCCGCCTGCCAGCTCCAGAACCTTGCTCCTAGCTTCTCTGCCTTTGCTCATATGCACTACTTGAGCAAGGCCCCAGGCGGTCATGGGGCATGGTACACTCTTACCACTTTGCCCCAGTATTTGATGACCTTGGACAAGGTGTCCAAGTGGTCCGGGTGGAAGGACAAGTTCAATTTAATCTCCTCACCAACCTTCAGACACAACCGGACACTGTACCGGCACAATCAGGAACCGATTCTTCTTGGCAGGAAATGCCCTTTCTCGGCATTCTCTACTAGGGCCCGAGAGCAAATACTGGAGCCGGGTATCTTCGAAACCACTACTGAGCCCTTGGGGGATGGGACTCACATCATTGTTCCAAAGAATGGATCCCCCACCCGGACTATTTCAAAGATGAATGATTTCTGTCCGCGTGTGGGTTAAGCCCCATGTTTCCCAAGGGTAGATCCACTTACATCCGTCTTTTCTGTAGTTTTCATTTTGTACTTCAAACCTTTAATGATTTTCTCTAACTTTTGTTTTCTCCTTGCAGCCGACGTCTTGAGATTTTCTCTAACTGCGCAAGGAAAGCGCGCTCTGTAGGAGAGCATCTGTTGAGGCTAAGGAGGCCAAGAAAGGCGGGGTAAGATCACCTGACTTTAGTTTTTTCTTTAAATTTCTTGCAAAGGTTTATGCCGGCTGGTAACATTTAGTTCTTGATTAGCAGGATGCCACTAAACGTGTTCCACGCTCCATCTTCCAAAATTTTCAAAAGGCAAGGGGAGGAGCTGGAAAAAACTCTGGCTGCCAAGACCGCAAGGAAGAAACCCTCCTATTCAACTTCTACTGCCAACCCGGATTGTCCCACGACCAGAGGTAAATCTCCTTCCGCCATGAAAAATTCTGAGTGAAAGCTCTGAAAGATCGGGGAAGAAAGCGCCGGATGCCTCTATGGCATCAAAGGGTGGCGAGCCACCTAATGTTTCAGCCGGTGCGGCAACAATTGGGAGGAGAATACTCCCAAGCCCCATCCGGAAACCCAAGTTAAGAAAAAGATTGAACTACCTTGGCCACTTAACTTTATGAGAGTCAAGACTAAGGTTGACCTTTCAGGGGGTTCAGTCAGCAAACGGCAACGAATGAATGCCAACTATGCTGCATCCCTCTCACCAAGTACTTCTTTTGGTACAGATCTTACATTCGACGAGCCGGATCTTCCTGGGTTTGCCTAACGGATGGTGAGTACCCTCACCCGGTCTGAGAAGAATTCCATACCTGTTCTATAGGTGGTGGATTTTGACCGGATAATGGGCTAACTGGCTGAGGTAAAAGAATCTTCAACTTAATTCTGATTTTTCTTTGTTCATTTTTACCAAGTATTTCATAATCCGGCTGCCCTTTTCTCAGGTAATGCTGAGGGTAGATGGGCTCCAAGTCCCCTTCAGGCGGAAGCAAGAAGAGGTAAATGACGCCAAACGGAGGGCCCTTGAAAACCTTAACTCTGTTGAATATGCTAATTATATGTGTGATTTATAGATTAAAGCAATAGAGTTGAATCAGTAGGAGCTGATCCGGAACTTGACGGCTGCGAACGATGAAGCTACCAGCCGGGCTAATGACCTTGATAAAAACCTGAAGGATGCTAAGGCTGAACTCAAGGCATTAAAAGACGCTGACAAGGAGAACACGAAGCTCCAGGCAGACGTCACCAGGTTGGGGCTTGAAATTATCAACCCGTGGAATCAACATGTAGATGAAATTTCCAAGGAGCAGAAGCGGCTGATGGAAGAGAATGAGCGGGACAATGTAGCCCGCCTAAAGATCACTTGGGGTCTCCTGTATCCGGATATAGACTTTGAAATCTATAAACTTAGGTGTGATTACGCCACTGCGGTGTATGATGCCCAAGTTCTGGGAAAGGCAGCTCCGCCTCGTTTCAAGGACTGGGCTGCAGAGCTCTAATATGATGTCTCAGATAATGAGGAGGAGCCGCCGGAGGATGAGAAAAATAAATGCAGTGCCTCAAGCAGCTGATAACCAATCAGAAACCCCCCCCCCCCAACCGGTCAGAACCAGCCAGATCAACAACTTCTACCTCAGCCTTAGGCGAGCTTCACCAAATTCAGTTGCATTTCCCCAAACCAAGTGCACAACCGGCCATTAGAACGAGTGCTTCAAGCCTCTTACCCAAACGGTAATATTTCATCTGGATCATTTCATAGCCATTACACAAACTCTTTTTCCCCAATTGGGAGAGACGGTGCAATTTTGGAATAAATAATCAAAGTAAGAACTTCAGCCGGTAACCGACTGATGCCTTAGGGCATCCAGTACTCGGAAACTTCATCGTTCTTGTAGACTATTCTAGTTAGACGGCTATGAGTTGACCAATTTGGTTGTTCACTCTTTGCCGTCTACATAGGTACGTAGAGCTGACAAAGAATTTGCTCTCTGCGACAATTGCACTCGGAGGGGTGTCGCTGGACACCATTGTCCATGTCGGGACAGGCGTTTATGTAAATTAAGCAACCATCCGGCCATTGGCCTTTGGTCTTGTTTGAGACCGGTTGTATAACTACTAAGCGGTTTTGTGCCTAATTTTTCAATCTGGCCATTGGCCGCGTGTTATTTGGTGAAGTTATCCACAGCCACCAAAATATAACGCTTTCCACCTGGCGTAGGCGTATAAGGACCCAAGATATCCATGCCCCACTTAGCAAATGGGACTAGGTTGTGAATTGCCGTCAGATTAGTAGCCGGTCGGCGGATAAGCTTGCCAAACCTCTAGAATTTGTCACACATCTTCACCAACATTTTAGCATATGCTTCAAGAGTAGGCCAAAAATAATGCCGCCTGGCACTGACGGCTAGGGACCTGCCGCCTATATGAGAGGCGCAGTATCCTGCATGCAATTCTTCAAGAACTTCTTTACCCTTTTTTTGGGGTAACACACTTCAATAAAGGTTTAAGCAAACCCGCCTTGAAGAGCTCTCCATTTCTCATCTCAAAATTTGCTGCTCGTTTCTTTATTACGGTTGCCTCCTGTGGTGAGTCAAGAAGCATGTCGTCTGTTAAATATGCCCGCATGCCATCCATCCAGGTAGAGTTTCGGTCTAGGATTCTAATGAGTTCTTCATATATACTTCTTTTTTCCAAAACTTCCCAAAAGATTGATCGAGGCGTATCACATCAGCCGAAGGATGCCAGCTTGGACAATGCATCCGCCTAGTTGTTATTTGACCTGGGCACTTGACTCAAACAAAATTCTTCAATTGCCCCAGCCTCTTCTTTTACTTCTTGAAGATACTTGATCATAGCCGGATGAGTTGCCTCATATTTTCCCTCATACTGGCTTACGACCAACTATGAATCAGAGTAGGCGTCAATTTTTGTTGCCCCTGATGCCTTACATATGCGGATTCCGGCTAGCAAGGATTCGTATTCCGCCTCATTATTTAAGGCTTGGAACTTAAACCGAAGTGCATATTCAAATATGTCCCCCCTCAGGGAACTCATATATAATTCCTGCTCCACAGCCCTTCTTCGTCGAGCTCCCGTCTACATAAAATTTCCAAACCTAATCAATGTTATCCGGAGGTACCGGTCGTGTCATTTCAACAATGAAGTCGGGAAACGCTTGACCCTTCACTACATTTCTGGGTTCAAAACTGATTTCAAGACTTTGCATTTCAATAGCCCATTTCAGCATTCTGCCGGATGACTCCAAGGTAGAAAATGGTCGCTTGACTGGCTGATAGGTGTAAATTACAACCAGATGTACTAGAAAGTACGGTTTAAATTTATTGAATACCATATGTAGAGCAAGGCCAAAATTTTCAACCATGGGGTACCGAAGATCAGCATTTTTTAGCACATGGCTAATGAAATAGACCGGGAGCTGGATGTCGTCTCTCTTAGCAAGGAGAACAACACTATGGGCATGATGTGAGACAACTAGGTACATGTATAACTTCTCTTTGGGAAGAGGGCTAACAAGCCTTGTCAAAGAGTGCAAGTGCTCTTTGATAAGTGGCATTTATGCCACTATTTAGATCCTCTAATCGCGGTATTTTTCTACGTTTGTCCCTTGTTTGTACCCCTTTTGCTCCGTTTCTCTCTTTATTATGTTTTTGTGCTTTTCCTCGTGTTTTGTAGGCTTTTGGAGTTGATTTTGAGAGAATGAAGAGCTTGGAGAATTGGAGTTCATTTGAAGAGCTACAAAGGAAGTTAAGGAGCAAGCAAGCAAGGCCATGCGGACAGCGCGGGTCGCGCTTCCAGAATGGCGCGGGCGCGCCAAACCCAGCGCGGGCGTGCCTAACATTGGGGTCGAAAATATTGGAGGCAGAATGTAGGCGCGATTTGGGCGCGGTTTAGGCGCGGGCGCTCCTAAGATAGGCGCGGGCGCTCCTAAGATAGGCGCGGGCGCTCCTAAGATAGGTGCGGGCGCTCAAGGGCCTGAACTCTAAAACTAACCTTTGTTCACTCTTTTAGCCATAACCTTTGATCTACAAATTGGATTGAGGTGATTCAAGTTGCATTGGAAACTAGACTTAAAGAGCTTTCCAGCGGTAGGTCGCACGCCCACAGAAGCCTCCTAGAACAGAAGTTATGGCCGTTTGAAAATGAATGTCGCTGCCAGGCCAATCCCAGTGCGCGGGCGCGCAGGCAAATATCGCGGGCGCGCACGAGCAGCTACGGGTCTTTTAAACTCTTCTTCCTCTCCTCTTTTTGAAAAGGGGGGGATTGTGGGTTTCTTTGGGGTTTTCTCTCTCCTCTTTGAGGGGTTAAACCCTAACATCTCTCCATCAATCTTCACATAAATTAGGCTTAGATTTAGTTTTAATCTTTGTTTTTATACTTTGTAATGTAGATTAAGAGTAATTTAGGGTATTTTAGAGAGAGAAAGTGAAGAGCTTCAATGGTGGATTGAAGAAGATGAAGATGCAAAGTGACATTGTTTTGGATTCCTTTTCAATACTTCAATGAGCATTCTAAACTTAATCTCATTTATTGTTCTTTCTTAATTTCTTGCTTGATTAGAGTAGTTGTTTAGTTTAATTGCTTCTCTTTGTTCTTCTTGTTGGGTTTTGTGCTAGTTGTTCATGATTAGTGAGTAATTCCCTTTACTAAGGGATTGGTGATAGCATGTGATGAATCTTGAATGTATTAGGCTAGACAAATGTTGGTTATATGTGATTAAATACACCTTGTAACCATGTTTTACTAATTACTCCATGTGAATGGCCAATCATATGTTGTAATTGGGTGGATTGAACTAAGTTATGACGATAGTGTAACTTAGGGATATCCATTAGGTGATCGATTCTATGCAAAAACCTTAACTTTCACAGCTTATGACGATAGTATGAGCATGTGTTAAGTTGGGAAAGCCTTTGACCCCGATAGGTGGTTAGATAGTATTGTTGGTATTGCCTTATATGAGATATTTGGTTTGCATGTAAACTCATTTCCATTGCCTAACTTTATTGAAGATCATTGTCATGTTTGACCCTCTCCCTTGGTGTTAGTTTAACTTAATATTAATCTCATTTTGTTTATTGTTCTATCCATCCTATCTCTTTGACCTAGCTTAATTGGTGGTGGTGTTGATAGTGTTTATGTCGTCTCCGTGGTTCGACCCTCTACTTACCACTAAACTTGTTTAGTGTAGGTGTAGGTTTATAAATATTGTTTGGTTGAGGGTAGTTAGTCCAACGACCTAATTATCCTTCACCAAAATGGCGCCGTTGCCGGGGACGGCTTCCATTATTGTTGTATTACCTTATTGAGTCTAGGTCTTTGCGAATATTTTCTTTTCTCTTTGTTTATTTTTTGTTTTAAAAAAAAAGAAAAGAAAAAAAAGGAAATTCCAAAAATATTGGAGCTTTCTTATTTGGTTGCTATTTGTTTTGCCTCATTGAGTCATGGATCAATTTGTCCAAAATGAAATGTCATGTCCTTCTTTGCCTCAATTTGAATATGAGCCCTTTTGGGTATACTTTAATAGGTTTGAAGACTTCTCTAATTACCTTGGTTGTACTTTATGGGAGTCTTGTGAGATAATTTATTGGGGTTTAAATGAGTACACTAGGGGGGTGGTTGAAAACATATTTAATGGTGAATTTCGAGCCACATCTTCGGATGAGGCTTGGGATTTCTATTTGTGGTTTGCTCGGGATAGCAATGAGCAAGATAATTATGATAATTGTCGTGATTTTTCTAACTCTTGCATAAACTCTAATGATGATTCTTATGTTCCCCATGATGATTCCTTGATGCATGATGGCAACCCTTCCCTTTTGTATGCTAATTGTGATGAGATGCATCCCAATGTTGATAATGTTCATGATATTTTTCAATGTTCATCAATTATATGCATGAATTCCAATGATGCTTCACACACCCCAAATTCTCAAATGCATAATTCTTCATCTTCCTTTCCTTTTTCATACACGATTCCTAATGAGTTCCCCTATGTGTCTAATGAGCCTTTTTGTGAGGGTAATTCAGTGGGGAGATCGAAGGAAGAAGAGTGTATGGAGATGCTTAAGGAGTTTATGAGAAAACAAGATGAAGAGAGGAATGAAAGGGAAGCTTGGATTAAAATGATGGAAAGTAAAATTTCCCAACTAGCCTCATCCCAAGAGGATGCCTTTCCTTCTTCTCCCTCCTCCCATTTGAGTGAGCCTAAGGGTAATCAAGAGAGTGAGACAACTCATTTGGAATTTGAGAATGTGATTGAGGATGATGATTTTGAAAGTGATGGAGGGAGTATGGATGGTGAGATTTTTCATGACTTCGTGAATACCAACCCCTCCACCCAATTTGAGCCTCAAAACTCTTCGCAACCCATTGACGATACAAAATTGATGCAATTAAACATTGATTTGAGGTTGCTTAGAGAAAAGTTTGGTTTAGGTGATGATGAGATACCGATGTTCATTCATGGTGACTTGGGGAATGTTAACAATGATGATCATGCTCTTGTTGAGAGTGAAATATCCCAATTGGTGATTGAGAATACATCGAAAATCTTTGAGGGTATTGAAGATGAGTTGGAAGAGAAAGCTTGTGATTCAATGCTAGGTGGTGTAATTGAGGTGGTGAGTGCGATCCCAATTCAAACCCCTTCAACTTACATCCCTTTTTCAAGGAAGTTTAGCAATATTCCTTCTTTTCCCATCTCACTACCATATTTTCTTAAAAATAAACCAATTGAGGACCCCCTTGCCTCTCTATACCACCATGACCTTACTTTTGATTTCAATGATGAGCTTTCACCTTCCAAAATGCAACTAAATGAGTTTGTTCCCTCTTTTTCTTTTTCTTATTTTAATTTTTCTTTTGATTTTTCTTTTGATTCTTTTTATTTTTCTTTTCCCCCTCCCCTCAAGCATAGAGTTTCTTTCAACTTTGTGCTTGCTTGTCATATGAGCATCACTTATGCTCTTTTTCATGAAATATTTTCCGATGCATATGACAAGCTTTTGCGTTCTTTGTCCGGTTATTTACTAATAAGGTCAATCTTGGACCTTAAACAAGACTTTCTCGGGAAGTAACCCGTGTTTATATTGCTTTTACTGTTCTTTTATATCTTTTAATTTTGTTTTCCTCTTGTTTATCTTTGTATATAGGTACTTGATGTCTATACTTTTGCGCATGACCTTGGACCGAGAACCATAAGAAGTAGCAAACCAAGGAATATTTGTAAATGGAAGTTGAAGCATAAAAGAAGAGCAATTTAATGGAAATGAGGAAAATGACTTAATTTGCGGGTTTCTACACCCACCTAACATTTTGGTTCACTCTTTCCATCTCCTCTCTTTTGTTGCTTTACCCTTTTATTGTCATATGGTTTGAAAGATAAATGTTTGTGGTTTTGTTGTTTCCTTCTTCCCTTTCTTGGTCTCTTGATTGCTTGATTTACCCCCCATACATACCAAGGTTTATTTTTGACTTTGGTTATTCTATATTTGGATGGCCATGAGTGCCTTATTGACTTGACTTTTGGTATGCATGGCTTTGTCGTTGATCATGCTCTCTTCTAGCGCAATTTGTATATACATTCTCAAGTTGTTCTCGTTTTGTGAATATTTGTTTGTATAGCGTCTTTTCCTTTGAAAACAAGGCAAGTTTGCATATGTGTTTTGATCCGTTCTTGTTTTGGTCTTACTACTTTGAACTTGTGTCCTTGAATGTTTTCCTTCCTAATTGGTAATGGTATGCACGGTTTGAGAGTGTTTTGGGTTGAGTTAAACATATTTTAATGCTAAGGTAGCGGTTTTAAGAACTTTGGGATACTTGTAGCCTTAATCCATGGTTGTGGTAAGACGGTGTCGCTCTCCATGGTGGATATGAACCCCTTAGGTCGGTAATTGCTATACAAATCCCGTGTGAGGTTTATTTGTTCTAGCCTTCATCAACTTTGTTGAGTGGCATATTTGGATCCTTGGTTATGAATTTTTCAATCCAGAGTTTGACTTCTATCTACCCGAGATCGTGACCGAACCCTTTAAGGGAGGACATAGGCATTTTTCATTTTCTTATCCTTCTTTTTGTTTTGTTACAAAATTAGTTTTCTTTTAAATTTGCCCCTCTTGCTAACCCTTTGAGCCTATTTCCCTTTCTTGATTTTGAGCCACATTACAACCGAATGACCTTTTGTTCCCCTAAACCTTTTGTTTATGTGAAGCATGTTGGTTTGAGAATTATTTTGTGTTGATTTTGAACGCAAATGAGAAAGTTGTAGTTCTTTGGTCAAGCAAGTGAGTAAACTGTGATTCTATTCAGTGAAATAAGAGAAAATGCTTATGATAATCCGTCCTTACTCAAATAAGGTAAGGACCAAAAAATAAAAAAAAAAAAAAAAAAAAAAAAAAAAAAAACTTCATATCCCTCGTGTTTGAGCATTGAGGACAATGCTCCGTTCAAGTGTGGGGGAGTCCTGTTTCTTAGTTTTGTTAGTGTGTGTTTATTGAATAAGTGTGGGGGAATACCACCAAATTTTTAAATTTTTCAAAATTTTTCCCACCTTACACCCCAAGCATACCCTTACAACCAATAAAAGACCTTTAGACCCTATAGAGTTTAGTCTTTATCGATGGAGGAAGATAGTTGTCAAGCTTATAGAGAGAGAGTGCATAGCCAAGACGTCGGGATAACCTTCTCATCGTTTTCATTTCTTTATCTTTTTTCGGTTCCTTCGAGGAACCATGAGAAGCCCACCTAATGCTTGACTTGAAGCTAGTGGAGAGAACGCGGCTAGCTAGTTTGGGATGAAAGGTGAATTGTACGGCTCTTAGTTCTCTATGCTTAGCTTAGTCTATGTTTCTTTCAACCCTAAACATCTTGGAACGTGCATACCCTTATTTGTTTAGAAAGTTGTGCATTCATTGGTGCTTGTTTCGTTCGAAAAAAGTCCACCAAGAACGTCTTGTTTCTGTGTTTATTTTATTTGTCTATGCATTGCCTTGTTTGTGTTGCTTTATGTGTAGAGTTATGGGTTAAACTCTTTGGAAACCCTTACGAGAGCACACTCGTCCTCATAGGCGACTTTGAGGTTTAAATGGCTTGTTGTTTACGCTAAAAACAACCGTGATTCCTACGAAAGTGAGTTAGTGTATATTCTTTTTCACCCCTCTCCTTTTAGTGTTATTAGATCCTTTTTCTTTCTTTTTGTTTCTGCTTTAGTTCTTGCTTGAGGACAAGCAAGAGGCAAGTGTGGGGGAATTTGATAAGTGGCATTTATGCCACTATTTAGATCCTCTAATCGCGGTATTTTTCTACGTTTGTCCCTTGTTTGTACCCCTTTTGCTCCGTTTCTCTCTTTATTATGTTTTTGTGCTTTTCCTCGTGTTTTGTAGGCTTTTGGAGTTGATTTTGAGAGAATGAAGAGCTTGGAGAATTGGAGTTCATTTGAAGAGCTACAAAGGAAGTTAAGGAGCAAGCAAGCAAGGCCATGCGGACAGCGCGGGTCGCGCTTCCAGAATGGCGCGGGCGCGCCAAACCCAGCGCGGGCGTGCCTAACATTGGGGTCGAAAATATTGGAGGCAGAATGTAGGCGCGATTTGGGCGCGGTTTAGGCGCGGGCGCTCCTAAGATAGGCGCGGGCGCTCCTAAGATAGGCGCGGGCGCTCCTAAGATAGGTGCGGGCGCTCAAGGGCCTGAACTCTAAAACTAACCTTTGTTCACTCTTTTAGCCATAACTTTTGATCTACAAATTGGATTGAGGTGATTCAAGTTGCATTAAAAAACTAGACTTAAAGAGCTTTCCAGCGGTAGGTCGCACGCCCACAGAAGCCTCCTAGAACAGAAGTTATAGCCGTTTGAAAATGAATGTCGCTGCCAGGCCAATCCCAGTGCGCGGGCGCGCAGGCAAATATCGCGGGCGCGCACGAGCAGCTACGGGTCTTTTAAACTCTTCTTCCTCTCCTCTTTTTGAAAAGGGGGGGATTGTGGGTTTCTTTGGGGTTTTCTCTCTCCTCTTTGAGGGGTTAAACCCTAACATCTCTCCATCAATCTTCACATAAATTAGGCTTAGATTTAGTTTTAATCTTTGTTTTTATACTTTGTAATGTAGATTAAGAGTAATTTAGGGTATTTTAGAGAGAGAAAGTGAAGAGCTTCAATGGTGGATTGAAGAAGATGAAGATGCAAAGTGACATTGTTTTGGATTCCTTTTCAATACTTCAATGAGCATTCTAAACTTAATCTCATTTATTGTTCTTTCTTAATTTCTTGCTTGATTAGAGTAGTTGTTTAGTTTAATTGCTTCTCTTTGTTCTTCTTGTTGGGTTTTGTGCTAGTTGTTCATGATTAGTGAGTAATTCCCTTTACTAAGGGATTGGTGATAGCATGTGGTGAATCTTGAATGTATTAGGCTAGACAAATGTTGGTTATATGTGATTAAATACACCTTGTAACCATGTTTTACTAATTACTCCATGTGAATGGCCAATCATATGTTGTAATTGGGTGGATTGAACTAAGTTATGACGATAGTGTAACTTAGGGATATCCATTAGGTGATCGATTCTATGCAAAAACCTTAACTTTCACAGCTTATGACGATAGTATGAGCATGTGTTAAGTTGGGAAAGCCTTTGACCCCGATAGGTGGTTAGATGGTATTGTTGGTATTGCCTTATATGAGATATTTGGTTTGCATGTAAACTCATTTCCATTGCCTAACTTTATTGAAGATCATTGTCATGTTTGACCCTCTCCCTTGGTGTTAGTTTAACTTAATATTAATCTCATTTTGTTTATTGTTCTATCCATCCTATCTCTTTGACCTAGCTTAATTGGTGGTGGTGTTGATAGTGTTTATGTCGTCTCCGTGGTTCGACCCTCTACTTACCACTAAACTTGTTTAGTGTAGGTGTAGGTTTATAAATATTGTTTGGTTGAGGGTAGTTAGTCCAACGACCTAATTATCCTTCACCACTCTTTCAGCTTTTGAAAAGCCGCCTCAACATCATCTCCCTATTCAAATCTGGTCTTCTTCCTGATTGCTTGGAAAAAGTAAAGGCATTTGTCACCTGACCGGCTGAGGAACCTCCCCAATGCCGCCAGGCAACCGGTTAGTCTTTGTACTTCCTTAACAGTGCGGGGTGACTTCATGTCAATTACGGCTTGTATCTTCTCAAGGTTAGCCTCTATCCCCCTTTGATCAATTAGGAATCCGAGAAACTTCCCAGACTCAACACTAAAGACGCATTTCTTAGGATTTAACATGACCTTATGCCGCCTGAGTGTGGTGAAGGTTTCTCGGAGATCAGCAAGGTGATCCACCTGCTTCATGGATTTGACTATCATGTCAAAAATGTATGCCTCCACATTCCTCCCAATTTGATTAATGAAGACCGTATTAATCATCCGTTGGAATGTAGCTGGCGCATTTTTCAAGCCAAACGGCATCACAGTGTAACAGAATAACCCATGATCAGTGACGAAGACCGTCTTCTCTTGATCTTTTTTCCATAGGGGTATCTGATGGAAGCCGAAGTAGGCATCCATAAAACTCATCAAGGCACGCCCGGCTATAGAATCGACCAGATTGTCGATCTTTGGAAGCGGATAATTGTCCTTTGGACATGCCTTGTTGAGGTCTGTGTAATCAACACGCATACGCCAGGTACCATTCGACTTCTTTACAAGCACAACATTCGCCACCTAGTCGGGGAAATTGCATGGCCGAATGAACCCAGCATCTAGCAGTTTTTTACTTCGGCAGCTGCGCCTGACTTCTTTCCTCGTCGTGATTTCTTTTATTTTGCCGGATGGGCTTCTTTTTTTGATCCACGCAACTTTGTGGACAGCAAGATCCGGGCTAACGCCTGACATCTCTTCCACTTCAATGGCCAAAATGTCTTTAAATTCTTTTAGCAATTGGTGCAGGTCTACATCTAGCTTAGCATAAGTAGCCGTCCCAACCTTAACAGTAAGCTCTGGACGGCTGTCGTCCAGAGGTATATCAATATGTTCTCCAGCCGGTTGGGGACGGATCTCATCTGACCGTTCCCCGATGAGTGATTGCTATTTTTTCTCTTTCTTCACCTCCACCAGCTACGATGCCTTTCTTTTCTTCCCGGCTGCCGGTGGGGTTGGGGCGGCGTCCTTGACATTGTCTAGGTCTAATGGTTCCTGCCCTTGGCCGTTTGGGGCCACAATATCCTTGACGGCTGGGAGGTAGCACTCCTGGGCCGTCTTTTGATCCCCATTCAAGAAACCAATAGAGCCATCATCCTTCTCATACTTAATGAGCATGAGAGAAATGATGATTACAGCATTGGCTTCGTTGAGGGTTGGACAACCTAATGTTATAGGCGGTTAATTCCTCAACGACCAAGAATTTGACGACCAGGTGTCGTCCTTCTCCTTTTTCACCCAACTGGATAGGTAAGTCAATCCTATCGACTAGGTAAACCATCCCACCCCCAAAACCAACCAAGGGGTGGGTAACCGGATGCATGCTGCTGAGGTCGTATTTCTGCTTTTGCAAGCACCGGAGACTGATGATGTCCGACGAGCTGCCGGTGTCAATAAGGATTCGAGCAACCAGCTGGTTGGCGACCTTACATTCAATGACAACCGGATCATCATGCGAACGACGGACAGTGCCTTTATTCTTCTCAGTGATCAGAAGGTCTGGGAAGGAGAATCTAGCTGCTGCCTGATCATCATCATCATCATTGTCCATCTTTTTGAAGATGGCTCTTGGTGCCCCGGATGGTAGGGTCACCGCATGAGAACCCGCCTTCTATGGTGTAGACCAGCTCCTTATCGGTGTCCGAGCTACTAGCAGACTGGGGTGTCTTAGATGACTGCCCAGGGTTCTTCTTATTAGTCCATTTCGACTTAGAAATGTAGGACTTTAACATCCCTTTGTCGGCCAGACGGTCCAACTCCCGTTGAAGGCTGAAGTAGTCGTTGGTGTCATGGCCAACTTCCTCATGGTATTGGTAGAATTTATTTTTGTTCCTTGATTGAATGGAATTTTTCATTGGATTCGGCTTCTCTAAAGACAGCCGGTCCTTGATCTCCATGAGGATGGAGTTGCAGTCCTTGTTAAACTTGTACCTGGGGACGTACGATTTAAATTATTTCTTTTTCTTCTGGGACGGCTTGTGAGAATCACTCACCGCCCAGACTTTTTTTCTCTTTTTGACTCTCATCTTTTTTCTTGGCCGGCTGAGCAAGCCGACTGTCTTTTTGCTTATCAGAATTCTTGGAGTCCGACTGGCTACCAGGCGAGCAGAGGTCGGTTGCTTGAATTTAGCTTTCCGCCTTCCTCACGGTCGGCTGCAAAGTAAAAGCCCCTTTTTTGACAAGGTCAAACTTAAAGGTCAACCCGTCTCTCTGACCCTTAAAGAAGTCTTTAAAAGCTACCTGGTCAGACAGTCCTTAAATCTGAATTTTGATAAGATTGAACCGCCTAACGTAGGAGCGCAATCCTTCTCTCTCTCCCTGCTTAATGGTGCTCAAGTCATGACTTTTTTTCTTCGTAGGGATGTTCATTAAGAAGTTGGAAGTAAACAAGAAGGCAAGCTTCTTGAAACTATCGATGGAGTCGGCTGGCAAGTTGCCATACCATTGTTTGGCGATGCCCTTCAATGTAGCCGGAAAGCATCGACACCAAGTGGCATCATCCAACCCCTATAAATACATGAGGTTGGCGTAAGCCATGAGGTGATTTTCCGGCTTGGAGGTACCGTCATAGGTACCTACCAACACATTTTTAACCATGGCCGGCTATGCCGCCTCGGTTATTTCCCAGGTGAACGCAGAAGGTTCTTCACCTAGGCGGAGAAGACGAAGCTGCCAGTCTAGTGGCTTGACATTGTTGTATGCCGCCTAACCTCCGAAGAGGGCCGGCTGCATGAAATGAGGAGAATACGGACAGTAGACCAGAGGTGGTACATATATTGCATTCCCAATCATCTGAGAGCCAGAATGGACGGTATTACCGCCTGTATGGCTCTTATGCAAGGATTGCACATTCCTTGTAGATGTATTCTTAAAGCTGTCTGGGAAGCTTGATGTAGAAGGTGACTAAGACAACTATTGATTCCTCTTGCGGGTGATTGCCTCCCGGGCATCAAGAGTTGATTTTTTGTTTCCCACCGGCTGTTCAGTCCAGCGGGTAGTGTTTGTGTTCCTCTTAGGCAGAAGAATCTTGGACCAATCAATGGTCTCGGCTGCCTTCTCGTTTGGATGCAGAGTTGGCTGCCTATCTCTGACTGACTTCCCCTTCTCTAGAGGAATCTTCCTTGCCGACTGACCCCTGCTTGAGCCAGCCCGGATCTTGGTGATCGGATCCTTAATTTCACCCTTGAAACTATTCATGAATTTCATGAGTTTGTCTCGAGTAACAAGAGCGGATCCACTGGTCATATGGGTTTCCCCTTCTAGTTGTCCAGGGGGGTCGGTTTGTACCCGCCTGGCTGGCACCCCACTCTAGAGTGTCTCTGGCCCGGATGCGCTTGGTTATCAGAGAGCCATCACTAGCTACATAAGTTTCGAACTAAGGATCGTCATCCTCTTGGTTAGTAAATATTTCCGGTTCGTTTACTGGACGCTCATGAGGTGGTACAAACTTTTGAACCATCTTGAGGTACTCTCCCTACAGACGGCGCCAAATGTTTTTGGTGTTTTTGTCCCTCAGGAGAGTTACGTTACAATGTTTGGCCCGGCTGAGCTGTAACTGCAAAAACAACAGAGACTTCGGGTGGTGGATCCCCGCCTCCAAAGATCAAGTTAGTAACTTGAAAGAGAATAAAGAGTGGAGAAATTTAGGTGGGGATCTGCTTGGATTCCAAGGTTAGGTGTTTCTCTTATGAGAGAAAAAGTAGGTGTAATAAATTATTGAATGTGTCCCCCAAAATGGGGAAATATTTCCCTATTTATAGGGTCATTGGTAGGAGTGCCCCTATCTAGGTCACTTGACCTAGATTTTAGTGGGCTACGACAAATTACAGCATTTTCTTGGGATTTGGGCCCTTGAAGGCTGCCACTTTAGAATCTATCTGAAGGAGTCACGTGTCAGATGGCTAGGGGGCCACTTGGGTCAGCCTGGTCTTGACACGTGGCCTTCACTTATTGGGACACCTGTCTAGGGTAATTTTTACCCTAAACATCAACTCTAAACATTCACTACTTGAGGAAGGTTGTTGCATGACACTATTCAAATCAAACTCAATTTAATCTTTATCAATTTTTAGGGTCATCTTACTCTCTTTCACATCGATAATTGCTCTAGAAGTAGCTAGAAATGGCCTAACAAAAATTATAGGAATCCTCTCATCCTCATCCATCTCTAGCACATAAAAGTCCACGGGAAATGTCCTCAATTTTACCCATGGGAAACTTGGTAGAACGGTCCGCTAGTTGGAGAGTAACATTTGTGGGTGAAAGGGTTCCTATACTAAGCTTTTGGTAGAAAGAATAGGTCATAGGACTCACGCTTGCTCCTAAATAACATAATGCCTTGTCAAACTCGACACCATTAATGGAACAAGGGATAGAGAAACTACCCGGATCATTCAACTTTGTAGGAAGCTTATTGGAAAGAATGGCACTACAATTGGCGGTCAAGCTCACCGTTTCACACTCCCTTCTCCCACTCAAAAGTTCCTTCAAGAATTTGGAATAGTGGGGAATTTGTTTCATAGCATCAATAAAGGGAAGACAAACATGCAAATTCTTTATCACATCCAAAAACTTCCCATATTGGGCATCAAGCTTAGCTCTCACAAATCGTTGTGGAAAGGGTAGCTTTTCCTCTCTAGGTTGGCGATTTAGGGGCAAGGGGATAGCTTCCTTCTTCTTTGGAACCTTAACATCCTCTTCTTTCTCAACACTCAATGGCTCATTGGATCTCTCACCGACATTCTCTAATTCCACTTATTCTTGAGGCTCTTCCTCCACTAAAGGGTCACTCCCCACTACCTTCCCACTCCTAGTTGTCACGGCATACAAAAGTTTTGGGTTGACTCCTTTACTTGGGATGGTGGAAGAAGAAGAAGAAGGGGATGAGTTAGAAGCAAGTTGAGCTATTTGAGTTTCAAGCATTTTCATATGAGCATTTGTTCGTTTTAGTTCCTCTTCATGCCTCCTTTGATCCTCCTCACGCAATTTCAATAAGGCATCTAGTTTAGCATCACGAGATCATTTGGAAGAGCTTCAAGTTGAAGAGGTTGTTGAGGTGGGGGAATTGAAGTTGGGGTTGATGGAAACCCGGAGGCCTAATAGTTTGGGAATAGTTAGATACATATTGACCCCTATTGCCTCCGGTGCCTTGGTTAGGAACATTACTTTGCTGATTACTTCCCATGTTACTTTGATCAGTAAAATTTTGATTTTGATGGTCGTAGTATCGGGAGTTAGGTTGTTGGTTTTGATTACCATACCCTCTTTGGTTAGAGTAGCCTCTTCCATTGAAATTGGAAGGGCCTCCCCCACCATGATATTGGTCATCATAACCACCACCACTTTGGTTCCAACCACGGTTTCCACTTTGATTCCAATTCCCCATTTTAATTGGAGTTTGGCCTCATGTTCTTTATATTCCTCATTTGAGGAGCAAAAGTCATAGCATTAACATCTTCCACATTATCATCATGTTCTTCGGGAGGGGGTTGAACTTCACAAGAATATACACATTGGGAGGTATCATGATCATAGGTTCCACAATTAGCACAAAACACACATCCATGAGGCTTTGAATTAAAAGAAGAAGAAGGGGCGTTCATCCATTGCCTCCCTTGGTTGAAGGGGATATATTACCATGAGAATTGGACTTTTCTTTCATCAAGTCATCCATTTGCTTGGTCGTTTTGGAGATTTGAGTAGAGAGATTGTTGATGGCGTTGGCTTGCTCCAATGCATAGACACCTTTACTAGTAGTAGCATCTCTTTCTCCTTTATACCAATCTTCATAGTGCTTAGCGGTATCCTCTATGATACATTCCACTTCATCTTCTCCTTTAGTCATGATTGGATCGCCGGCCGCGGCGTCTAGGCTTGTTCTTCCTTGAGGTATGAGGCCTCCATAGAAATTGTGAATGAGTTGGTACTTGGGTATCCCATGGTGTAAACATTGGCGTTAGAGTTCTTTGTATTGTTCCCAAGCCGCACTTACAGACTCACCACCCTTTTGGTGAAAACCTTGAATCAAATACCAAGCTTCGACAGTGTTCCTATGATTGTAGAACCTCCTCAAGAACGCCATAGTAACTTGGTCCCATGTTGTGAGAGAGTTAGGGGGCACCTAATCTCCTAACCAAGTCTTTAATTAAGGAGTCTCAAACTGAGGACCATTGTCAAAACCATAGACATAAGCACCCTAAAACGGGTGATGATACTCTTCAAGATGAAGGAAATGACGTCCTTTGTCTTGATGTTTTTGACCGCCTCTACCTCTACCCATTTGGCAAAGTAGTCCACAGCCTCGAGCAGCCGTATATGGGCCCTGGATGTCTATTGCCCATTTAGAAAACGAGCCTGGACTATGGATTACTATCAGGTCAGTGGCCGAACGATGGATTAGCTTGCCAAATTTTTTACACTTGTCGCATTTTTAACCATCTCCATAGCATCCGCCTCAAGGGTAAGCTAAAAGTAATGCCACCTGGCCCTGACAGCTAAGAATTTGCCGCCTATATGAGAGGCACTGTATCCGACATGCAATTCATAAAGAACTTCTTGCCCCTTCTAGGGTAACACACTTCGAAAGAGGCTTTAGAAAGCCTGCTTTGAATAGCTCTCCTTGTCTCGTCTCAAAGCTTGAAGCCTGTAAGTATTTGATCATAGCCGGATGGTTAGCCTCATAAACACCATTGTACTGGCTAACGACTAATTGGGAGTCAGAGCAGGTGTAACGAAGTTCTGCGTTCCTAAGAACGTGGCTAATGATGTAAACCGGGAGCTGGATGCCGTCTCTATCAGATAAGAGAACGACTCTAAGGGCATGATCTAAAACAACCAGATACATATAAAGTTCCTCTTTGGGCAAGGGGCTGACCAACCTTGGCAAAGAGTGAAGATGAGTTTTTAGCTTTTGGAAGGCTACCTCAGCCAATCATCCCCCCATTCAAATCTAGTCTTCTTCCTAGTCGCTAGGAAGAAGTAGATGCACTTGTCGCCTGACCGACTGAGAAAGCTTCCCAAGGCTGCTAAACAACCGGTTGATTACTTCCTTTATAGTACGGGGCGACTGCATGTTGATTATTGCTTGTATTTTTTCAAGGTTGGCCTCTATCCCACTTTGTTCAATAAGGAATCCAAGAAACTTCCAAGACTCAACACCAAAGACACACTTTTTAGGATTAAGCATGACCTTGTGCTTCCTAAGTGTGGCGAATTTTTCTTGGAAGTCAACAAGGTGATCCACCTGTTGTTTGGATTTGACAATCATATCGTCAATGTATGCCTCTATAATCCTCCCAATTTTATTAATGAAGATTGTATTAATTATGCGTTGGAAGGTAGCACTCGCATTCTTCAAACCAAAAGGCATCACATTATAACAGAATAACACCTAATCAGTGACAAATGTCGTCTTCTCTTGATCTTTTTTTCCACAAGGGAATCTAATGAAAGCCTAAATAGGTCGCTTGTACCTGCAAACAAGCGATATCTGAGGGACACGTGTCGCTCATCCAGAGAAGCCATTTGGGCGTCTCTTAGGGCAAGACGTGTTGCTCTCTTATTGGTCAATTTCGGATCATCAAATACCCCAAATTAAGGCAGTATCTGCCTGACACGTGTCACCATCTAGAAGGTCCAAGGTGGCACCCCTTCAAGTGACACATGTCATGCTCTGGTTGGGCCACTTGGCCGGGCATAAAATATCCAAAACATTTTCCCCTCACAGGGGTCACGTGCTTGGCACATGACGCCTGTGACAAGTGTCGGCCTCTTATTGGCCGAGTATTTACTTTTTACTATTTTGGGGAATCTAGGGTGTTCACCTTAGGTTTTCACCCCCTCTATAAATAAAAGGTTGAATTCTCCTTGGATTCACACTTGCGTGAATCTTTAGGAGAATCTTGAATCTCTTACTTTCTAAGACTTTGACTTCCAGAGCATCCGACAGTCGGTTCCCTTAGTTCGCCTGCTCAACCAAACGCCCAAAACAGACGACTCTCGTTACCTTCTTCTAAGGTAACCACCTGATCTCTGCTTTACTTATTTCTTTGCATTTTTCTTTATTAAAAATATTTTCCCAAACGCACCCAGCACGACCTAGATTAGCGATCAGCCGGTCACCGAGGACGGCTGAATCAAGAACTAGGAGTGTCGAATGCTCGTTCGAGAACATTCCTTTAAGTACATCTCCAAATCCGACAGTGTCTATGCCTTTGCAGGACACGATGGCCAGAACAAAGAAAACGACAAGGAGATATAGGACGGATGGTTCTTGGTACCATTCGGACAGTGACACTGTCTTCTCTGACAGCTCCATTAGGGCTCCTGTCTCTAAGATAAGTAGGGAATCCCCTAGCACCGTCAACACTCCAAATGACTCATTTTTGGAGGAGTGCAATGACGAATATGAGAACCCTGGGCCGAGTGGATCGGTGCCGGGTGATGAGCTGGGGAGGAAACTACTAGCACCAGCCAGCAGGCCCCCGACCCCGAAGAGAACTCTGATGATGACTCTGCGTCATCATCTTCCAACTACGTACCCCTCGACACGAAGGAGGCGTAGTCGAACCTTAAAGCCACCAGAGAGTCCCTCTCCGTTTAGAAGGGAGAGGGCTGGGAGGAGTCGTCTGCTTCCAGGCGGCATGAACGTGCGCCTTATTATCTGCACGTCCTAGAAGGCAGGCGGAAGATCATGAAGTACGATCTTCCCAAATTTTTTTCTGACCATGTCATGGGACATGGTTTTATTCTGTCTGTGTCGGATGCTATTGACACGGTCACCTGGCCTGAAATGGCCGTCTATGGTGACCAGTACCTTAGCTGCTTTGAGGCAGCCATCCAGGCAGGACTTCGCCTCCCTCTCCATCCGGTTGTCGAGAAGATTTTGGACGGGTACCAGCTTGGTATCTAGTAACTAGCCCCCGACTCTTGGGTTAATATTTTGGGCTACGTTACCGCCTGTGAGATGCTGGAGGTGGATCCTAGCTTCGAGGCGTTTGCTCACATGCATTATCTGAGAAGGACCCCAAATCTAAGCGAGATTGGCTGGTTTACATTGACCAGCCACAACCGGTACATGATGACGCTGGGGGAAGAGAACAAATGGAAGGACTGGAGGACCAAATTTTACATAGTCTCTTCCCCAAACGCCCAAAGGAACAAGCAGTACAACCGTGGGACCCAGTATCCACGCCTCTTGGCTGGGAAGAAGGCCCTTCCGCCTGTTCCTAGGCGGGCACAAGAGGAGATTTTTTACCGGGGCCTCTTTACTGTGGCCGTCCAGACAAAAAGCGAGATGGGGGTTAAGGAAGTCACCCCCAAAGCTATATTCCCTGATTCGAGTGGCTCTCGGACAGGACGTACTTGGCCGCCTGTGGCTTTAGTACTGAGATGCCGAGAGGTAGCTGGCCGCATGATTTTTATTAAATTTGCTTGCTTTGTTTATTTTTTTCTTTGCTAACTCTTTGTTGTTTGTTGCAGACAAGGCAATGGACAAACTCCGTGCTCACAAAAAGCCAGCCTTCTCAGCCGCCTTCTACCGCTCTAACCTGAAGCAGGCGGATGAGCAGTCGCCAGGCGGCACTCCTAAGGTAACGAGCCGGCAAAGTTTCTTTCAATGAAATGCTTAGCATATTCTGTTTCTATGACTCATACTTTGAATTATTTTTAGAGTGGCTCATCAAAGTCTGCCCCCTCTTCTCAGCCGGATCCCAAACTGTGCAAGCAGTCGGCTTGTGATGTTTCCCATAGTCGAAGGAAACACGTCGGTACAAAGCTTGCGAAAAGGGAACGGGCGCCTCCTCCCCTACTCAGACTCCTACAAAGCCGAACACTCAACAACGAGTTTCGAAGAGTTGCAAACAGCCACTCACCACTACTGGTGGCACAGCAGGCGGCAGCGAAGCAGAAGGGGGAGAAGGAGGTAAGTCATCCGACCATTCTACCATGCGCTTCATGAAATGTAACCTTGCTCAAAATCTTAACTTAGCTAGATTTGTATTGATAGATGCCCTAGTGAGGCCAACTGTCCTCCAGATGGCCAGGCGGATGCTTAAGACGCTTAATCCTTAGGACAAGGCTGCCGTTAGAGGGGTCGGGACCCTGGACTTGGATGGCATTCTGGCACTTCTTTGCAAAGTAAAACTTCTTATAAATTGGTTAATATACATATTTTTGTCGAATGGTTTTCGATGAGTTTCTTTGGTCTGGATGCTTGCAGGCTATGCTGCGCGTGAGCGGTCTCAAAGGGCCCCTCAATGAGAAGACTAGGGAGGTAAATGCAACAAATGCTTGGGTCTCCTCTACTGTAGACAAAGCTCAGTTTGAGATTGCTCAAAATGAGATTCTCACACTTTATATGTTGTATTCCCATGCGTCTGCCAACCTGCAAGTTCAGCAGAACTTGGACGCGGCCAAGCAGCGAGTGAGGGAGCTCCAAGACTAGGTGAAGGGCCTAAAAGAGAAGCTGGACACTCTCAAGGAGGCGGAATCCAAGGCGTCTAACCTGGGGGAGACAATCAAGAGACTCCGAGGGCAGCTGAGCAACCAGGAGACCCAACTCCGGACCAAGTATAGGTCCTTGATGAAGGAGGAGAAACAGGCCTTGGTTAAACAAATGATGGACGATAATGAAGTCATCATGCGTGCGGCCTAGGCATGTGTTCAGCCGTTTGCCGATTATCAAACTTGGAAGGTCCAGTTTGATAAGGGAAATGACGAGTTCAATGCCCGGCTCCTCAGGGAAGCTCAGGAGGCGGCCGAGAAAGAGGCGGCTGCCAAGAATGCCTTTGAGGAGTCCAGCTCGTCTAGCGGCTCGTCTTCTGGGGACGAGGAGGATGATCAGGAGGGAGATGAGGTACCAAAGGAGCATGCGCCGGAGGACAAGGTGGATGTCAATGCTGAGAAGCTCCCCTGATCTTTAAGCTTTATGTTGCTTATTTCTGCGACCAAATGGCCAGTTACAATGCTTTTCTGGCCTGGTTTGCGAGTAATTATGTATCTTTACCGACCAAGGGGTCGGGTGATTTGACAATTCCTGGCTTTGCAAAATAACACTTTCAGTCGTCAATTTTGATTGCAGTATTTTTATGGAACATCCGGTTGTTTGACCTGTTGTTTTTTTTTATTGGTGCATATAATTTTGGCTAAGTATATTAACCTGTATAGTATACGAATGTTCTTGCCCCTAGCCGAATTTCGCTTGGTTTCAATTGAGTGGATTGATTGACTTATAAATTTTTATACTTTGAAGAGTATAAATGGTTTCTGAGTCAATCAATCACTATGGTGATTGCCCCAAACCAAGCGACATACGGCTATGTAGAGAAAATGTTCTATAAATGCATCCGGCCAAAGGCCTCGCGTAATATTGTCAAATTGTTAAGTCTTTTAACTTAACATTTAAATTAAGAACATATTGGTCCGCCTACCTTGCCCCATAGCAAAAATAGGCGGTCTGATAGCCTCTAATCCTGAAACAGTAGCCATCATCCGTCTGTACTAGAACAGGCGGACAACCTGGTGCTTTTTAGATTTCAAGTTAGATTAAATCAAATGACTGCGAGCGCTGCCTTAGCGCATTCGCTAGGGTCGTTTGTTGTTTTCGTAGAGCAATGTGCCACCTATTTTGGGTGTTTTTTCCCTCGGGAGAGTTACGTCACAAATATTGGTCGGGCTGAGCTGTACCTGCAAAAACAACGGAGACTCCTGGTGGTGGAGCTCCGCCTCCAACGATCAAGTTAGTAACTTGAAAGAGAATAAAGAGTACGGAAATTTAGGTGGGTATCTACTTAGATTCCAAGCTAAGGTGTTTCTTTGATGAGAGAAAACATAGGTGTAATAAATGATTGATTGTGTCCCCAAAATGCGGAAATATATCCCTGTTTATATGGTCATTGGTAGAAGTGCCCCTATCTAGGTCACTTGACCTAGGTTTTAGTGGGCTGCGTCGAATTACGACGCTTCTTGGGATTTAGGCCCTTTAAGGCCGCCATTTCAGAAGGTTATCTGATGGGGACACGTGTCAGGAGGCTATTGGGCCATCCTGAACTTGACACGTGGCCTCCTCTCATTGATCCACATGTCTAGGGTATTTTTACCCTAAACATTTGCCCCTCGCAAGGGTTACATGAATGTCAAGTGATGTCTGTGACACATTTCCACCTATCAAAGGTGAACAGTAACAACGGATAGTAAATTTAAATTTCAAACGGGGATGCCCCTGTTTTCACCTTCTATAAATAGAAGTTTACCCCCCCCCCCTTTTCTCTCACTTCATTTTCATTTGACTTTCTAGAGAGAGAAAAAAAGATTTTTTAGAGAGAGATTCTCTGCTTCTGTCTACGTCAAAGCTTTTCGGATTTTCGTGTGCTAACCTTGCAACACCCGGTCACCGTCTGTAGCTGTTTTGTGATTTTTCAGAGTTAAAAGTAAGGTAACCGCCTGTACCATTTTTAGGTTTTCTTTTCCAACTTGTATACATTCTTTTTTTCGCCTGTATACATAGTCTTAGAAATAAAATAAGTTCTTAATCCACACACTCGGCACTGCTTAGGACACTCAGCCGGTCTCCCGGAACGGCTAAGTCTAGAACAGGGGGTGCCTTTTCTTGACTGTCGGAACTGTTGTGCTCATCTCTGAATTCCTCCCTCTCTGTGCCTGTCTAGGACATAATGGCTAGAGTCAAAAAGACGGCAAGAAAATCTAAGAGCCGGCGCACTATGGAAGTGCCTGCCGACGAGGATGTTCAGGATGGGGAACATGAGGATTTGGAGGAGAGCGGTAATTCTAATGAAGAGGCTCCATCTTCTTCCGGGAGCTCGAGTGTACGCAAGGTAGACGGTGAATTCCAGAACTTAGCTCCCAGCTGCACTACCTTCGCTCATATGCATTACTTGAGCAAGGCCCCAGGCGGTCACGGGGCACGGTACACTCTTTCTACCTTGCCCCAGATCTTGATGAGTTTGGACAAGGTGTCTAAGTGGTCCAGGTGGAAAGAAAAGTTTTATTTAATTTCTCCACCAGCCCTGAGACACAACCGGACACTGTGCCAGTATCAGGGACCGGTTCTTCTGGGCAGGAAATGCCTTCTCATGGCGCTCTCTACTAGGGCCCGAGAGTAAATAATGGAGCCGAGTTTCTTTGAAACCATTACTCAGCCCTTGGGGGATGGGACTCACATAGTTGTTCCGAAAAACTGGATCCACCACCCAGACTACTTCAAAGATGAATGCTTTCTATCCGCTTGTGGGTTAAGCCCCATGTTTCCCAAGGGTAGATACACTTGCATCCGACATTTCTATAGTTTTTAGTTTAAACTTCAAACTTTTTATGATTTTTTTCTAAATTTTATTTTTTCCTTGCAGCCGACCCCTTGAAAATGGTTGACCTACCCAAAACTCCGGCTAAGTCAGCAAAGCAACTGCGCAAGGAAAGCGCGTTCTCAAAGAAAGCAGTCGTTGAGGCCAAGGAGGCCAAGAAAGGAGGGGTAAGACCGCCTGACTTTATTTTTTCTTTACATTTCTTGCAAAGGTATTTTGCAAGTTGGGTACATTTAACTCTTAATTTGCAAGACACTGATAAACGCGTTCCTCGCTCCATCTCCAAGCTTTTCAAAAGGCAATGGGAGGACCTGGAAAAGACCCAGACTGCCAAGACCACCAGGAAGGACCCCCTAGTCAACCTCTACTGCCAACCCGGGTCGTCCCACAACCGGAGGCAAATCTCCTTCTACAATGAAACTTCTGAGTGAAAGCTTAAAGCGCTCGTAGAAGAATGCGCCGGATGTCTCTACGACATCGAAGGGTGGCTAGTGACCTAATGTTGTAGCCGGTGCGGCAACAACTGGGGAGGAGGAGATTCCTAAGCCCCATCCGAAAAACCAAGGTAAGGGCAAGATTGAAATACCTTGGCCACTTGACTTCATGAGAGTCAAGACTAAGATAGACCCCTCAGGGGGTTTGGTCAGCTGCCGTCAACGGATGAATGCCAACTATGTTGCATCCTTCTCACCAAGTACTTCTACTTCTTTTGGTGCAGATCTTACATCCGACGAGTCGGATCTTGTTGGGTTTGCTAAACGGATGGTGAGGACCCTCACCCGGTCAGAGAAAAATTCTATACCTGATCTGCATGTGGTGGACTTTGACCGGATAATGGGCCAACTGGCTGAGGTAAAAGATTCTTCAACTCAATTCTGATATTTTTTCTTCATTTTTATCATGTATTTCATAATCCGGCTGCCCTTTTTTCTCTGAGGGTGGATGAGCTCCGGGGCCCCTTCAGGTGGAAGCAAGAAGAGGTAAATGACGCCAAACGGAGGACCCTTGATAATCTCAACTCTGCGAATGATGAAGCCACCAGCCGAGCTAACGACCTTGAGCTAAAACTAAAGGATGCTCAATCTGAACTCAAGGCATTAGAAGATGCTGATAAGGAGAACATAAAGCTCCGGGCAGACGTAAAACGCCTGGGGGTGGAGATCGTCCATCTGCGGAACTAGCAGGCAGATGAGATTTCCAAGGAGCAGTCCCGGCTGAGCCAGGAGAATAAGCGGGACAATGCTGCCCGCCTGAAGATAGCATGGGGGCTCCTCTACCCGGATGTGGACTTTGAAATCTACAAGCTTAGGTATGATTACGCCACCGCGGTGTATGATGCCCAAGTGCTGGGAGAGGAAGCTCCGCCTCGCTTCAAGGAATGGGCTGCAGGTCTGGGATATGAAGTCTTAGATAATGAGGAGGAGCCAGTGGAGGACGAAAAAAATGAAGGCATCTAGTCTCAGGTGGCTGATGACCAATCAGAAGCCCTCCCAACCGGTCAGAACCAACCGGAGCAGCAACTTCCCCCTCAGCCTTGAATCAGCCTCCCCAAATTCAATGGCAGTATGCCAAGTTTATTTGTTTTTCGGCTTGTAAGCCGAGTATGTTGTATTTTTATTAAATGTAGAGTTGGATAACAATTATTTTCTTTTTCTTCTTCTCCGGATGTTATTCCGGTTAACAATTATTCTAGCCTTTGTGCCATTTTCAATATGAAGTATTGCGACTCAGTCGGTTGTTTATATATGTTTGTGTTTGAATTTTTAAGTTTGAATTTTGCGTATATACTACAATTCTTCAATATTTTCCTAACTTAAAAAAGCATGCTGCAATTTGCAATCCGACTACTCTTGCCCCTGGACGGCTATGTGGTTGGTTTTATTTCAAATTGATTGGTTGGCTTGAAAACACTTGATACTTGAAGAAGTATGAGGTGTTTTTAGGCCAATCAATCACAATGGTGATTTCCCCAAACCAAGTGCACAACCGGCCATTAGAATGGGTGCTTCTAGCCTCTTACCTAGGCGGTAATATTCCGTCTGGGATTATTGCGTAGCAATTACACAAACTCTTTTGCGCCAATTGGGAGAGAGAGTGCAACTTCGGAATAAATAATCTAAGTAATTCAGCTAGTAACCGACTGATGCGTCAAGGCATCCGGTATTCGTAAACTTAATCGTTCTCGTAGTTTATTCTGGTCATACGACTATGAGTTGACCAATTTGGTCGTTCAATCTTTGCAGTCTACATAGGTACGTAGAGCTGACGAAGAGTTTGATCTCTACGACGATTACACCCGGAGTGGTGTCGCCGGACGCCATTATCCATGTTGGGACAGGTGGTTTTATTAAATAAGCAACCATCCAGCCATTAGCCTTTAGTCTTGTTTGAGACCGGTTGTATAGCCACTAAGCGTTTTTGTGCTTAGTTTTTTCAATCTGGCCATTGGTCGTGTGTTATACTAACATTGAATTTACACTAAGTGTCGAACTTAGTTGGTTAAACAAATAGTCCGTCTGAGTATTACCCAGGCGGACAAGTAATTATAACATTGAATTTACACTAAGTGTCGAACTTAGTTGGTTAAACAAATAGTCCGTCTGAGTATTACCCAGGCGGACAAGTAATTATCACATTGAATTTACATTAAGTGTCAAACTTAGCTAGTTAAGAAAAAGTTTCATCTGAGTATTACCCAGGCGGATAAGTAATTATAAAGATAACAAAACAATTTTGAAAACAAAGCCTGATTTCTCATTTATAGACTCTTTGTATACAAAGAATTTACATTTTTCAGAAGTAGTACTTTTTTAAGTTATCTACATTTCAAGTTCGAGGTAGGCTCTTCCGTCTGGGGTTTTCAGACGGTAGGTGCCATCCCTGACTTCTTCATAGATCTGGTAGGGGCCTTCCCAATTGGGGGTTAGCTTTCTGTTTAAGGTAATTTTACCCCGCCACATGGTCCAATCAGGGCATGACATGTGTCAGCCCCAGGATGGCCCAAGGTGGACCTACCCCAGCTTGACACGTGTCAATCCAGAAACCTTGGTGGAATCGCGGCCTTTAGGCCCAAATCCCGAGGACCGCAATGCGGCGCAACCCACCAATGATTAGGGTTCGGTAACCTAATCAGGGGCACAAATCACGAGGACCCTATAAATAGGGAGATTTCCCTCTTTTGGAGGGCACGTTTTACCATTTATTTCAAACTGTCCCTGTGATAGAGACATCTGAGCTTGGAATCCGAGCAGACACCCACCTAAACTTCCGCACCTTTTTCTCTCCCTTCAAGTTACTAACTTGTTCGTTGGAGGCGGAGCAACACCCAACCGGTGTCTCCGTTTGTTTTGCAGGTACAGGGAGCACCGGATCAGTCTACCTGTTGTAACTCTCCCGAGGGATAAAAACACCAAAAACATTTGGCGCCGTCTGTGGGGAGAGTACCTCGAAGATGGTTCAAGAGTCTGTACCACCTCCTAACCGTCTAGGCGATGACCTAGAAGTTTTTACTGACCAGGAGGATGAATATCCTCAGGTCGAAACCTATACCGCCGATGATGGCTCTCTGATAACCAAGCGCATCCGGCCAAGAGAGACTATGGAGCGGGGTGCCTCCCAGGCGGGTGCAAATAAACCCCCTGGTCAGCCGGAAGTGGAAACCCATAAGGCAGCTGGATCAGCACCTTTCACCCAAGATGAACTCATGAGATTCATGACAAGTTTCAAGGGTGAAATTAAAGAGCCAGGCTAGCCCAAGTAGGGGTGAGACGGTCAAGAAGACTCATCTGGAAAAGGGGAAGTCAGTCAGAGATCGGCAGCCCACTCCTCATCCAAAGGAGAAAGCAGCCGAGACCATTGATTGGTCCAAAATTCTTCTTCCTAAGAGGAATACCAACAATACCCGCCGAACTCAATAGCCGGTGGGAAGTAAAAAATGAACTCTTGATGCCCGGGAAATCATCAACCGGAAAAGAAATCAACAGTTGTCTGAGTCGGCTTCCACGTCTAACTTACGTGACAGCTTCAACAACACCTCTGTAGGGAATACACTTTCCCTGCATGAGAGCCAAACAGGCGGTAATACCGTCCATTCTGGCCCTCAGATGATAGTATTTGTACCGTATGTACCATCTCAGGTCTACGGTCAGTATCCCCCTCACTTAATGCAGCCGACCCTCTCCGGAGGTCAGGCGGCATATCACAATGTCCAGCCACTTGACTGGCAGCTCCGTCTACTTCGCCTGGGTGAACAACCTTCTGCGTTCACCTGGGAAATAACCGAGGCGGCACAGCCGGCCAAGGTTCAGATTGTATTGGTAGGTACCTATGATGGTACCACCAACCCGGAAGATCACCTCATGGCTTACACCAACCTCATGTACTTACAAGGGTTGGATGATGCCACTTGGTGTCGATGCTTCCCGGCTACATTGAAGGGCATTGCCCAACAATGGTTTGGCAACTAGCTAGTCGGGTCCATTGATAGGTTTAGGAAGCTTGCCTTCCTGTTTTCTTCCAACTTCTCAATGAACATCCTTGCTAAGAAAACACGTCTTGACTTGAGCAGCATTAAGCAGGTAGAGAGAGAAGGGTTGCGCTCCTATGTCAGGCGGTTAAATCTGATTAGAATTCGGATTCAAGGACTGTCTGATGAGGTAGCTTTTACAGACTTTTTTAAGGGTCAGAGAGACGGGTCGACCTTTAAGTTCGACCTAGTCAGAAAAGGGGCTTTCACTTTACAAGAGGCCCTGAGGGAGGCGGAAAGCTACATTCAAGCAACCGACCTCTACTCGCCTGGTATCCAGTGGGATTCCAAGAAGTCCAACAGGCAGAAAGACAGTCGTCCTGCTCAGCCGGCCAAAAATAAAGAAGAGAGTAAGAAAAGAAAAGAAATCTGGGCGGTTAGTTACTCTGACCAGCCGTCCCAGAAGAAAAAGAAAGAATTTAAACCGTACGTCCCTAAGTACGAGTTTAACAAGGACTACAACTCCATCCTCATGGAAATTAAGGGCCGGCTGTCCCTAGAGAAGCCGAATCCAATGAAAAGTTCCATTCAATCAAAGAACAAAAACAAATTCTGCCAATACCATGAGGAAGTTGGCCATGACACCAACGATTGCTTCAGCCTTCAACGGGCGTTGGACCGTCTGGCTGACAAGGGGATGTTAAAGTCCTACATTTCTAAGTCCCCAGCCTGGGCAAAGAAGAAGAACAAGGGTCATTCCTCCAAGACTATTCCCCATCCTGCTAGTAGCTCGGATACCGACAAGGAGCTGGTCTACACAATAGCAGGCGGGTTCTCATGCGGTGGCCCTCCCATCCGGGGCACCAAGAGCCATCTTCGAAAGATGGACAAAGATGATGATGAATAGGCGTCTACAAGCTCCTCCTTCCCAGACGTCCTGATCACTAAGAAGGACAGGGGCAGCGTCCGCCGTCCGCATGATGACTCGTTCGTCATTGAATGTAAGGTTGCCAACAAGCTGGTTGGACGGATCCTTATTGACACCGGCAGCTCATCAGACATCATAAGCCTCAGGTGCCTGCAAAAGCTGAAATACAATGTCAGTAGCATGCATCCGGTCACCCACCCCCTTGTTGGTTTTGGGGGTGGGATGGTCTACCTTGCTGGAAGAATTGACTTACCCATCCGGCTGGGAGAGAAAGGCCAGGCACGACATATTGTCATCAGATTCTTGGTCGTCGAGGAGTTGACTGCCTACAACATTATCCTTGGCCGGCCAACCCTCAACGAAGCCAAGGCGGTAATCATCCCATCTCTCATGCTCATCAAGTATGAGAGGGATGACGACTCTGTTGGTTCCTTGAATGGGGATTAGAAGACGGCCCGAGAGTGCGACCTCTCAGCCGTCAATGATTCTGTGGCCCCAAGTGGCCAGGAACTAATAGACCTTGACAATGTCAAGGATGCCGAGCCTATACCTGCCCCACCAGTAGTCGGGACGAAAAGAAAGGCACCTCTGCTGGTGGAAGTTAAGAAAGAGAAAAAACAGCAATCACTGACCGGTGAACGTTCAGACGAGCTCCGTCCCCAACCGGTTGGTGAAAACTTTGATCTCGCTCTGGATGACAGCCGTCCAAAGCGTACTGTAAAGGTTGGAATGGTTGCTTATGCTACTCTGGGTGAAAGCTTGCACCTTCTGCTTAAAGAATTCAAAGACATTTTTCCCTTTAAAGTGGAATTGATGCCAGGCGTCAACCCGGATCTTGTTGTCCACAAACTCGCCGTGGACCCCAAAAAGAAGCCCATCCGGCAAAAGAAAAGAAACCACAGTGAGGAAAGAAGTCAGGCGGAAGCTGCTGAAGTCAAAAAGCTGCTAGACGCCAGGTTCATTCGGCCATGTAAATTCCACGACTGGGTGGCCAATGTGGTCCTTGTTAAGAAACCGAATGGGACCTGATCGACTCTACAGCTGGTCAAGCCTTGATGAGCTTTATGGATGCCTATCCTGGCTTCCACCGGATACCCCTCTAGAAGAAAAAATCATGAGAAGACGGCCTTCGTCACTGATTTGGGGTTATTCTTTTATACTGTGATGTCGTTTGGCTTGAAAAATGCGCCTGCCACTTTCTAACGGATGATTAATACGATCTTCATTAATCAAATTGGAAGGAAAGTGGAGGGGTATATTGATGACAATATAGTCAAATCCAAGTAACAGGAAGATCACCTTGCTGATCTCCGAGAAACGTTCACCACCCTCAGGCGGTATAAGGTCATGTTAAACCCCAAGAAATGCGTCTTTGGTGTTGAGTCTGGGAAGTTTCTCGGATTCCTGGTTGATCAAAGGGGGATAGAGGCTAACCCCAAAAAGATACAGGCGGTGATTGACATGAAGTCACCCCGTTCTGTCAAGGAAGTTCAGAGACTCACTGGTTACCTGGCCGCCTTGGGGAGGTTCCTCAGCCGCTTAGGCGTTAAATGCCTTTACTTCTTCCAAGCAATCAGGAAGAAGACCAGGTTTGAATGGGGAGACGATGTCGAGACGACATTCTAGAATTTAAAAGAGCACTTGCATTCTCTAACTAGGATGGTCAGTCCTTTGCCTAGGGAGACGTTGTACATGTATTTAGCAATCTCAGATCATGCTCTCATTATCGTTCTCCTTGCTGAGCGAGATGGCGTTTAGCTCCTGGTTCACTTCATTAGCCATGTTCTCAAAAATCCTGAACTCCGGTACCCCATGGTTGATAAATTTGGCCTTGCTTTGTATATGGCATTCAAAAAGCTGAAGCCTTACTTTCTAGCACATCCGGTGGTGATTTACACCGACCAGCCACTCAAGCGGCCAATATCCACCTTGGAGTCATCTGGGAGAATGTTGGAATGGGCTATTGAAATGCAAAGTCTTGAAATCACTTACGAACCAAGAAAGGCAGTGAAAGGTCAGGCGTTTGCCGACTTCATTGTTGAAATGACCTGTTGAAATGACCCCTACGGTGGCTCCAGATAATATTGATCAGGTTTGGAAAGTGTATGTAGACAGAACGGTTGTGGTGAAGGTGTAATCTACGAGTCTCCTAAAGCGGACAGATATGAGTATGCACTACAATTTAAGTTTCAGGCTTGTAACAATGAGGCGGAATATGAGACCCTGCTAGCTGATATCCGTATGTGTAAGGTGGCAGGGGCAATGAAAATTGACGCCTACTCTGATTCACAGTTGGTCGTTAGCCAGTATGAGGGAAAATATGAGGCAACTCATCCGGTTATGATCAAATACCTTCAGGCAGTCAAAGAAGAGGCTGGGGCACTTGAGGAATTCCGTCTGAATCAAGTGCCTAGGTCGGACAACAACCAGGCAAATGCATTGTCAAAGCTGGCATGTTTCGCCTGGCATGATATGCCTCGGTCAGTCTTCTACGAGTACTTGAAAAAAGAAGCATCTACGAAGATCCCATTGGAATTCTTGACCGAAGCTCTACCTGGATGGATGGCATCCCGGCCTATCTTTCAGACGGTACACTTCTTGATTCGCCACAGGGGGCAGCCGTCTTAAAGAAGCGAGCTGCAAGCTTCGAGTTGAGAAACGGAGAACTCTTCAAGGCGGGGTTTCTGAAGCCTCTGTTGAAGTGTGTCACCCCAGAAAAGGGGAATAAAGTTATGAAAGAATTGCACTCGGGATTTTGCGCCTTCCACATAGGAGGCAGGTCCCTAGCCGTCAGAGCCAGACGACATTAATTTTTTCCCGCTCTTGAGGCAGACGCCAAGGAGTAGGTGAAGAATGTTACAAGTGCCAAAAATTTGGCAAACATATTCATCGTCCAGCTACTTATCTGATGGCCATCCACAACCCAACCTCGTTTGCAAAATGAGGCATGGACATTTTAGGTCCTTACACGCCTGCTCCAGGGGGAAAGCGTTACATCTTGGTGGCTGCGGATTATTTCACCAAGTGGGTGGAGGCTGAGGCAGTTAAGAACATCAAGACCTCAAACGTAATTTCCTTCATCTGGAAGAACATTATCACCCGGTATGGGGTACCTATGTCTATGGTGTTAGATAATGGTCCTTAGTTTGAGACTCCTCAGCTCAAAACTTGGTTGGGAGATCAAGGGATCTCAAGCTGTTTTGCATCAGTCGGCCGACCCCAAGCAAACGGCGAAGTTGAAGCCTTCAACAAACTAAACTCAGATGGCATTAAGAAGAAAATTGAAAGAGCCGGTGGCTTGTAGGCAGAAGAGTTAATCCATGTCCTATGGGCCATCCAGACAACAGCAAAGGGGGCAACCGGTGAAACCCCATTTTTCATGGTTTATGGTGCTGAAGCTGTCTTGCCCATTGAACATTACGAGCCGACTATCAGAGTCATGCTATATGATGAAGAGGCAAACTGGGAAGCAATGCCCCTGGCATTGGATTCACTCCTAGAACGCAGGGGCAATGCCGTCTTGCGTCATGAGATTTACCGTCTGAGAATGACCAGAGCTTACAACAAGAAAGTACACAAGCGTCCTTTGAAAGTGGACGCTTAGTGTTACGGAAAATGGAGGCAACCGATAGGGCCAATGAGTTGGGAAAGCCAACCCCAAATTGGGAAGGTCCCTACCGAATCTATGAAGAATTAAGAGACGACACCTACCGCCTGGAAACCCCAGACGGCAGGCCCTTGCCCAGAACTTGGAATGTAGACAATTTGAAAAAGTACTACTTCTGAGAATGTAAGTTTTTTGTAAACAGTGAGTCAATTAATGAGAATTCAGACTTTGTTTGCAAAATTGTTTTGTTGTTTTTTTATTATCCGCCTGGGTAATACTCAGACGGATTCTTCATATAACTAACTAAGTTTGATACTTGGTATAATTTAGTAATCGCCTATCCGCTTGGGTAATATCCAGACGGACTTTTTGTTTAACTAACTAAGTTAAATACTTACTGTAATTCAATAACGTTCGGCTAATGCTCCGATAAAAAACTAAGCACAAAAACGCTTAGTGGCTATACAACCGGTCTCAAACAGGACCAAAGGCTAAAATGGCCGGATGGTTGCTTATTTTATAAAACCGCCTGTCCCAACATGGACAAAGGCGTCCGGCGACACCCCATCGGGATCAATCGTCGCAAAGAACAGACTATTCGTCGGTTCTACGTACCTATGCAGCTGGAAAAAATTGAATGACTGAGTTGGTCAACTCATAGCTGTCTGACCAGAATGATCTATGAAGAACGATCAAGTCACCGAATACCAGATGCCCTGAGGCATCAGTCAGTCACCGGCTGAAGTTCTCACTTAGGTTATTTATTCCAAAGTTGCACTTTCTATCCTAATTGGGGAAAAAGAGTTGTGCAACGGCTATGAATTCTCTACCAAGACGGACAAACACCATCTGGGCAGTGACTGGAACGCCTATTGGTGTACGGTTGTGCACTTGGTTTGGGGAAATCACTATTGTGATTGATTGACTTACAAACGTATCATGCTCTTTGCAGCATCATACGTTCCCAAGTCAATCAACCAACTCAATTTGAAACCAACCACACATCCGTCCAAGGGCAAGGACAACCGGCTTTTGAAAAGTTAGGCAAAGAATCGCCGCATGCTTTTGATAAGTTAAGCAAAAATCAGACATATACGCACATATGAAAAAATTGAAATCTAAACATAAATGCAAAATGATCAAAACCGACTCAGACGCTGCATTCATAAAAAGTCCACTAACCAAACGGTTGTAGTGGATCAAATGTAAACGGACCCCGTCCGGGAGAAGATAGAAATTTTTGATTACCCGGCTCCTCAGTCGGTAAATACAAGAATACTCGGCACGCAGGCCGGAAAAGAAAGTTTTTGGCATACTGCCGCAGATTGAAGAAAAAATAAAAAAAAGAAGAGTTGGCATACTGCCGTTGAAAATCACTTTTGGCCCACAGGCGGCTCCTCCTGGTCCTCCTTCTCTTCCTCATCATCTGAGGAATCTCATGCGCTTCACCAGGACCAGGTAGCTCAGGCGCGGGAAGCTAAGTGTTGGCGTTAGCCCAGGCGTCGAAGGACTTAGGCTCTGACTCACCTTTCTCTCTCAAGTACACCACGTCCTCGGTGTACCTGTGAGCCAGTGCCCAGATGCCATAATCCTTGTCTGGGTACAAGGAAGCCCAGGCGATCTTCATGCGGGCGTCGTTGTCAGCATTGCTTTCAGCAACCAAGCGGTTTTGCTCCGCCTCCAGAGCTGCTGCAAAGTTTATCTAAGCCTGGGCAGCCTCCTTCTCTAGCTTCTCAACCTTGGCTTTCAGGTTGGTGTTCTCTTTAGAAACACCTTGGAGTGTGCCAAGGTCCGCCTGGGCCTTCTTGAGCGCCTCGTCAGCCTTCTTGAGGCCGTCATCTTCCTTTTTCTGGGCCTCCTCCGCCTTCTTCTGAGCCGTCTTAGCATCGCTCACCCGCTGGTTGGCCGTCTTCAGATCCACCTCCAGCTGCTGGATTTTCGACGCCTGTGTCATTGTGATTGCTTTAGTTTCAAGTTCATTTACGATAGTGGAGTATAAAGCAACATTATCAGCGTTTGTGGCGGACTTCCTGGCCCTTTTTACCTCTTCCCGTTTGCGGGAATAAGGACGCTTGAGCCCGTCTATCCGCAGCAGAGCCTACAAAAACAAATCAAGTTAGTATTGCAGGCAGAGTAAAGCACTTGGAAAAAGTTGTTAAGTATCTTGCCTCATCCAGAAGGGACAGGATTCGTTCCAGGTTGAACGTCTCTATCCCAGGGATAGCGTTCTTGTCCTTTCTGCTCACCGCCTCCATCATGGCCTTAGCATGCCTCTGGACGTCTGGCCAGCGAGGAGATTGATCTACACCATAATCAACAGGTGATGAGTGCGAAATTAAAGCAGCACCTATCTGTTGTCGACCGTCTGAGGATTACGTCTGTTGGGAGTGGGATTTCACTCGCAAAGGCCACCCCAGCTCAGGCGGGGATTCAAATGGGTTCTTACCTTCAGAGCCGGCCAAACGAGAGTCGCTTGCAGGCGTGGTGAACCCCCCGATTGCCGATAAGGGGTTGACAAAGTCGAGGCATAGACTGCCGCCTGACGGGCGTTAGAACGGTCGCACATTCCACACTCAATCAAATAAATTTATAAATTCTAAAACTAACCCCTAAACAAGTCTAGTGGTAAGTTCGGAGTCAAACCACAAGGAACGGTAATTCTAGATTGTTCTTAATCTAATGCCTAAGCTATGCCGAAGTCGATTTACGGATAAAGGACACTACAACTACACTAAAACACATATAAAGAACAAGGTATGATAAAGTCTACTAGGGGAAAAGATCCACTTAGAAAAATTAATAAGCTAATGAGAATCCATTTGATAATCAATCATGCAAAGAAAGAATTATAATGAGAATTAACTACACTCAAAAGTAATCTCTCAAATTCCTAGCCTAGATCCCTCATTGACTAGGTGGATAGAAGAAAATTACCCAAAATGCAATCAAATATATCAATTCTAATTCACAATCCCTTGTCAAACTAAAACCAATATGCAATTAAGTGTGCTATCATGGGAGATCAATCCAATCTAAAAAAAACAACATGCCAACATCAATTCAATCAATTTAATCACACAATTATCATCAAATTTATCTCAAATAACTCAAATAATCATTACAAAGCCTCACTCAACACCTAGTAGAAGGGAAACTACTCAAGCATAATGAAAGCAACTAAATAAAGCAATAAGAGAAGAGAAAGTAAGAAATGCTCATTGATATAAGATGGAGATCTTCAAATTCCTCATTTGATTATCCAAAATCCATGAAAACCATTGTGCTCCTCACTTTCTCTCTCTAAAATTTTGAGAGTTTCTCTCTTTAAAACCTAAAACTAACCTAAAATCTATTCTAAACTGAAAAATCCTTTTTCTTTAATGAGCAAAAAAATCTATTTATACCCCTTACAAAATTGCTTAGGAAGCTCCGCAAAAAGTCAGCTGAAACGGGAAAAGGTCCGACCGAACTCTGGGTAGGTTCGGTAGGACTCAGGGTAGGTTCGGCCGAACTCAGGGTAGGTTCGGTCGAACCTCCCTGATCCTTGTTTGGTCGAACTTTCCTGGTTCGACCCCTCCTGCAAACATGCTGAAAACTTGGTTGAAACTGCCTTGGAGGTTCGGTCGAACTTTTCAAAAGTTTGACCACACCTTGGTTCGACCGAACCTCTTAGAGGTTCGGCCACACCTCCTCTTGAACTTCCTCTTCTTGCTTCCTCTCCTTCCCTTTTGCTCCTCTTGTCTTTGTCCATGCCTCCATACTTGGCCAAGGGGCCTCCTACCGTGCTTAGGACCGCCATGGAACCTGCAAAAGATAGCAAAGATCACGAGAGCATGGGGATGATAAAATTATGCATAAAGATTATCAAAACAAGCGCAAATAAGCATACTTTTCATCCATAAAAAAAAAAGGAAGCCATAAGAGGAGAAAAGAGGTAGAAAAACCTAAGAAAAACAGGAGAAAAGAGACCAATACACTACCCCTAAGGGTAACATAAATGTCACTCATCACCGCCTATCCTCTCATTTCGCCCTCCTATCCGCATTTGTTGGTTCCTGGCTGAAGCGCCAGGAGTTAAGGCGGAGGCGGACTTTTTGGTCTTGTTGGGGGTGGAGGCGGATTCCTCCCTGGCCCGTTTGAGATATTTCTCAAACGTCTTTCCTACCTCTCCTCCCTGTGAAAATAACCAAGTTAAAGTTAACATCCGGAGATAATAAACTTTGAGGCCAATCTAAGGAAGAGTCAAGCATTTTTTACCTTGGCCTTGACTGCGACCGCCTGTTTTTCCGCAAGCTCCTTGCGGATGGTTGCAGAGGACCGCTTGGGTGTCTTCTCCGTCTACAACATGCTTAATGCTTATTTTGCAAAAACAAAAAAAGTTGATTAATACATCATCAAGCAATTCTGATACAGAAGTACTACATGCGGATGTAAACTCAGGCGTATACGTTTGGTAAACATGTTTTCTAGCCCGCAGACGGCTAAGAAACACTTGTCCCTGAACCAGGCGCTCTTAGGGATCTAGTTCTTAAAGACTTTTATTGTCTCCCATGTTGACAAAGTTGCGTCTATGAGGCCGAAAAAATATGCCTCAATTATTTTGTCCAAGTCCTCATCTAGGATCCGGGGAAGAGCGCACTTCTGACCCATCAGTTCGGGCTTCTTATTGTATTGGCGGAACTCGTAGTTCTCCCGCCTGCTAGGAGCCGACAGCAGGTAGAACCTGTGCTTCCAGCTGTCAAATTTGGAGACCTTGTCTAAGGTCATCATGTATTGGAGATACGTGGTTAAAGTGTACCACTCCCTCCAGCCGCCTAGGCTTCGGCTAAGATAATGCATCTTAGCAAAAGCTTCCCAGCCGAGATGGATCCCCTAGAGTTCGCAGGCGACAACATCCCCCAAGATGTTTTCCCAAGAATTGGGGGTCAGTTTCCAAACTCCGAGGCCGTAGCCTCTCAAGATTGCCTTCACCGCCCGGTGAAGGGGAAAGCGAAGACCGGCCTTGAATGCCGCCTCATAACAGCCGAAGTAGCCATTGGCGTTTTGTTCATCGTCTTCCCAGGCGATGGTGCCGTCCTCAGGCGGCACTATGATTTTGTACCCGTCCCCTAATGGGTGCATTTGTTTAAATCTCTCTAGGTTGTCCTCCATGTAACCCCTGTCTTTGGCAGAGACGTGGATTTTGAAGGGGTCACTTCTTCCTCTCCTTCTCCTCACAGTCTTCAAGCGGTGGCAAGTCGTCACTACTCTCAGAAGTGGAGGCGGAGATGTCGCTCTCCGCCTCCTCCTCATTTTGTGATAAAGGAGCTGAGACGGCTTCATCGCAGCCTTGGTCGCATTCTTCCAAAAATGAATATGCGGGAGTTGAAGGGGCACGCGGAGGGGATCTCTCCAGAGCCATCTGGTTTCTCTGACCAGACGCTTCTCCCTCAGGCGTTTGTTCGCCTGCGCCCTTAATGAGTGACATTTATGTCACTCTTAGGGGTAGCATTTAGGTCTTTTTCCTCTTATTTTTCTTAGTTTTTTCCACCTCATTTATCCTCTTATGGCTTCTTTATGTATTGATGAAAAGTAATGCTTATTTGCGCTTATTTTGATAATCTTTATGCATTATTTTACCATCCCCATGCTCTCGTGAACTTTGGTATCTTCTGCAGGTTCCATGACGGTCCTATGCACGGTGGGAGGCCCTTTGGCCAAGTATGGAAGCCATGGACTAAGGCAAGAGGAGCAAAAGGGAAGGAGAGGAAGCAAGAAAAGGAAGTGCAAGAGGAGGTGTGGCCGAACCTCTGAAAGGTCCGGTCGAACCTAGGTGTTTGAATCCCTTGAATTCAACCTTAAAGGCAAGCAAAGGTTCGGTCCACGGAGAACGAGAATCAAATGCTAAATAATCTTAATGCTCAAGCTAAATCGAAATCAAGGTATAAGTGGTGATTAACTAACAAACTACAACTAAAGGTTGAATTCAAGGGATTAAAACACTAGGGGAATGGGATTCACTCAACCAATAGCAATTAGGCAAATAGGGAGGAATGAGGGTAATGGAATAGCAAAGACCACATGTAAGATCAACATCAAACGATATGAAAACAACTCAGATTACTAAGCTTAGATCCCTCATTAACTTAGCAACAAAAGATACATAATCATATTGCAATAGGTAATGAAACATTCAACTCACATTTCCATGTCGAACCAAACATTTCATGCCATCAAGTTCAATAATCTAGGTTAATTACTCCTACCATGAAGAACTAACAAGCAATCCCATATAATCAAGTTTAGTCGCAATCCATCATCAAAATCACTCCCAAACTCACATAATCACCAATAGGTTGAATTTCACCCAACCCCTAGCCAAGAGGACTACTCACAATTCATTGTGAGTACATGCAAATTCCAAGTTTGGATTATAAGCGATTCTAAGATTTGGAAAAACAAGTGATTATCTATGGACAAAGCTAACATGCAACAACAATATATCAAGATTGAGAGAAAATCAAGTGGCTTACAAAACAAAAAATAAAATCAGAAAATAGTGAAGGACAAATGAAAGAAGTTACTATTGAAGCTTCAAACATGTTGGATAATTGCTGAAATTCTTGAGATAAATCTTGAAATTTGCTTCTACAATGATTAGATTTGAGATTTTCTAAAACTAAATCAACTAATTAATGAAGTTGCTAACTAAGAGAGAGTATCTTTTTTGCTGAAAACTATTCTACTGTTTTTGTTCTCTCCCCCCGAAAAAACGATCTCAAAAGGACCTTAAATAGTCCGTACAAAATTGGCAGAGATCGGGAAAAGGTCCGACCGAACTCTGGGTAGGTTCGGTCGGACTCAGGGTAGGTTCGGTCGAACTCTGTGTAGGTTCGGTCGAACCTCCCTGATCCTTGTTTGGTCGAACTTTTGAGGTTCGACCTCTCCTGCAAAATTGCTGAAAACTGGTTTGACACTGCCTTCACTGCACCCAGGAGGTTCGGTCAAACTTTTCAAAAGTTTGACCACACCTAGGTTCGACCGGACCTTTTAGAGGTTCGGCCACACCTCCTTTTGCACTTCCTTTTCTTGCTTCCTCTCCTTCCCTTTTGCTCCTCTTGCCTTTGTCCATGGCTTCCATACTTGGCCAAGGGGCCTCCCACCGTGCATAGGACCGTCATGGAACCAGCAGAAGATACCAAAGTTCACGAGAGCATGGGGTTGATAAAATAATGCATAAATATTATCAAAATAAGCGCAAATAAGCATTACTTGTCATCAATACATAAAGAATCCATAAGAGGATAAATGAGGTGGAAAAAACTAAGAAAAATAAGAGGAAAAAGACCTAAATGCTACCCCTAAGAGTGACATAAATGTCACTCATCAAACTCCCCCACGCTAAGCCTTTGCTCGCCCTCGAGCAAAGCAAAGGAAAATGAACAAGGGAGAAAGAATTAGTTATTCAAACATGCAAGGAACAAAAGAAAAACCGAAATTGCTTTTAGAAAAAGCAACAAGCCATTTAAACCCCAAGGTCGCCGATGAGGACGAGTTGTGATCTCGTGAGGGTTTCCAAATATCATACCCCACAACTCTTACAAAATTGTGTTCAAGACAAACCAAAAACAAGGGAAAGAGAAACAACAAATCCAACACAAATCATAGCCAAGTCGAGCTTTTGGAGATAACAAACATGAATGAGTGTCAAACTTTCTGAGTAGTAGAAGTGAGCATGCAAGGGGATGTCGAAAGTTGATTGAAGGATAAGTCATGCTAAGCATAGAGAACTCAAACATGCACCACTCCCCCCGCATTCCATACAATCTACCGCGTTCCCTCATCTAGATTCAAATCCGCTCTTGGAGATACCATCAAGTGACTCCTCGAAGGAGCCGCAACAAAGATAAAATACTGCAAAATAGAGGAACCCGACATCTCACCAAGTCATGCCTTCTCCATATGCTTGAGTTCCAGCTCCCTCCACCGACTAGTGACTCAACCAACCTAGGTCAACAGGGCATTGAAAGGGTTGTAACGTTGACTAGGGAGTAAGGGTGTGGAGGAATTTGGAAATTGGTGCTTAGCCTAACTGTGAAGCAAAGGGTGATCAAGCCTCTTTTTCAAACTCAATCATCAACCAATTTTCAAACTGCGTTGCCACAATCTTGAACTATAATGCCAAATACTTTTGAGCTTTCGCTTTCCTCTTACATCTTCATTCATCAACTCTTCGTTTGTCACATTCTCTCTGTTTTTATTATTTTTTTTTTTATTTTTTTTTTTATTATTTTTTTTTTTAGCTTCAAAGGCTTTTTCTAGGATTTACATTTGCTTTTCTTGAACACATATTCACAAAAACACTGCTTCACTTTCCAAGTAGAACCATTCCCTTCCAAATTTCAAATCGAAACTACAATAAGCCCTCATGGCTTGAGCTTCACGATTCTAAGGGTGAAAGTAAAACAAAAGGGTCATGGGCTTGCAATGTGCTATAATCAAGGAGGGGAAGACTCAACATGGTAAGGGCAAATGCAACCCAAAAATACAAAAGATAAAAAATAAAAATAAAAACTAATACTAGAAAACAAAAATAGTCACCGAATGAAGAATGCCTTTGTCATTCGTAAGTTAGTTCAGTCTCGATCTCGGGAGCCAGACGCCAAGTTCTAGATCTAAGCATGCCTTGGTGAGGATCCTACGCCGCTCATACAAGTAATGTTGGAGGCTTGAACAATAAAGCTCACATCGGGTTACAAAAACCATCTCTAGGGCTTCAAATTCCCTAATGAGAGCAACACCTTCTTACCCCAAACAAGTGAATTTGGGTTCGATGGGCCTAACGAGTTCTAGAACAACTACCTTAGCATGAACATGTCCCAGAGTCAACCAATGGCAATCCTGAAGCATGCAAACTTATAACACTCAAGAAGCAAAGCATTCAAACACACGAGTCAACATTATTATGCTCGAAATGAAAATGAAACAACTAAGCTTTTCGTGGTTTGCCATGAATAAAAAGGAAAATCTTTTTCATTTTTTCACATTTTTCGAATTTTTTTTTTATTTTTTTTTAATGCAAGGAGTACAAGAGAGATAAGAGTCTAGTAAACATATAATTCTCAATCGACAAACAAAGATCGTTCGGCATCAATACCAACGATCACCAGATTCTGTGGAATCAAATGCAAACAACCTCGAACAATCAACTCCATTCTAGTCTAAACTAACTATGCACACAAAGAAAAATAAAGGAAAGTAGGGAAAGATCTCACCAAATGCTGCTTGAAATAGAACACAAGGCAAAATTGCGATCTCACCAAGGTTTCCGGAGCTTGAGTTGCTCCTTATTCCATCATTTTGTGCTTCCGTTTTCAAGCTACAAGGAAAGTGAGCCAAAAGAAAAGAAATACTACAACTATACAAATAAAAGTTAGTGAACAAAAGGAAAAGACTAGAATTATAAACAAAAGAAAATGATTGACAAAAAGCTATCTACAAAATTTGGATTAAGGGATTTGGATTTTGGGATTTGGATTATGGGATCAAGAGAGAAGAGGGAAAAACAACTTCAAAAATATATATATATATATATATATATATATATATATATATATATATATATATATTATTTTTTTTATTTTTTTAAATGAAGCTTCATAACATCATCATCATAAGAATATTACCAACCAAAAATCATCTCTAACTCTAATAAATTCATTATCCCTGATATTTCTCCATATGCACAAGCTACCATCCTACCACACTACCCTCCTATGTACACTTCAACCAAAAGGAACATCCTCCCCCACGCTAGTCTTTTGCACGTCTCGAGCAAAAGGAATAGGCATGAAAGTCCGGGGGGAAAAGGGAAGTAGAGAACCCTCATAGGGGGTTTCTATCCTCCCGTTCCTTAGGAGGGTTCATGAAATCAAACCCCGGGCGATCCATGAATGGATGGAAAGGTTGGTTAAAGTGCTCATAGGGCCACCCTTGTGTACCCCAACCACCATCAAAAGGATTCGGGGTTGATGGACTTTCCGGATCATAGGCGTAGTCACACCCACCCGGCCGATAAGGGTTGTATGGTGGGGTACCAACACGTTGGGATGGGTCGATAGGACCTACCCAATAAGCATAGGTGTTGGGGGAGGGGTTGTTAGGGTCATAGGGGTCCCAATGTGGAACTGGACCCTCTTGAGGCGGGTGGTAGGGATAGTTAACATAGGGCGTTTGAATGCCCGCTTGCACAAGACTATCATAGTTCATCCTTGCGTAGTACCCCCATTGTTCAATAGAAGCCTGATTATCATAACGAATACCATCGAGGGTACTACGCAGGGCACTCATATCAAAAGGAGAAGAGGAAGAAGAAGAAGATGTCTCACCTCCCCCACTAGGGGGGGGGAAAGGGATGCTCCACTTGGTAGACCGGTTGAGGGTGAGGGATTGCACCGCGGACTTGATTTTTCCTTAATTCATCGGGGATGAATTTTCGCGCAATCTTCCACCTTAGCGGGTTGGAAGGGTCTACCGAAGTGTGAGGAGGATCCGGGAGGACACACCATTCTTCTCCATTATCAACCATGAGGATAAATTTGCGATTCTGGGTGGTGTAGTTGATGAAGCGTTGGTTGCGGAGAGCAAAAATAGAAAGAGCATAAGGAGGGTAGCCGACGGCCTCTTCTTCTTTATTTTGGAGCAAATGGGGGAGAAAATCAATTTGATCCTTGTAAGCTCCACTATTCAAAAAAGGGCAATGAGGGTGATCATGCCCCCCATGTGTATCTCATCACCAAGCCGCCCATCTCGAGTGTCCAACAATCTCGAGATAAAAGTGGTGGAGCATTTGAACTTTAAACGCTGAGGATTGTCGGCCAAGTAAAGGCAAGCTACCTCATCTTTCACCATAGAGCCGAGGTTTGCCTTGAAGAATACGGCATACTAAAGGAGCCGGGCAAAGTATCTCAAAGCAATATGGATGATGTTGTTGACCTTTGCGGTGTTAGTGCGAAAAACGGGCTTGGTGAAGATGCCCTGCCACCATTCTTGTTCATTATAGGGAATGCGACACATTGAGGTCATATCGGAAGGTCGATGCATCCTGGTTGCTTGCCAATGGAAGATCTCATTGAGCTCACTCTCGGTTAGGGAATGGTCTTCGTTGAACATACGAAAGTGAAGAATAATTTGAGATTCATTCCCTTCATCATCTTCTTCAATGACTTCCTTGCGGAGGGAAGCAAGGAACTCCAATGTGACGCGCTCATAGGTGTGAGCGTGGAGGTCAATGAAGTCGCCCCAACCAAAGTTTTGTGCGAGCTGGACAACTTCATCCATGATGCCAAGCTTTCTTAAGGTGTTCCCGCAGAAGAACCTTGTAGATCGTATGGGACGGTCTATGAGGGTTTTATAGACATCCCAAAAGTGTTTGTTTGGAGCGATGATGCCATGATCATAGATGCCGGGTGGAGGTGGAAAATTTGACGATGAAGATTCACCCGTCCTCTTCCTCTTGGACTTGCTTTTGCCAAAAAGATGCATTGTGAATCCACAAAAATCGCCAAGAATTAACATTAGGAAGATTCAAGCCAAAAGGAGGCACAAGAAGCTCGCCGAGATAAAAAGTGTGTGCAATGAGAGTAAAAGCCATGAGTTGTGAAATAGATGTAGACGGTAGCAACAATACAATTCAAGGCATTAATGGACACTAATAAACCAAGGCATGAGCTAAAAATCCTATGGCAATCGAATGCAAATCCTAAGAAAACCTAGGCGAAATTGGGCATGATGTCCCCTAAAATTCATGAAATCCACTCAAAACTCATCGAAATCAAACCGAGAACAATGAGTAATAGTCACAAAATTCCATCCAACTCAAGAATTTCTCAATGAAAATGTAGCATGAACAACCTAGTGAAAGATTAACACATTCAAGCAAACAAATTGAAATCATGAAAACCCAAGTCATACATGCATATTCATCGTGAAAAAAGTTCTACTAACAACAACCAACCAATTACAACAAGGGAATCCCAATAACCACTTAAATAAAACAAGCCATGACTAACAATATCAATTATACCACATATCATACTTAAACATGTAAAACATGGTAAAACAAAGAGAAATTGAAGAAATGAGCTTGCAAAAGCTAGAATAACCATACCACAATTGATTGGAAGTAAGTAGAAATCAAGAAGTTACAAGTCACTCAAACCCTAGAAATTGGGGAAAATTTAAGGAGATTGTAGGAATTGAGTAGTGGATGTTAATGAAGTGAGGAGGGAAAAATATTGGAGTGATTTTTATGGAGATTTGAGGTTGAAGGAGGGGTTACAATGGAGTATTAGGGTGAGAAGGAGAAGAGAAGGGAGAGAGAGAGCTGAATGTATGAAGTAAGAGCGAGAAAGCAGCGGCGCAAGCCTATTAATTCTGGGCAAGCTCGAAAAAGGTTCGGTCGGACCTTATGAGGTTCGGTCGGACCATAATAAGTTCGACCAAACTTTTGAAAAGTTCGGTCGAACTTTTGGATTTTCCAGAAACTGCCAGAATTCAGCCTAATTTGATTTCCAGAACAGGAGCGGCCGAACTTTCTGGGTGTTCGGTCGGACCAGTATAGGTCGACCAAACTTTTGAAAAGTTCGGTCGAACTTTTTGATTTTCCAGAATCTGACAGTTTTTAGCCCATTTTGAGTTCTAAGGGAGGAGCGGCCGAACTCTTGGGTGGTTCGGTCAAACTTTTGCAAAGTTCGGCCGAACCTTGTTGCAGTTTGGTCGAACACCCCTAAATCCCTCTATCTGAAAATTTGCACAAAACTTCCCCTCAAGACACACTAAAATACAACACAATCATGCCTAAGGTATATGGAAAATGCATTCCTATTTAAGGCAAGACAAACAAGAATACCAACACAAACCAAATACACGCAAAACCATCAATCCAAAGTTGTGAAAGAAGAAAAGAAAACATGAAGCAAATAGAATAGAGGAGGGTTATAAACTCGGGTTGCCTCCCGGAAGCGCTTCTTTAACGTCACTAGCTTGACGTACTTCACACACTCAAAAGATGAGATTGCATTGCATTGACTCAATCAAACCAACATGAGCATCCTCATAATAAAGCTTGAGGCGATTCCCATTGACCTTGAATGACCTCGATCCATCCAAATCATTTAGCTCAACGGCTCCATGGGGGAACACCTCCTTAACGGTGAATGGACCACTCCACCTTGACATGAGTTTTCCGGGAAATAGTTTCATCCTTGAATTGTAAAGCAACACCTTATCTCCAACATTGAAGGTCTTCTTTTCAATTTGCCGGTCATGCCACTCCTTTGACCGGGTTTTGTACAAGCTTGCACAATCATAAGCATCCATCCGTAGTTCCTCTAACTCGTGCAAGTCTAGCCACCTTTGTTCACCCGCACTCGCCAAATCAAAGTTGATCTTTGTGATAGCCCATTGAGCACGGTGTTCAAGTTCAACCGGAAGGTGACAAGACTTACCATATACAAGCCGGTAGGGGGTAGTGCCGATGGGGGTTTTGAAAGCGGTTCTATAGGCCCAAAGGGCATCATCTAGCTTGTCCGACCAATCTTTCCTATTCCTAGCCACTGTTTTCTCAAGAATTACCTTGATTTGGCGATTGGAAACCTCCGCTTGCCCACTTGTTTGTGGGTGATAAGTCGTGCCAAAGCGTTGATGGACCCCATTCTTTCTTAGCATCTTTTGAAACACATTATGAATAAAATGAGAACCATTATCGCTAACCACTGCTCTAGGGATCCCAAATCTTGGAAATATCACCTTTTTGAACATCTTCATCACTACCTTGTGGTCATTAGTTGGGGAGGCAATGGCTTCAACCCATTTAGAAACATAATCAACCGCCACAAGGATGTATTGATTTCCATTAGATGAGGGAAAAAGTCCCATGAAATCAATGCCCCACACATCAAACACCTCAAGTTCAAGAATCGGTTGTTGAGGCATTTCATTTCTCTTCGAAACATTACCGGTTCTTTGGCAAGAGTCACATGTTTTCACAAAACCCCATGAATCTTTGAAGATATGAGGCCACCATAACCCGCTTTGTAGTACTTTCAAGGCTGTTTTGTTGGCACCCATGTGCCCTCCACAAGGATCGGAGTGGCACATCTTCAAAACACTCTTCACTTCATCATTTGGCACACATCTACGGAGTAAACCATCTACTCCTCTTTTGAAAAGGATCGGATCATCCCATATGTAATGCCTTGCTTCCCTTTTCAACTTCTTCTTTTGGTTCCTTGAAGAATTTGGAGGAAACTCCCCACAAGCCAAATAGTTCACCAAATCCGCAAACCAAGGAAGATCTTTCTCGGCCAACAAGTAAAGCACATCATCTTTTAACTCATCACAAATTGGGACCCCATCTTCATTATCTTGCACGTTCGCTAACCGGGATAGATGATCCGCAACCACATTTTCGGCCCCCTTTTTGTCCCGAATCTCTACATCAAATTGTTGAAGTGATAGCACCCAACGAAGAAGACGAGGCTTGGACTCTTTCTTTGCCACAAGGTACCTAATAGCCGCATGATCAGTGTAGACAATAATTTTGGAACCAATGAGGTAGTTCCAAAACTTCTCAAAAGCATGAACCACGACAAGAAACTCTTTCTCCGTTGTGGTGTAGTTCCGTTGAGCATCATTCAAGGTCTTAGACATGTACTAAATCACGTGAAGCCTCTTCTCTACCCTTTGCCCCAATACTCCTCCAATCGCAACATCACTTGCATCGCACATAAGTTCAAATGGCAAATCCCATCTTGGCCCTTGCACAATTGGAGTTGAGATTAAAGCCTCCTTTAATTTTTTGAAAGCTTGGAGACACTCTTCATCAAAAATAAAGATGGCATCTTTTTGAAGAAGAGAATTTAGGGGTCTAGCAATTTGTGAGAAATCCTTGATGAATCTTTTATAGAACCCGGCATGCCCCAAAAATGACCTTACTCCTCTCACATTGATTGGTGGCGGAAGCTTTTCTATAACTTCAACTTTGGCCTTGTCAACCTCAATCCCTTTGTTTGAAATCTTGTGACCAAGGACAATTCCCTCTTCCACCATAAAGTGGCATTTCTCCCAATTCAAAACCAAATTGACCTTCTCACATCTTGTCAAGCACTTGCCCAAGTTGGACAAACAATCCTCGAACGAAAGGCCCCCTACCGAGAAATCATCCATGAAAACTTCCATTTCGGCTTCAAGCATGTCCCCAAAAATACTCATCATGCATCTTTGGAAGGTTGCCGGTGCGTTGCGAAGCTCGAAGGGCATCCTCCTATATGCAAAAGTTCCATAGGGACAAGTAAAAGTTGTTTTTTCTTGGTCATCCGGGTTTATAGGGATTTGAAAGAAACCCGAATAACCATCAACAAAGCAATAATACTTGTGCTTGGTTAGTCTTTCAAGCATTTGGTCAATAAAAGGGAGAGGAAAATGATCCTTGTTGGTGGATGCATTTAGACGTCTATAGTCTATGCACATCCTCCAACCAGTCACCGTTCTAGTTGAAATGAGATTACCATTCTCATTTTCAACTACGGTCATTCCTCCCTTTTTAGGGACCACATGAACGGGGGAAACCCATCTAGAACTCAAAATGGGGAAGATGATGCCGACATCAAGGAGTTTGGTGATTTCTTTCTTCACCACCTCCCCCATTTGAGGATTGAGTTTCCTTTGCGTCTCAATGGAAGGCTTAGCACCCTCCTCAAGTGTTATGTGGTGCATACATAAAGCGGGGATAATACCTTTGAGGTTATCTATGGTATAGCCTAAAGCACCTTGGTGATCTCTCAAAACACCACATAACATTTGAGTTTGGCACTCGTTCAAAGAAGAATTCACAATAACCGGAAAAGTTGAATTGGGGCCCAAAAACTCATACCTTAGGTGTGATGGTAGAGGTTTCAACTCTACCATTGGAACACCCTTACCTTCTCTTGAGGTAGCTACTTCTAATGAATCATGCGTTGTGATTCCCATGCACACTTGCTCATTGCTTGATTCTGTACTTCCTTCAAGCATTTCTTCATACAATGCCATCTCTTTGCTTTGGTCACCTATCTTTTCCTTGTTCAAAAGGACATTCTCAAGGGCATCGTTAGTAGTGAGCAAGTGCTCATGCATAGAAGTTACAATAGAATAAATAGTATCAATCATCATGCAATTATCAAGACTAGAGCTTGGATATTTCATGCTCTCATTCAAATTAAATTCTATCACCTCATCTCCTACTTTTAGTGAAATTTTAGCACTTTGAACATCTATTAAAGCACCCGAAGTAGCAAGAAAAGGTCTTCCTAGAATTATTGGAATGTTAACATCTTCATCCATCTCTAACACAACAAAATCCACCGGAATTACAAACTTTCCCACTCTTAGGGGAACATCCTCTACCTTACCCTTTGGAAATTTAATGGATCGATCGGCCAATTGTAAGGTAATGTTAGTGGGTAGAAGTTCCCCTATCTCAAGTCTTTGATATATCGAATATGGCATAAGGCTAACAATAGCCCCAAGGTCACACAAGGCATTATCAATTTGAATTTTATATATTGCACAAGGGATTGAAAAGTTACCGGGATCTTTTAACTTTGGTGGCATCTTATTCATGATGATAGCACTACAATTCTCTGTGAGATTCACCGTTTCCACCACATCACACTTTCTCCTTCCACTCAAAATATCTTTTAAAAACCTAGCATAGTTAGGAATTTGCTTGATAGCATCGGTAAAAGGGATTGAAAGGTGAATTTGCTTCAGTGTTTCAAGGAATTTTCCGAATTACACATCTAATTTGTGTCTCACAAATTTATGGGGATATGGAAGTCTTTGCAATTGTTTGGTTTCTTTTTCACTCTCTTTTTCTTTTTCATTCTCTTTTTCTTTTTCATTCTCAGAGGCTTTCTCTTCTTCATGCTCAAAATCACTCTCAAGGGGAGGCTCACTCATGTTCACTTTCTCATTGTTTTCCTTAGGGACACTCTCTTCCAACACTTTCCCACTCCTAGTTGATATAGCATTCACCGGTTTCTTGGGGTCAAGTCCTTGGGGTGGAAGTTTAGAAGTGCTAGCTCCCTCTTTAAAAGCATTGGCCAATTGAGAAATTTGTGTTTCAAGCATTTTCTTATGGGTCATTACTTCATTAAACTTCTTATCACTAGTGGCCATGAAAGTGTTGAACATTTTGGCTTGGCTTTCCATCATCTCTTCTAGGCTATACTTATGTGGAGGTGGTTGAGTGTAAAAATTGTCTTGTTGTGCTCTAGGACCTCTCACATTGGAATTAGCATTTTGGTTGTTAAAGCCTCTATTACCATTATTATTCCAATTGTTCCGGTTATTAGAACTCCCCCCTTGGTGGTATTGGCCTTGATTTCCATAGTTTCCTTGATTGTTATGATTATGGTTACCATAACCCCTTTGTTGGTTGTAATTACCTTGGGGATTTTGGTCCCTTTGGTTTCTACCACCCCATTGGTTGTGGTTGTGGTAATCATAATCATTTCCTCTTTGATTGAAATTATTCCCTTGCCCTCTTTGATTGGGTGGTAAGTATCGTTGGTTGTCATTCCTAGGTCTATTATCATAAGACAAGGCATTGACATGTTCATTTTCATACTCATTACCATCATCATTAAGAGGTTGGGATTGGGAATCAAAATTACAAGAAGATGTATCATGGTCTTAAGACCCACAATTATCACAAAATAAGCATCCACTGGGCATGTTATTAGATGTAGGAGTAGAAGGGTTAGAACTCATACCTCTCCCCTTAGATTGGGAGGAAAAGTCTTGGCGCGAAGTGGACGACTCAAGCTTAGCTTTGATCGATGTCATCTCCTTTCCAAGATTTGTAATTTGGGATGTCAAGTTGTTTATAGCATTGAGGTGATCTACCGAATAAGCCGCCCCCCCACTCTTGCTTGTGGATTCTCTTTCATTTTCTTGCCAATCCATGTGGTGCCTTACCACATCTTCAATGATCTCAATCACTTGATCTTCGGTTTTATTCATGATTGGCCCACCGGCACCGCATCCAAGCTTCTTTTGCCTTGAGAACTCAAGCCTCCATAGAAGATTTGTAAAACTTGGTATGTTGGGATTCCATGGTGAGGGCACTCTCTTTGGTACTCCTTGTACCTCTCCCAAGCTACATAGATAGTCTCACTACCCCTTTGCCGAAAGCCTTGAATTAGAGCTCTTTCCTCGGTCGTCTTCTTTTGAGAGTAGAATCTCCCTAAGAAAGCCGTGGTGACCTCATCCCAAGTCCTCAAAGAATTGGGTCTCACCTCCTTCTCAAGCCATTCGAGAGCCCTTCCTATTAAGGAGAAAGGAAATAGTTTTAGTCTCACAAACTCTTGAGTGACCCCATTCAGCTTGATCGTGTTGCAATATTTCTCAAACTCGTTCAAATGTGCAAGAGGGCTCTCGTGTTTTGCTCCACTAAATTGTCTCCTCTCAATCAAATTTATCATTACGGGCCTAATCTCGAATTCATTGGCCGGGGTGTTTGGGGGAGCAGTCCCACTTGAAGCTCTATAAGCTCCCGGAGTTCCCATCTCCTTCAAAGGTCTTGGAGGTGGTGGTGGTGGGTTGTCACCCATTGGATTTCTTCTATGGAGGCTTGAGTTCTCAAGGCAAAAGAAGCTTGGATGCGGTGCCGGTGGGCCAATCATGAATAAAACCGAAGATCAAGTGATTGAGATCATTGAAGATGTGGTAAGGCACCACATGGATTGGCAAGAAAATGAAAGAGAATCCACAAGCAAGAGTGGGGGGGCGGCTTATTCGGTAGATCACCTCAATGCTATAAACAACTTGACATCCCAAATTACAAATCTTGGAAAGGAGATGACATCGATCAAAGCTAAGCTTGAGTCCTCCACTTCGCGCCAAGACTTTTCCTCCCAATCTAAGGGGAGAGGTATGAGTTCTAACCCTTCTACTCCTACATCTAATAACTTGCCCAGTGGATGCTTATTTTGTGATAATTGTGGGTCTTAAGACCATGATATATCTTCTTGTAATTTTGATTCCCAATCCCAACCTCTTAATGATGATGGTAATGAGTATGAAAATGAACATGTCAATGCCTTGTCTTATGATAATAGACCTAGGAATGACAATCAACGATACTTACCACCCAATCAAAGAGGGCAAGGGAATAATTTCAATCAAAGAGGAAATGATTATGATTACCACAACCACAACCAATGGGGTGGTAGAAACCAAAGGGACCAAAATCCCAAAGGTAATTACAACCAACAAAGTGGTTATGGTAACCATAATCATAACAATCAAGGAAACTATGGAAATCAAGGCCAATACCACCAAGGGGGGAGTTCTAATAACCGGAACAATTGGAATAATAATGGTAATAGAGGCTTTAACAACCAAAATGCTAATTCCAATGTGAGAGGTCGTAGAGCACAACAAGACAATTGTTACACTCAACCACCTCCACAAAAGTCTAGCCTAGAAGAGATGATGGAAAGCCAAGCCAAAATGTTCAACACTTTCATGGCCACCAGTGATAAGAAGTTTAATGAAGTAATGACCCATAAGAAAATGCTTGAAACACAAATTTCTCAATTGGCCAATGCTTTAAAAGAGGGAGCTAGCACTTCTAAACTTCCACCCCAAGGACTTGACCCCAAGAAACCGGTGAATGCTATATCAACTAGGAGTGGGAAAGTGTTGGAAGAGAGTGTCCCTAAGGAAAACAATGAGAAAGTGAACATGAGTGAGCCTCCCCTTGAGAGTGATTTTGAGCATGAAGAAGAGAAAGCCTCTGAGAATGAAAAAGAAAAAGAGAATGAAAAAGAAAAAGAGAGTGAAAAAGAAACCAAACAATTGCAAAGACTTCAATATCCCCATAAATTTGTGAGACACAAATTAGATGTGCAATTTGGAAAATTCCTTGAAACACTGAAGCAAATTCACCTTTCAATCCCTTTTACCGATGCTATCAAGCAAATGCCTAACTATGCTAGGTTTTTAAAAGATATTTTGATTGGAAGGAGAAAGTGTGATGTGGTGGAAACGGTGAATCTTACCGAGAATTGTAGTGCTATCATCAGAATAAGATGCCACCAAAGTTAAAAGATCCCGGTAACTTTTCAATCCCTTGTGCAATATATAAAATTCAAATTGATAATGCCTTGTGTGACCTTGGGGCTAGTGTTAGCCTTATGCCATATTCGGTATATCAAAGACTTGAGATAGGGGAACTTCTACCCACTAACATTACCTTACAATTGGCCGATCGATCCATTAAATTTCCAAAGGGTAAGGTAGAGGATGTTCCCCTAAGAGTGGGAAAGTTTGTAATTCCGGTGGATTTTGTTGTGTTAGAGATGGATGAAGATGTTAACATTCCAATAATTCTAGGAAGACCTTTTCTTGCTACTTCGAGTGCTTTAATAGATGTTCAAAGTGCTAAAATTTCACTAAAAGTAGGAGATGAGGTGATAGAATTTGATTTGAATGAGAGCATGAAATATCCAAGCTCTAGTCCTGATAATTGCATGATGATTGATACTATTGATTCTATTGTAACTTCTATGCATGAGCACTTGCTCACTACTAACGATGCCCTTGAGAATGTCCTTTTGAACAAGGAAAAGATAGGTGACCAAAACAAAGAGATGGCATTGTATGAAGAAATGCTTGAAGGAAGTACAGAATCAAGCAATGAGCAAGTGTGCATGGGAATCACAACGCATGATGCATTAGAAGTAGCTACCTTAAGAGAAGGTAAGGGTGTTCCAATGGTAGAGTTGAAACCTCTACCATCACACCTAAGGTATGAGTTTTTGGGCCCTAATTCAACTTTTCCGGTTATTGTGAATTCTTCTTTGAACGAGTGCCAAACTCAAATGTTATGTGGTGTTTTGAGAGATCACCAAGGTGCTTTAGGCTATACCACAGATAACCTCAAAGGTATTAGCCCCGCTTTATGTATGCACCACATAACACTTGAGGAGGGTGCTAAGCCTTCCATTGAGAGGCAAAGGAAACTCAATTCTCAAATGGGGGAGGTTGTGAAGAAATAAATCACCAAACTCCTTGATGCCGGCATCATCTTCCCCATTTCGAGTTCTAGATGGGTTTCCCCCGTTCATGCGGTCCCTAAAAAGGGAGGAATGACCGTAGATGAAAATGAGAATGGTAATCTCATTTCAACTAGAACGGTGACTGGTTGGAGGATGCGCATAGACTATAGACGTCTAAATGCATCCACCAACAAGGATCATTTTCCTCTCCCTTTTATCGACCAAATGCTTGAAAGACTAACCAAGCACAAGTATTATTGCTTTCTTGATTGTTATTCGGGTTTCTTTCAAATCCCTATAAACCCGGATGACCAAGAGAAAACAACTTTTACTTGTCCCTATGGAACTTTTGCATATAGGAGGATGCCCTTCGGGCTTTGCAACGCACCGGCAACCTTCCAAAGATGCATGATGAGTATTTTTGGGGACATGCTTGAAGCCGAAATAGAAGTTTTCATGGATGATTTCTCGGTAGGGGGCCTTTCGTTCGAGGATTGTTTGTCCAACTTGGGCAAGTGCTTGACAAGATGTGAGAAGGTCAATTTGGTTTTGAATTGGGAGAAATGCCACTTTATGGTGGAAGAGGGAATTGTCCTTGGTCACAAGATTTCAAACAAAGGGATTGAGGTTGACAAGGCCAAAGTTGAAGTGATAGAAAAGCTTCCGCCACCAATCAATGTGAGAGGATTAAGGTCATTTTTGGGGCATGCCGGGTTCTATAGGAGATTCATCAAGGATTTCTCACAAATTGCTAGACCCCTAAATGCTCTTCTTCAAAAAGATGTCATCTTTATTTTTGATGAAGAGTATCTCCAAGCTTTCAACAAATTAAAGGAGGCTTTAATCTCAACTCCAATTGTGCAAGGGACAAGATGGGATTTGCCATTTGAACTTATGTGCGATGCAAGTGATGTTGCGATTGGAGGAGTATTGGGGCAAAGGGGAGAGAAGAAAAACAGTAGAATAGTTTTCAGCAAAAAAGATACTCTCTCTTAGTTAGCAACTTCATTAAATTAGTTGATTTAGTTTTAGAAACTCTCAAATCTAATCATTGTAGAAGCAAATTTCAAGATTTATCTCAAGAATTTCAGCAATTATCCAACATTTTTGAAGCTTCAATAGTAACTTCTTTCATTTGTCGTTCATTATTTTCTGATTTTATTTTTTGTTTTGTAAGCCACTTGATTTTCTCTCAATCTTGATATATTGTTGTTGCATGTTAGCTTTGTCCATAGATAATCACTTGTTTTTCCAAATCTTAGAATCGCTTATAATCCAAACTTGGAATTTACATGTACTCACAATGAATTGTGAGTAGTCCTCTTGGCTAGGGGTTGGGTGAAACTCAACCTATTGGTGATTATGTGAGTTTGGGAGTGATTTTGATGATGGATTGCGACTAAACTTGATTATATTGGATTGCTTGTTAGTTCTTCATGATAGGAGTAATTAACCTAGATTATTGAACTTGATGGCATGAAATGTTTGGTTCGACATGGAAATGTGAGTTGAATGTTTCATTACCTATTGCAATATGATTATGTATCTTTTGTTGCTAAGTTAATGAGGGATCTAAGCTTAGTAATCTGAGTTGTTTTCATATCGTTTGATGTTGATCTTACATGTGGTCTTTGCTATTCCATTACCCTCATTCCTCCCTATTTGCCTAATTGCTATTGGTTGAGTGAATCCCATTCCCCTAGTGTTTTAATCCCTTGAATTCAACCTTTAGTTGTAGTTTGTTAGTTAATCACCACTTATACCTTGATTTCGATTTATCTTGAGCATTAAGATTATTTAGCATTTGATTCTCGTTCTCCGTGGACCGAACCTTTGCTTGCCATTGTACTTGTTTGAGTGAGGTGTTTGTTATAAATGTGTTTGAATGAGCCTAAATTGTGCGATGAGAATGAAAAAGAAAAAGAGAATGAAAAAGAAAAAGGGAGTGAAAAAGAAAAAGAGAATGAAAAAGAAAAAGAGAGTGAAAAAGAAAATGTAAGAGAAGAGGAAAACATGGCGCCATATGAAGAGGCTTTGAATGTTTCGAACCATTATTTTCAAACTAATTTGTGTCTCAAAATCTCGACTTGGTAATTACAACCAAATCTAAGAGAAATGAAATGCCTAATTTGTGTCCTCTTCCACAATCTTGAACTATAATGCCAAACACTTTTGACTCTTAGATTTACTACATGTCTAAGACCTTGAATGAAGATGTAAGAGGAAAGCGAAAGCTCAAAAGTGTTTTTTGTTTGGCATTATTTTGCAGTTGATGAATGAAGATGTAAGAGGAAAGCGAAAGCTCAAAAGTGTTTGGCATTATAGTTCAAGATTGTGGCAACGATGAACTATGATAGTCTTGTGCAAGCGGGCGTTCAAACGCCCTAGGTTAACTATCCCTACCACCCGCCTCAAGAGGGTGGAGGAAAGTACAAAACCACGAAAAGCTTTGAGCCAAAAAAAAAACTTTTAACTGATTTATGTTTGGCATTATAGTTCAAGATGTACAAAACCAAATCTTGTAAAAAACCGAATATTTTTTAGCAGTTGATGAATGAAGAGGTAAGAGGAAAGCGAAAGCTCAAAACTATAATGTTGTAATTATCAACATTCTTGAACTATAATGCCAAACACTTTTGAGCCAAACACAAAACACTTTTGAACTACATGTCTAAGACCTTGTGTGACCTTGGACACTCTCTTCCAACACTTTCCTACTCCTAGTTGATATAGCATTCACCGGTTTCTTGGGGTCAAGTCCTTGGGGTGGAAGTTTAGAAGTGCTAGCTCCCTCTTTTAAAGCATTTGCCTATTGAGAAATTTGTGTTTCAAGCATTTTGTTATGGGTCATTACTACATAAAACTTCTTATCACTAGTGGCCATGAAAGTGTTGAACATTTTGGCTTGGCTTTCCATCATCTCTTCTAGGCTAGACTTTTGTGGAGGTGGTTGAGTGTAACAATTGTCTTGTTGTGCTCTAGGACCTCTCACATTAGAATTAGAATTTTGGTTGTTAAAGCCTCTATTACCATTATTATTCTAATTGTTCCGGTTATTAGAACTCCCCCCTTGGTGGTATTGGCCTTGATTTCCATAGTTTCCTTGATTGTGTTAATCTTTCACTAGGTTGTTCATGCTACATTTTGATTGAGAAATTCTTGAGTTGGATGGAATTTTGTAACTATTACTCATTGTTCTCGGTTTGATTTCGATGAGTTTTGAGTGGATTTCATGAATTTTAGGGGACATCATGCCCAATTTCGCCTAGGTTTTCTTAGGATTTGCATTCGATTGTCATAGGATTTTTAGCTCATGCCTTGGTTTATAAGTGTCCATTAATGCCTTGAATTGTATTGTTGCTACCGTCTACATCTATTTCACAACTCATGGCTTTTACTCTCATTGCACACACTTTTTACCTCGGCGAGCTTCTTGTGCCTCCTTTTGGCTTGAATCTTCCTAATGTTAATTCTTGGCGATTTTTGTAGATTCACAATGCATCTTTTTGGCAAAAGAAAGTCCAAGAGGAAGAGGACGGGTGAATCTTCATCGTCAAATTTTCCACCTCCACCCGGCACTATGATCATGGCATCATTGCTCCAAACAAACACTTTTGGGATGTCTATAAAACCCTCATAGACCGTCCCATACGATCTACAAGGTTCTTCTGCGGGAACACCTTAAGAAAGCTTGGCATCATGGATGAAGTAGTCCGGCTCGCACAAAACTTTGGTTGGGGCGACTTCATTGACCTCCACGCTCACACCTATGAGCGCGTCACATTGGAGTTCCTTGCTTCCCTCCGCAAGGAAGTCATTGAAGAAGATGATGAAGGGAATGAATCTCAAATTATTCTTCACTTTCGTATGTTCAACGAAGACCATTCCCTAACCGAGAGTGAGCTTAATGAGATCTTCCATTGGCAAGAACCCGGGATGCATCGACCTTCCGATATGACCTCAATGTGTCGCATTCCCTATAATGAACAAGAATGGTGGCAGAGCATCTCCACCAAGCCCGTCTTTCGCACTAACACCGCAAAGGTCAACAACATCATCCATATTGCTTTGAGATACTTTGCCCGGCTCCTTCAGTATGCCGTATTCTTCAAGGCAAACCTCGGCACTATGGTGAAAGATGAGGTAGCTTGCCTTTACTTGGCCGACAATCCTCAGCGTTTAAAGTTCAAATGCTCCACCACTTTTATCTCGAGATTGTTGGACACTCGAGATGGGCGGCTTGGTGATGAGATACACATGGGGGCATGATCACCCTCATTGCCCTTTCTTTGAATGGTGGAGCTTACAAGGAACAAATTGATTTGCTCCCCCATGTGCTCCAAAACAAAGAAGAAGAGGTCGTCGGCTACCCACCTTATGCTCTTTCTATTGTTGCTCTCCGCAACCAACGCTTCATCAACTACACCACCCAGAATCGCAAATTTATCCTCTTGGTTGATAATGGAGAAGAATGGTGTGTCCTCCCGGATCCTCCTCACACTTCGGTAGACCCTTCCAACTCGCTAAGGTGGAAGATTGCGCGAAAATTCATCCCCGATGAATTAAGGAAAAATCAAGTCCGCGGTGCAATCCCTCACCCTCAACCGGTCTACCAAGTGGAGCATCCCTTTCCCCCCCCTAGTGGGGGAGGTGAGACATCTTCTTCTTCCTCTTCTCCTTTTGATATGAGTTCCTTGCGTAGTACCCTCAATGGTATTCGTTATGATAATCAGGCTTCTATTGAACAATGGGGGTACTACGCAAGGATGAACTATGATAGTCTTGTGCAAGCGGGCGTCCAAACGCCCTATGTTAACTATCCCTACCACCCGCCTCAAGAGGGTCCAGTTCCACATTGGGACCCCTATGACCCTAACAACCCCTCCTCCAACACCTATGCTTATTGGGAAGGTCCTATCGACCCATCCCAATGTGTTGGTACCCCACCATACAACCCTTATCGGACGGGTGGGTGTGACTACGCCTATGATCCGGCAAGTCCATCAACCCCGAATCCTTTTGATAGTGGTTGGGGTACACCAGGGTGGCCCTATGAGCACTTTAACCAACCTTTCCATCCATTCATGGATCGCCCGGGGTTTGATTTCATGAACCCTCCTAAGGAACGGGAGGATAGAAACCCCCAATGAGGGTTCTCTCCTTCCCTTTTCCCCCCGGACTTTCATGCCTATTCCTTTTGCTCGAGACGTGCAAAAGACTAGCGTGGGAGAGGATGTTCCTTTTCGTTGAAGTGTACATAGGAGGGTAGTGTAGTAGGATGGTAGCTTGTGCATATGGAGAACCATTAGGGATAATGAATTTATTGTAGTTAGAGATGATTTTTGGTTGGTAATATTCTTATGATGATGATGTTATGAAGCTTCATTTCAAAAAAAAAAAAAGAAGTTGTTTTTCCCTCTTCTCTCTTGATCCCATAATCCAAATCCTAAAATCCAAATCCCTTAATCCAAATTTTGTAGATAGCTTTTTGTCAATCATTTTCTTTTGTTTATAATTCTAGTCTTTTCCTTTTGTTCACTAACTTTTCTTTGTATAGTTGTAGTGTTTCTTTTCTTTTGGCTCACTTTCCTTGTAGCTTGAAAACGGAAGCACAAAATGATGGAATAAGGAGCAACTCAAGCTCCGGAAACCTTGGTGAGATCGCAATTTTGCCTTGTGTTCTATTTCAAGCAGCATTTGGTGAGATCTTTCCTTACTTTCCTTTATTTTTCATTGTAAGCATAGTTAGTTTAGACTAGAATGGAGTTGATTGTTCGAGGTTGTTTGCATTTGATTCCACGGAATCTGGTGATCGTTGGTATTGATGCCGAACGATCTTTGTTTGTCGATTGAGAATTATATGTTTACTAGCCTCTTATCTCTCTTGTACTCCTTGCATTAAAAAAAAATAAAAAAAAAATTCGAAAAAATGTGAAAAAATGAAAAAGATTTTCCTTTTTATTCATGGCAAACCACGAAAAGCTTAGTTGTTTCATTTTCATTTCGAGCATAATAATGTTGACTCGTGTGTTTGAATGCTTTGCTTCTTGAGTGTTATAAGTTTGCATGCTTCAGGATTGCCATTGGTTGACTCTGAGACATGTTCATGCTAAGGTAGTTGTTCTAGAACTCGTTAGGCCCATCGAACCCAAATTCACTTGTTTGTGGTAAGAAGGTGTTGCTCTCATTAGGGGATTTGAAGCCCTAGAGATGGTTTTTGTAACCCGGTGTGAGCTTTATTGTTCAAGCCTCCAACATTACTTGTATGAGCGGCGTAGGATCCTCACCAAGGCATGCTTAGATCTAGAACTTGGCGTCTGGCTCCCGAGATCGAGACCGAACTAACCTACGAATGACAAAGGCATTCTTCATTCGGTGACTATTTTTGTTTTCTAGTATTAGTTTTTTTTTTTATCTTTTGTATTTTTGGGTTGCATTTGCCCTTACCATGTTGAGTCTTCCCCTCCTTGATTATAGCACATTGCAAGCCCATGGCCCTATTGTTTTACTTTCACCCTTAGAATCGTGAAGCTCAAGCCATGAGGGCTTATTGTAGTTTCGATTTGAAATTTGGAAGGGAATGGTTCTACTTGGAAAGTGAAGCAGTGTTTTTGTTAATATGTGTTCAAGAAAAGCAAATGTAAATCCTAGAAAAGGCCTTTGAAGCTAATATATATATATATATATATATATATATATATATAAAATAGAGAGAATGTGACAAACGAAGAGTTGATGAATGAAGATGTAAGAGGAAAGCGAAAGCTCAAAAGTGTTTGGCCTTATAGTTCAAGATTGTGGCAACGTAGTTTGAAAATTGGTTGATGATTGATTTTGAAAAAGAGGCTTGATCACCCTTTGCTTCACGGTTAGGCTAAGCACCAATTTCCAAATTCCTACACACCCTTACCCCCTAGTCAACGTTACAACCCTTTCAATGCCCTGTTGACCTAGGTTGGTTGAGTCACTAGTCGGTGGAGGGAGCTGGAACTCAAGCATATGGAGAAGGCATGACTTGGTGAGATGTCGGGTTCCTCTATTTTGCAGTGTTTTATCTTTGTTCCGGCTCCTTCGAGGAGTCACTTGATGCTATCTCCAAGGGCGGATTTGAATCTAGATGAGGGAACGCGGTAAGATTGTATGGAATGCGGGGGGAGTGGTGCTTGTTTGAGTTCTCTATGCTTAGCATGACTTATCCTTCAATCAACTTTTGGCATCCCCTTGCATGCTCACTTCTACTACTCGGAAAGTTTGACACTCATTCATGTTTGTTATCTCCAAAAGCTCGACTTGGCTATGATTTGTGTTGGATTTGTTGTTTCTCTTTCCCTTGTTTTTGGTTTGTCTTGAACACAATTTTGTAAGAGTTGTGGGGTATGCTCTTTGGAAACCCTCACGAGATCACAACTCGTCCTCATCGGCGACCTTGGGGTTTAAATGGCTTGTTGCTTTTGCTAAAAGCAATTTCGGTTTTTCTTTTGTTCCTTGCATGTTTGAATAACTAATTCTTTCTCCCTTGTTCATTTTCCTTTGCTTTGTTCGAGGGCGAGCAAAGGCTTAGCGTGGGGGAGTTTGATGAGTGACATTTATGTCACTCTTAGGGGTAGCATTTAGGTCTTTTTCCTCTTATTTTTCTTAGTTTTTTCCACCTCATTTATCCTCTTATGGCTTCTTTATGTATTGATGAAAAGTAATGCTTATTTGCGCTTATTTTGATAATCTTTATGCATTATTTTATCATCCCCATGCTCTCGTGAACTTTGGTATCTTCTGCAGGTTCCATGACGGTCCTATGCACGGTGGGAGGCCCCTTGGCCAAGTATGGAAGCCATGGACAAAGGCAAGAGGAGCAAAAGGGAAGGAGAGGAAGCAAGAAAAGGAAGTGCAAGAGGAGGTGTGGCCGAACCTCTGAAAGGTCCGGTCGAACCTAGGTGTGGCCAAACTTTTGAAAAGTTTTACCGAACCTCCTGGGTGCAGTGAAGGCAGTGTCAAACCAGTTTTCAGCAATTTTCCAGGAGAGGTCGAACCTCAAACGTTCGACCAAACAAGGATCAGGGAGGTTCGACCGAACCTACACAGAGTTCGACCCAACCTACCCTGAGTCCGACCGAACCTACCCAGAGTTCGGTCGGACCTTTTCCCGATCTCTGCCAATTTTGTACGGACTATTTAAGGTCCTTTTGAGATCGTTTTTCGGGGGGAAAGAAGAAAAACAGTAGAATAGTTTTCAGCAAAAAAGATACTCTCTCTTAGTTAGCAACTTCATTAAATTAGTTGATTTAGTTTTAGAAACTCTCAAATCTAATCATTGTAGAAGAAAATTTCAAGATTTATCTCAAGAATTTCAGCAATTATCCAACATTTTTGAAGCTTCAATAGTAACTTCTTTCATTTGTCCTTCATTATTTTCTGATTTATTTTTTGTTTTGTAAGCCACTTGATTTTCTCTCAATCTTGATATATTGTTGTTGCATGTTAGCTTTGTCCATAGATAATCACTTGTTTTTCCAAATCTTAGAATCGCTTATAATCCAAACTTGGAATTTGCATGTACTCACAATGAATTGTGAGTAGTCCTCTTGGCTAGGGGTTGGGTGAAACTCAACCTATTGGTGATTATGTGAGTTTGGGAGTGATTTTGATGATGGATTGCGACTAAACTTGAGTATATGGGATTGCTTGTTAGTTCTTCATGATAGGAGTAATTAACCTAGATTATTGAACTTGATGGCATGAAATGTTTGGTTCGACATGGAAATGTGAGTTGAATGTTTCATTACCTATTGCTATATGATTATGTATCTTTTGTTGCTAAGTTAATGAGGGATCTAAGCTTAGTAATCTGAGTTGTTTTCATATCGTTTGATGTTGATCTTACATGTGGTCTTTGCTATTCCATTACCCTCATTCCTCCCTATTTGCCTAATTGCTATTGGTTTAGTGAATCCCATTCCCCTAGTGTTTTAATCCCTTGAATTCAACCTTTAGTTGTAGTTTGTTAGTTAATCACCACTTATACCTTGATTTCGATTTAGCTTGAGCATTAAGATTATTTAGCATTTGATTCCCGTTCTCCGTGGACCGAACCTTTGCTTGCCATTGTACTTGTTTGAGTGAGGTGTTTGTTATAAATGTGTTTGAATGAGCCTAAATTGTGCGACCGATTTAGCGCTACCCACAATTATCACAAAATAAGCATCCACTGGGCATGTTATTAGATGTAGAAGTAGAAGGGTTAGAACTCATACCTCTCCCCTTAGATTGGGAGGAAAAGTCTTGGCGCGAAGTGGAGGACTCAAGCTTAGCTTTGATCGATGTCATCTCCTTTCCAAGATTTGTAATTTGGGATGTCAAGTTGTTTATAGCATTGAGGTGATCTACCGAATAAGCCGCCCCCCCACTCTTGTTTGTGGATTCTCTTTCATTTTCTTGCCAATCCATGTGGTGCCTTACCACATCTTCAATGATCTCAATCACTTGATCTTCGGTTTTATTCATGATTGGCCCACCGGCACCGCATCCAAGCTTCTTTTGCCTTGAGAACTCAAGCCTCCATAGAAGATTTGTAAAACTTGGTATGTTGGGATTCCATGGTGAGGGCACTCTCTTTGGTACTCCTTGTACCTCTCCCAAGCTTCATAGATAGTCTCACTACCCCTTTGCCGAAAGCCTTGAATTAGAGCTCTTTCCTCGGCCGTCTTCTTTTGAGAGTAGAATCTCCCTAAGAAAGCCGTGGTGACCTCATCCCAAGTCCTCAAAGAATTGGGTCTCACCTCCTTCTCAAGCCATTCGAGAGCCCTTCCTATTAAGGAGAAAGGAAATAGTTTTAGTCTCACAAACTCTTGAGTGACCCCATTCAGCTTGATCGTGTTGCAATATTTCTCAAACTCGTTCAAATGTGCAAGAGGGCTCTCGTGTTTTGCTCCACTAAATTGTCTCCTCTCAATCAAATTTATCATTACGGGCCTAATCTCGAAGTCATTGGCCGGGGTGTTTGGGGGAGCAGTCCCACTTGAAGCTCTATAAGCTCCCGGAGTTCCCATCTCCTTCAAAGGTCTTGGAGGTGGTGGTGGTGGGTTGTCACCCATTGGATTTCTTTGTGGTTTCGGGTTGGATTCTCTTCTTGGGGAAGTGGAGGATCGCGAACGAGATCTCCTTCTTCTTCTAAGGGTTTGCTCAATCTCTGGATCGTAAGGCACCAACTCACGATGTTGAGTCCTACGCATACGCACTCAACAAACACAATTAGTAGAAAGGCTACAAGCGTAGCCAAAAAGGAAAACAACTCTTTTTGTGTTTTTTTTTAAAGGTGAATTAGACTCAAGCAATCAAATAGCAATCAACAACACCGCTCCCCGGCAACGGCGCCATTTCGACGAGCGCTAAATCGGTCTCACAATTTAGGCAATTTCAAACACATTTATAACAAACACCTCACTCAAACAAGTACAATGGCAACCAAAGGTTCGGTCCACGGAGAACGGGAATCAAATGCTAAATAATCTTAATGCTCAAGCTAAATCGAAATCAAGGTATAAGTGGTGATAAACTAACAAACTACAACTAAAGGTTGAATTCAAGGGATTAAAACACTAGGGGAATGGGATTCACTCAACCAATAGCAATTAGGCAAATAGGGAGGAATGAGGGTAATGGAATAGCAAAGACCACATGTAAGATCAACATCAAACGATATGAAAACAACTCAGATTACTAAGCTTAGATCCCTCATTAACTTAGCAACAAAAGATACATAATCATATTGAAATAGGTAATGAAACATTCAACTCACATTTCCATGTCGAACCAAACATTTCATGCCATCAAGTTCAATAATCTAGGTTAATTACTCCTATCATGAAGAACTAACAAGCAATCCCATATAATCAAGTTTAGTCGCAATCCATCATCTAAATCACTCCCAAACTCACATAATCACCAATAGGTTGAGTTTCACCCAACCCCTAGCCAAGAGGACTACTCACAATTCATTGTGAGTACATGCAAATTCCAAGTTTGGATTATAAGCGATTCTAAGATTTGGAAAAACAAGTGATTATCTATGGACAAAGCTAACATGCAACAACAATATATAAAGATTGAGAGAAAATCAAGTGGCTTACAAAACAAAAAATAAAATCAGAAAATAATGAAGGACAAATGAAAGAAGTTACTATTGAAGCTTCAAAAATGTTGGATAATTGCTGAAATTCTTGAGATAAATCTTGAAATTTGCTTCTACAATGATTAGATTTAAGAGTTTCTAAAACTAAATCAACTAATTTAATGAAGTTGCTAACTAAGAGAGAGTATCTTTTTTGCTGAAAACTATTCTACTGTTTTTCTTCTCTCCCCCCGAAAAACGATCTCAAAAGGACCTTAAATAGTCCGTACAAAATTGGCGGAGATCGGGAAAAGGACCGACCGAACTCTGGGTAGGTTCGGTCGGACTCAAGGTAGGTTCGATCAAACCATGTGTAGGTTCGGTCAAACCTCCCTGATCCTTGTTTGGTCGAACTTTTGAGATTCGACCTCTCCTGCAAAATTGCTGAAAACTGGTTTGACACTGCCTTCACTGCACCCAGGAGGTTCGGTCAAACTTTTCAAAAGTTTGACCACACCTAGGTTCGACCGGACCTTTCAGAGGTTCGGCCACACCTCCTCTTGCACTTCCTTTTCTTGCTTCCTCTCCTTCCCTTTTGCTCCTCTTGCCTTTGTCCATGGCTTCCATACTTGGCCAAGGGGCCTCCCACCGCGCATAGGACCGTCATGGAACCTGCAGAAGATACCAAAGTTCACGAGAGCATGGGGATGATAAAATAATGCATAAAGATTATCAAAATAAGCGCAAATAAGCATCACTTTTCATCAATACATAAAGAAGCCATAAGAGGATAAATGAGGTGGAAAAAACTAAGAAAAATAAGAGGAAAAAGACCTAAATGCTACCTCTAAGAGTGACATAAATGTCACTCATCAAACTCCCCCACGCTAAGCCTTTGCTCGCCCTCGAGCGAAGCAAAGGGAAATGAACAAGGGAGAAAGAATTAGTTATTCAAACATGCAAGGAACAAAAGAAAAACCGAAATTGCTTTTAGAAAAAGCAACAAGCCATTTAAACCCCAAGGTCGCCGATGAGGACGAGTTGTGATCTCGTGAGGGTTTCCAAAGAGCATACCCCACAACTCTTACAAAATTGTGTTCAAGACAAACCAAAAACAAGGGAAAGAGAAACAACAAATCCAACACAAATCATAGCCAAGTCGAGCTTTTGGAGATAACAAACATGAATGAGAGTAAAAGCCATGAGTTGTGAAATAGATGTAGACGGTAGCAACAATACAATTGAAGGCATTAATGGACACTTATAAACCAAGGCATGAGCTAAAAATCCTATGGCAATCGAATGCAAATCCTAAGAAAACCTAGGCGAAATTGGGCATGATGTCCCCTAAAATTCATGAAATCCACTCAAAACTCATCGAAATCAAACCGAGAACAATGAGTAATAGTCACAAAATTTCATCCAACTCAAGAATTTCTCAATCAAAATGTAGCATGAACAACCTAGTGAAAGATTAACACATTCAAGCAAACAAATTGAAATCATGAAAACCCAAGTCATACATGCATATTCATCATGAAACAAGTTCTACTAACAACAACCAACCAATTACAACAAGGAAATCCCAATAACCACTTAAATCAAACAAGCCATGACTAACAATATCAATTATACCACATATCATACTTGAACATGTAAAACATGGTAAAACAAAGATAAATTGAAGAAATAAGCTTGCAAAAGCTAGAATAACCATACCACAATTGATTGGAAGTAAGTAGAAATCAAGAAGTTTCAAGTCACTCAAACCCTAGAAATTGGGGAAAATTTAAGGAGATTGTAGGAATTGAGTAGTGGATGTTAATGAAGTGAGGAGGGAAAAAGATTGGAGTGATTTTTATGGAGATTTGAGGTTGAAGGAGGGGTGACAATGGAGTATTAGGGTTAGAAGGAGAACAGAAGGGAGAGAGAGAGCCGAATGTATGAAGTAAGAGCGAGAAAGCAGCGGCTCAAGCCTATTAATTCTGGGCAAGCTCGAAAAAGGTTCGGTCGGACCTTATGAGGTTCGGTCGGACCATAATAAGTTTGACCAAACTTTTGAAAAGTTCGGTCGAACTTTTGGATTTTCCAGAAACTGCCAGAATTCAGCCTAATTTGATTTCCAGAACAGGAGCGGCCGAACTTTCTGGGGGTTCGGTCGGACCAGCATAGGTTCGACCAAACTTTTGAAAAGTTCGGTCGAACTTTTAGATTTTCCAGAATCCGACAAGTTTTAGCCCATTTTGAGTTCTAGGGGAGGAGCGGCCGAACTCTTGGGTGGTTCGGTCAAACTTTTGCAAAGGTTCAAGTACAATGGGTCGACTTTTGAGCTCAAATTATTTTCAAACTACGTTGCCAAAATCTTGAATTATAATGCCAAACACTTTTGAGCTTTCGCTTTCCTCTTACATATTCATTCATCAACTGCTAAATAATCTTTTGGCAAAAGCAAGTCCAAGAGGAAGAGGACGGGTGAATCTTCATCATCAAATTTTCCACCTCCACCCGGCATCTATGATCATGGCATCATCGCTCCAAACAAACACTTTTGGGATGTCTATAAAACCCTCATAGACCGTCCCATACGATCTACAAGGTTCTTCTGCGGGAACACCTTAAGAAAGCTTGGCATCATAGATGAAGTAGTCCGGCTCGCACAAAACTTTGGTTGGGGCGACTTCATTGACCTCCACGCTCACACCTATGAGCGCGTCACATTGGAGTTCCTTGCTTCCCTCCGAAAGGAAGTCATTGAAGAAGATGATGAAGGGAATGAATCTCAAATTATTCTTCACTTTCGTATGTTCAACGAAGACCATTCCCTAACCGAGAGTGAGCTCAATGAGATCTTCCATTGGCAAGCAACCGGGATGCATCGACCTTCCGATATGACCTCAATGTCCCTATAATGAACAAGAATGGTGGCACAACATCTCCACCAAGCCCGTCTTTCGCACTAACACCGCAAAGGTCAACAACATCATCCATATTGCTTTGAGATACTTTGCCCGGCTCCTTCAGTATGCCGTATTCTTCAAGGCAAACCTCGGCTCTATGGTGAAAGATGAGGTAGCTTGCCTTTACTTGGCCGACAATCCTCAGCGTTTAAAGTTCAAATGCTCCACCACTTTTATCTCGAGATTGTTGGACACTCGAGATGGGCGGCTTGGTGATGAGATACACATGGGGGGCATGATCACCCTCATTGCCCTTTCTTTGAATGGTGGAGCTTACAAGGACCAAATTGATTTGCTCTCCCATGTGCTCCAAAACAAAGAAGAATAGGTCTTCGGCTACCCTCCTTATGCTCTTTCTATTGTTGCTCTCCGTAACCAACGCTTCATCAAATACACCACCCAGAATTGCAAATTTATCCTCTTGGTTGATAATGGAGAAGAATGGTGTGTCCTCCCGGATCCTCCTCACACTTCGGTAGACCCTTCCAACCCGCTAAGGTGGAAGATTTCGCGAAAATTAATCCCCGATGAATTAAGGAAAAATCAAGTCCGCGGTGCACTCCCTCACCCTCAACCGGTCTACCTAGTGGAGCATCCCTTTCCCCCCCTAGTGGGGGAGGTGAGACATCTTCTTCTTGTTCCTCTTCTCCTTTTCATATGAGTGCCCTGCGTAGTACCCTCGATGGTATTCGTTATGATAATAAGGCTTCTATTGAACAATGGGGGTACTACGCAAGGATGAACTATGATAGTCTTGTGCAAGCGGGCGTTCAAACGCCCTATGTTAACTATCCCTACCACCCGCCTCAAGAGGGTCTAGTTCCACATTGGGACCCCTATGACCCTAACAACCCCTCCCCTAACACCTATGCTTATTGGGAAGGTCCTATCAACCCATCCCAACGTGTTGGTACCCCACCATACAACCCTTATCAGCCGGGTGGGTGTGACTACGCCTATGATCCGGCAAGTCCATCAACCGCGAATCCTTTTGATGGTGGTTAGGGTACACAAGGGTGGCCCTATGAGCACTTTTACCAACCTTTCCATCCATTCATGGATCGCCCGGGGTTTGATTTCATGAACCCTCCTAAGGAACGGGAGGATAGAAACCCCCAATGAGGGTTCTCTCCTTCCCTTTTCCCCCTGGACTTTCATGCTTAATCCTTTTGCTCGAGACGTGCAAAAGACTAGCGTGTGGGAGGATGTCCTTTTGGTTGAAGTGTACATAGGAGGGTAGTGTGGTAGGATGGTAGCTTGTGCATATGGAGAACCATCAGGGATAATGAATTTATTGTAGTTAGAGATGATTTTTGGTTGGTAATATTCTTATGATGATGATGTTATGAAGCTTCATTTCAAAAAAAAAAAAAAAAAGAAAAAAAAAATATTTTTGAAGTTATTTTTCCCTCTTCTCTCTTGATCCAATAATCCAAATCCCAAAATCAAAATCCCTTAATCCAAATTTTGTAGATAGCTTTTTGTCAATCATTTTATTTTGTTTATAATTCTAGTCTTTTCCTTTTGTTCACTAACTTTTCTTTGTATAGTTGTAGTGTTTCTTTTCTTTTGGCTCACTTTCCTTGTAGCTTGAAAACGGAAGCACAAAATGATGGAATAAGGAGCAACTCAAGCTCCGGAAACCTTGGTGAGATCGCAATTTTGCCTTGTGTTCTATTTCAAGCAGCATTTGGTGAGATCTTTCCCTACTTTCCTTTATTTTTCTTTGTGTGCATAGTTAGTTTAGACTAGAATGGAGTTGATTGTTCGAGGTTGTTTGCATTTGATTCCACGAAATCTGGTGATCGTTGGTATTGATGCCGAACGATCTTTGTTTGTCGATTGAGAATTATATGTTTACTAGCCTCTTATCTCTCTTGTACTCCTTGCATTAAAAAAAAATAAAAAAAAAAAATTCGAAAAATGTGAAAAAATGAAAAAGATTTTCCTTTTTATTCATGGAAAACCACGAAAAGCTTAGTTGTTTCATTTTCATTTCGAGCATAATAATGTTGACTCGTGTGTTTAAATGCTTTGCTTCTTGAGTGTTATAAGTTTGCATGCTTCAGGATTGCCATTGGTTGACTCTGGGACATGTTCATGCTAAGGTAGTTGTTCTAGAACTCGTTAGGCCCATCGAACCCAAATTCACTTGTTTGTGGTAAGAAGGTGTTGCTCTCATTAGGGGATTTGAAGCCCTAGAGATGGTTTTTGTAACCCGATGTGAGCTTTATTGTTCAAGCCTCCAACATTACTTGTATGAGCGGCATAGGATCCTCACCAAGGCATGCTTAGATCTAGAACTTGGCGTCTGGCTCCCGAGATCGAGACCGAACTAACCTACGAATGACCAAGGCATTCTTCATTCGGTGACTATTTTTGTTTTCTAGTATTAGTTTTTTTTTTTATCTTTTGTATTTTTGGGTTGCATTTGCCCTTACCATGTTGAGTCTTCCCCTCCTTGATTATAGCACATTGCAAGCCCATGGCCCTATTGTTTTACTTTCACCCTTAGAATCGTGAAGCTCAAGCCATGAGGGCTTATTGTAGTTTTGATTTGAAATTTGGAAGGGAATGGTTCTACTTGGAAAGTGAAGCAGTGTTTTTGTGAATATGTGTTCAAGAAAAGCAAATGTAAATCCTAGAAAAGGCCTTTGAAGCTAAAATATATATATATATATATATATATATAAATAAAAAAAAACAGAGAGAATGTGACAAACAAAGAGTTGATGAATGAAGATGTAAGAGGAAAGCGAAAGCTCAAAAGTGTTTGGCATTATTGTTCAAGATTGTGGTAACGTAGTTTGAAAATTGGTTGATGATTGATTTTGAAAAAGAGGCTTGATCACCCTTTGCTTCACGGTTAGGCTAAGCACCAATTTCCAAATTCCTCCACACCCTTACCCCCTAGTCAACGTTACAACCCTTTCAATGCCCTATTGACCTAGGTTGGTTGAGTCACTAGTCGGTGGAGGGAGCTGGAACTCAAGCATATGGAGAAGGCATGACTTGGTGAGATGTCGGGTTCCTCTATTTTGCAGTGTTTTATCTTTGTTCCGGCTCCTTCGAGGAGTCAGTTGATGCTATCTCCAAGGGCGGATTTGAATCTAGATGAGGGAACGCGATAAGATTGTATGGAATGCAGGGGGAGTGGTGCATGTTTGAGTTCTCTATGCTTAGCATGACTTATCCTTCAATCAAATTTCGGCATCCCCTTGCATGCTCACTTCTACTACTCAGAAAGTTTTACACTCATTCATGTTTGTTATCTCCAAAACCTCGACTTGGCTATGATTTGTGTTGGATTTGTTGTTTCTCTTTCCCTTGTTTTTGGTTTGTCTTGAACACAATTTTGGAAGAGTTGTGGGGTATGCTCTTTGGAAACCCTCACGAGATCACAACTCGTCCTCATCGGCGACCTTGGGGTTTAAATGTCTTGTTGCTTTTGCTAAAAGCAATTTCGGTTTTTCTTTTGTTCCTTGCATGTTTGAATAACTAATTCTTTCTCCCTTGTTCATTTTCCTTTGCTTTGCTCGAGGGCGAGCAAAGGCTTAGCGTGGGGGAGTTTGATGAGTGACATTTATGTCACTCTTAGGGGTAGCATTTAGGTCTTTTTCCTCTTATTTTTCTTAGGTTTTTCCGCCTCATTTATCCTCTTATGGCTTCTTTATGTATTGATGAAAAGTAATGCTTATTTGCGCTTATTTTGATAATCTTTATGCATTATTTTATCATCCCCATGCTCTCGTGAACTTTGGTATCTTCTGCAGGTTCCATGACGGTCCTATGCAAGGTGGGAGGCCCCTTGGCCAAGTATGGAAGCCATGGACAAAGGCAAGAGGAGCAAAAGGGAAGGAGAGGAAGTAAGAAAAGGAAGTGCAAGAGGAGGTGTGGCCGAACCTCTGAAAGGTCCGGTCGAAACTAGGTGTGGTCAAACTTTTGAAAAGTTTGACCGAACCTCCTGGGTGCAGTGAAGGCAGTGTCAAACCAGTTTTCAGCAATTTTGCAGGAGAGGTCGAACCTCAAAAGTTCGACCAAACAAGGATCAGGGAGGTTCGAGCGAACCTTCACAGAGTTTGACCGAACCTACCCTGAGTCCGACCGAACCTACCCAGAGTTCCGTCGGACCTTTTCCCGAACTCTGCCAATTTTGTACGGACTATTTAAGGTCCTTTTGAGATCGTTTTTCGGGGGGAGAGAAGAAAAACAGTAGAATAGTTTTCAGCAAAAAAGATACTCTCTCTTAGTTAGCAACTTCATTAAATTAGTTGATTTAGTTTTAGAAACTCTCAAATCTAATCATTGTAGAAGCAAATTTCAAGATTTATCTCAAGAATTTCAGCAATTATCCAACATTTTTGAAGCTTCAATAGTAACTTCTTTCATTTGTCCTTCATTATTTTCTGATTTTATTTTTTGTTTTGTAAGCCACTTGATTTTCTCTCAATCTTGATATATTGTTGTTGCATGTTAGCTTTGTCCATAGATAATCACTTGTTTTTTCCAAATCTTAGAATCGCTTATAATCCAAACTTGGAATTTGCATGTACTCACAATGAATTGTGAGTTGTCCTCTTTGCTAGGGGTTGGGTGAAACTCAACCTATTGGTGATTATGTGAGTTTGGGAGTGATTTTGATGATGGTTTGCGACTAAACTTGATTATATGGGATTGCTTGTTAGTTCTCCATGATAAGAGTAATTAACCTAGATTATTGAACTTGATGGCATGAAATGTTTGGTTCGACATGGAAATGTGAGTTGAATGTTTCACTACCTATTGCAATATGATTATGTATCTTTTGTTGCTAAGTTAATGAGGGATCTAAGCTTAGTAATCTGAGTTGTTTTCATATCGTTTGATGTTGATCTTACATGTGGTCTTTGCTATTCCATTACCCTCATTCCTCCCTATTTGCCTAATTGCTATTGGTTGAGTGAATCCCATTCCCCTAGTGTTTTAATCCCTTGAATTCAACCTTTAGTTGTAGTTTGTTAGTTAATCACCACTTATACCTTGATTTCGATTTAGCTTGAGCATTAAGATTATTTAGCATTTGATTCCCGTTCTCCGTGGACCGAACCTTTGCTTGCCATTGTACTTGTTTGAGTGAGGTGTTTGTTATAAATGTGTTTGAATGAGCCTAAATTGTGCGACCGATTTAGCGCTCGTTAGCCCTCGCTTCTGTAATCCGGATCGGGGGCCGTCTACATAGTCCGAGCCATTATGTCCTGCACAGACACATAAATGGTCGGAATCCAAGCAAAAGGGTGGTCCCAACACCCCAAGACGACACTCCTAGACCTAGACTCAGCCGTCCCTGATGACCGGCTGGACTCTAACCTAGGCTGTGCCGTGTGTGTTGGTGATGCATCCAATTATTGCAAGAAATATGTACAAGCGGTGAAACATGAAAAAGAGCTGAGAGAGGCAGAGACGCTACCTTTAGATTTGATATTTGAAGATAGACGGGTCCGGCTGGGTTGACGAAGAACGAGTTTTCCTGCTTGCGCTTGAGTTCTGCTCTCTCAAAGTTGTCTCTCATGAAAATTTTTGTAAACGTACAAAATTATGAGGGTAAACAGCTATATATAAAGGGTATATGTGGGGGCATTCCCGTAATTTACTCAGAAGGTGAACGGTTACTCTATGGCGGTAAAATTAGCACCAATCGGAGCGTGACGCGTGTCACAAATGCCACGTGACGTGTCACGTCACATCTGTGAGGGGAAAATGTTTAGGGTGGCCCAAGGTGGACCTACCCCTTCTTGACACGTGCCACTCAAGAAACTTGGGAGGAATGGCGGCCTTCAGGCCCAAATCCCGAAAAAGCCGCAATGCAGCGCATCCCACCAATGATTAGGGTTCAGTGACCTAATCAGGGGCACAAATCCCGAGGACCCTATAAATAGGGAGATTCCCCTCTTTTGGAGGGTACGTTTAACCATTTATTACAAACTGTCCCTGTGATAGAGACATCAGAGCTTGGAATCCGAGCAGATACCCACCTAAACTTCCGCACCTTTTTCTCTCCCTTCAAGTTACTAACTTGTTCGTCGGAGGCGGAGCACCACCTAATCGGTGTCTCCGTTTGTTTTGCAGGTACAGGCCGCACCGGATCAGTCTTCATGTTGTAACTCTCCCGAGGGACAAAACACCCAAAACATATGCCATAATCCGGCTGCTCTTTTCTCAGGTAATATTGAGAGTGGAAAGACTCCGAGGCCCATTTTAGCGAAAACAAGAAGAGGAAAATGACGCCAAATGGAGGGCCCTCCAGTCTGCTGAATATGCTAATTATATGTGTTATTTAGAGATTAAAGCAATAGAGTTGAATCAGGAGGAGCTGGTCCGGAGCTTGACGGTTGTAAACGATGAGGCCACTAGCCGGGCTAATGACCTTGAGCAAAAACTGAAGGATGCCAAATCTGAACTCAAGGCATTAGAAAATGCTGACAAGGAAATCGCCCAACTCTGGGCAGACGTCTCCCGTCTGGCGGTCGAGATCGTCAAACTGCGAAACAAGAAGTCGAATGAGATCGCCCTGTAGCAGAAACGACTGATGGAAGAGAACGAGCGGGATAACGAGGCCCGCCTGAAGATAGCCTGGGGGCTGCTCTACCCAGATTTAGACTTCAAGGTCTACAAGCTTAGGTATGATTACGCCACATCGGTGTATGATGCCCAAGTGATGTGTGAGGCTCCTCCGCCTCACTTCCAAGATTGGCTGCCGAATAAGGGTATGAAGTGTCGGACAATGAGGAGCCGGCGGTGGTAGAGCGAAACGAAGGTAATCAGCCTCAAGTAGCTGATGACCAATCTGAAGCCCTCCCAACCAGCCAAGACCAGCCGGAGTAGCAGCTTCTGTTTTGGGTGTTTTTATCCCTCGGGAGAGTTACAACACGAAGACTGATCCGGTGCGGCCTGTACCTGCAAAACAAACGGAGACACCGATTGGATGGTGCTCCGCCTCCGACGAACACATTAGTAACTTGAAGGGAGAGAAAAAGGTGCGGAAATCTAGGTGGGTATCTGCTCGGATTCCAAGCTCAGATGTCTTTATCACAGGGACAGTTTGTAATAAATGGTAAAACGTACCCTCCTAAAGAGGGGAATCTCCTTATTTTTAGGGTCCTCGGGATTTGTGCCCCTGATTAGGTCACTAAATCCTAATCATTGGTGGGTTGCGCCGCATTGCGGCTTTCTCGGGATTTGGGCCTAAAGGCCGCCATTCCTCCCAGATTTCTAGAGTGACACGTGTCAAGTAGGAGTAGGTCCACCTTGGGGCATCCTTGGGCTTACACGTGTCATCCTCTGATTGGACGACGTTGCGGGGTAAAATTACCCTTAACATTTGCCCCTCACAGATGTGATGTGGCACGCCACGTGGCATCTGTGACATGCGTCACGCTCCGGTTGGTTGTAATTTAACCGCCATAGAGTAATCGTTCACATTCTGAGTAAATTACGGGAATGCCCCCACATTTACCCTTTATATATAGTCGTTTACCCTCATAATTTTGTACGTTTACAAAACATTTTCAAGAGAACTTTGAGAGAGCAGAAGTCATCCGTTTGAGTCAAGAGCAAGCAAGAAAACTCGTTCTTCGTCTACCGAACCAGACCCGTCTATCTTCAGATATCAAATCTAAAGGTACCGTCTCTGCCTCTCTCAACTTTTTTTCATGTTTCACCGCTTGTACATATTTCTTGCAATAAATGGATGCATCACCAACACACACGGCGCAACCTAGGTTAGAGTCCAGCCGGTCATCAGGGACGGCTGATTCTATGTCTGGGAATGTTGTCTTGGGGAGTTGGGACCACCCTTTTGCTTTGATTCCGACCATTTACGTGTCTGTGCAGGACACAATGGCTCGGACTATGCAGACGGCCCCCGATCCGGATTACGGAAGCGAGGGCTCAGGCAACCAAACGCCTGAGGGAGAAGCGTCTGGTCAAAGAAACCAGATGGGTCTGGAAAGATCCCCTCCGCGTGCCCCTTCAACTCCCTCAAATTCCTTTTTGGAAGAATGCGACCAAGGCGGCAATGAAGCCGTCTCAGCTCCTTTATCACAAAATGAGGAGCAGACAAAGAGCGACAGCTCCGCCTCCACTTCTGAGAGCACTGACGACTTGCCACCGCTTGAAGACAGTGAGGAGGAGGAGAGGAAGAAGTGGAGTGAGAAGGACGACCCCTTCAAAATCCACGTCTCAGCCAAAGACAGGGGTCACATGGAGGACAACCTAGAGTGATTTAAATAAATGCACCCGTTAGGAGACAGGTACAAAATCAGAGTGACGCCTGAGGACGGTACCATCTCCTGGGAAGACGATGAACAGAACACCAACGGCTACTTCGGCTGTTATGAGGCAGCGTTCAAGGCCGGTCTTCGCTTTCCCCTTCACCAGGTGGCAAAGGCAATCTTGAGAGGCTACGGCCTCGGAGTCTGGCAACTTACCCCCAATTCTTGGGCAAACATCTGGGGGTATGTTGCCGCTTGCGAATTCTAGGGGCTCCATCCCGGCTTGGAGACTTTTGCTAAGATGCATTGTCTTAGCCGAATCCCAGGCGGCTGAAGGGCATGGTACACTTTGACCACGTTTCCCCTATACATGATGACCTTAGAAAAGGTCTCTAAATTTGACGGCTGGAAGCACAGGTTCTACCTGTTGACGGCTCCCAGCAGGCGGGAGAACTATGAGTTCCGCCAATATAATAAGAAGCCCAAACTGATGGGCCGGAAGTGCTGTCTTCCTCGAATCCCAGATAAGGACTTCGACAAAATAATTGAGCCAGACTTTTTTCGCCAATATAATAAGGAGCTTGCGGAAAAACGGGCGGTGTTTTGGGTGTTTTTGTCCCTCGGGAGAGTTACGTCACGAAGTCTGATCCGGCTGAGTTGTACCTGTAAAACCACGGAGACTCCGGGTGGTAGGAGCTCCGCCTCCGACGATTAAGTTAGTAACTTGAAAGGGAATAAAGAGTACGGAAATTTAGGTGGGGATTTGCTTGGATTCCTAGCTCAGGTGTTTCTCTGATGTGAGAGAATGTAGGTGTAATAAATGATTGAATGTGTCCCCAAAATGGGGAAATATCTCCCTATTTATAGGGTCAATGGAGAACGTGCCCCTATCTAGGTCACTTGACCTAAATTTCAGCGGGTTGCGCCGTAAAAGGACGCTTCTTGGGATTTGGGCCCTTGAAGGCCGCCATTTCAGAGATGTATCTATTGGTGCCAGGTGTCAAGTGGATGTTAAGACACCTGGGCCATCCTGAACTCGACACGTGGCTTCCTCTCAATGGTCCACGTGTCTAGGGTATTTTTACCCTCAACATTTGCCCCTCACAGGTCGCACGTGCATATCACGTGGGGCTTGTGACACGTGTCCACCTTTCAAAGTTGAACAGTAACAGGTAAAAATTTGAATTTCAAACCAAAATTTTCCAACCGCTTTCACCTTCTATTAATAGAAAGTTACCCCCCCTTTCTCTCACCTTACGTTCATTTGACTTTTTAGAGAGAGAAAAAGAGAGCTTTTTAGAGAGAGATTCTCTGCCTCCGTGTGCATCACAACAAGTTCAAGTTTCCGTGTGCTAGCAGTTCAACACCCGGTTTACCGGCAGTGTCGGTTTTCAGATTTTTTAGAGTAAAAGTAAGGTAACCGCCTGTACCGTTCTAGCTTTCCTCCTTTTCAACTTGTATACAATTTTTTCTCCGCCTGTATACTTAGTTTTTTGGAAAATATAAATGAGTTCTCAATCCACACACTCTGCACTGCCTAGGACACTCAGCCGTCCCCAGGGACGGCTGAGTCTAGAACAGGGGGTGCCTTTTCTGGACTGTCGGAACCGATATGCTCATCTCCGAATTCCTCTCTCTATGTGTCTGTGCAGGACACAATGGCCAGAACGAAACAAACGGCCAGACGGTCTAGGAGCCGGCGCACTATGGAAGTGCCAGCCGATGAGGTTGTTCCTGACGAGGAACAGAGGGATTTGGAAGAGAGTGGTTCCGATGAAGAGGCTCCCTCTACTTCCTGGAGCTCTGGAGTACAAGAGGTTGACGGTGAGGGAGCCGCCTCCTCTAATGAAGTCGGCGATGCTAAGGCCGACCAAGGGTCAAGGGCCGAATCTTCTGGCTCCAACCAAGATAATTTTGCAGCTGACTATCAGCAGCCGCCTTAGGTCGCTGATAACCCCAATACTAAAGAACCCGGATGCTGCCGGGTAACATCGCCCTTCTCAAAAGCGGCTTTACGGCCTTCAAAGAAAAGCACCCCTTAGGAAGGGGTTGGGACAACATCGTTCCTTCGGTTGATGCTGTAATGGCCCGAAACGATGATATTGACAATGCAGACCATTACTTCGACTGCTACGAGGCGGTCATCGAAGCCGGCCTATGGTTCCCCTTCCACCCCGGGATTAGGAAAATCCCTAAAGGGGTACGATGTAGGGGTTTGGCAGCTCACCCCCAATTTGTGGGTGAACATTCTTAGCTACATCGCTGCCTGTGAGTTTCAAAATATAAACCCCAGCTTTTCCGCCTTCGCTCACATGCACTACTTGAACAAGGGCCTAGGCGGCCATGGGGCATGGTATACTCTGACTACCTTGCCCCTATATTTGATGACTTTGGACAAAGTGTCCAAATGGTCCAGGTGGAAGGACAAGTTTTACTTGATTTCTTCCCCAACTTTGAGACATAACCGGACACTGCGCCGGTACAACACTGAGCTGGCTCTTCTAGGCAGGAAGTGCCCTCTCTCGGTGCTATTTACTAAGGCCCGGGAGCAAATAATAGAGCCGGGATTTTTTTAAACAACAATTGAACCCATAGGGGATGGGACTTACATCATAGTTCCCAAGAACTGGATCCCCCATCCAGACTTCTTCAAGGACGAGTGCTTCTTGTCCGCCTGCGGGCTGAGTACCATGTTTCCTAAGGGTAGAATACTTTACATCCGGAATGCTTGGTATTTTTATTTTTATTGCAAACTTGTCATAATTTCTTCTAACCATGAATTTTGTTCATGCAGCCGACGCCTTGAGAATGGTCGACCCGGCAAAGACTCCGGCTAAGTCGGCGGCGTTGCTACGCAAAGAGGCTGCGCTTGCTAAGAAGGGAGCCGTCGAAGCCAAGGACTCCAAGAAAGGCGGGGTAAGACCGCCTGTTTTTTATGCGTTTACATAATAATAATTTTTTTTTACTTGCCGATTGGGTATACTTACCCTTGTTTGCTTCTCAGGACTCCGCCAAAAGAATTCAACGATCCTTCTCCAAGCTGCTCAAAAGGCAAGCAGACGATCTGGAGAAAACTCCGGCTGCGAAGGCCGCCAGGAAGGACCCTCCTCCCCAGAAACAATCTTCTGCCCAATCCGATCGTCCAACGACCGGGGGCAAATCGCCGGCTGCGATGAAAATTCTGAGCGAAAGCTCAAAGCGCTTACAGCAGAAAGCGCCGGATGCCTCTACGGCATCGAAGGGTGGCGAGCCACCTAATGTTGCAGTCGGTGCGACAACACTAGGGGAGGAGCAGAAGCCTGCGCCCCATCCGGATAACCAAGGTAAGGGACGGATTGAAATACCTTGGCCAATTGATTTCATGAGAATCAAGACTAAGGTTGATCCCTCTGGGGGGTCAGTCAGCAGCCGGCAACGGATGAATTTCAAGTACGCTGCCTCTTTCTCACAGAGTAATACTTTTGATGCAGATCTGACTTCTGACGAGCCGGATCTTGTGGGCTTTGCAAAACGGATGGTGAGGACCCTCACCCGGTCAAAGAAGAACTCCATACTTGATCTGCAGGTAGTGGACTTCGACCGGATAATGGGACAACTGGCTGAGGTAATGAATCCCACAACTTTGATGTCTTTTACCTTTAATTCTACTAAAACCTCAACTTTGCTGAATATGCTAATTATATGTGTGATTTAAAGATTAAAGTAATAGAGTTGAAACAGGGGGAGCTGATCCGGAGTTTAACAACTGCGAACGACGAAGCTAACAACCGGGCTGATGACCTTGATAAGCAACTGAAGGATGCCAAGTCAGACCTCAAGGGATTAGAAGATGCTGACAAGGAAAATGCCCAACTTCGAGAAGACGTTTCCCGCCTAGGGGTTGAGCTTGTCAATCTGCGAAACAAGTAGTCGGACGAGCTTGCCCAAGAGCAAAAACGGCTGACGGAGGAGAATGAGCGCGATAACTTGGCCCGGCTGAAGATCACTTGGAGCCTCCTCTACCCAGACATAGACTTTGAGGTCTATAAGCTAAGGTATGATTACGCCACTAAGGTGTCTGATGCCCAGCTATTCGGTGATGCTCCACCGCCACGCTTCAAGGATTGTGCTGCTGAGTAGGGACATGACGTCTCTGATAACGAGGAGCCGGCGGCGGATGAGCATGACAAAGGCCAAACCAACCAGACTCAGCCGGAGTAGAAGCATCCACCTCAGCCTTAGGCGGGCCTCCCCAAATTCTGCGGCAGTATGCCAACCATTTTTTCTACCGGCTTGTATGCCGTGTTTTTTTGTATCTTTACTAACCATGGGGTTGGGTTAACAATTTATTTTTTGTTTCTTTACCGGATGTAACTCCGTTTAACACAACTTCTGGCCTTTAAGCTATTTTAAATATTTAATGAAGTATTCCGACTCATTTGGTTGTTTATACTTGTTTGTGTTTAAGTTTTGCAATTTGAATTTTGCATCAATTTGCAATTACACAAAAAAGCATGCGGCAATTTGCAATCCGGGTGCTCTTGCCCCTGGGTGGCTGTGTGGTTGGTTTTATTTCAAGTTGATTGATTGGTTTGAAAACACTTGATACTAGGAGAAGTATGGAGTGTTTTTAGGCCAATCAATCACAATGGTAATTGCCCCAAACAAAGTGCACAGCTGGCCATTAGAGCGGGTGCTTTGTGCTTCTAACCCAGTCGGTTATATTTTGTCTGAGGTTAACACATAGCCATTACTCAAAATCTTTTTCCCCAATAGGGAGAGTGAGTGGAATTTTGGAATAAATAACCTAAGTGAGAACTTCGGCCGATGACCGACTGATGCCTTAGGGCATCCGGTATTCGGTAACTTAATCGTTCTTAATAGATTATTCTGGTCAGACTGCTATGAGTTGACCAATTTGGTCGTTCAATTTTCTCCATCTGGATAGGTACGTAGAACCGACGAATAGTCCGCTCTCTGCGACGATTGCACCCGGAGGGGTGTCGCCAGATGCCTTTTTCCATGTTGGGACAGGCGGTTTTATAAAATAAGCAACCATCCGGCCATTTTTGCCTTTTGGTCTTGTTAGAGACTGGTTGTATAGCCACTAAGCGTTTTTGTGCCCAGTTTTTAATCGGACCATTGGCCGAGCATTATTACAAAAGTGAATTTACGCTAAGTATCGAACTTAGTTAGTTAAAGAAACAGTCCACCTGAGCGTTACTCAGACGGAGAAGCAATTATTGGATTATACCAAGTGTCAAACTTATTAGATAAACAAAAGATCCGTCTAGGTATTACCCAGGCGGTCAAGAAATTATAACCTTTACTAAGTATCAAACTTAGTTAATTAAATGAAGAATCCGTTTGAGTATTACCTAGGCGGATAATCAAAAACAACAAAACAATTTTGCAAACAAAGTCTAAATTCTCATTAATTGACTCACTGTTTACAAAAAATTTACATTCTCAGAAGTAGTACTTTTTTAGGTTATCTACATTCCAAGTTCTAGGCAGGCGGCGGCTGTCTAGGGTTTCCAGACAGTAGGTGCCGTCCCTGACTTCTTCATAAATCCGGTAGGGGCCTTCCCAATTAGGGGTTAGCTTTCCAGCCTCATTGACCCTACCGGTTGCCTCCTTTTTTCGCAACACAAAGTCATCAACTTTCAAAGGACGCTTGTGCACTTTCTTGTTGTAGGCTCTGGTCATTCTCAGACAGTATATCTCATGGCACAGGGAAGCGTTGCCCCTGCATTCCGGGAGGGAGTCCAATGTCAGCCGCATGGCCTCCAAATTTGCCTCTTCATCATAGAGCATGGCTCTGAGAGTCGGCTCGTAGTGCTCAATGGGCAAGACAGATTCAGCACCGTATACCACAAGAAATGGGGTTTCTCCGGTTGCCCCTTTAGCAGTGGTCCAGATGGCCCATAGGACATGAATTAATTCTTCTGCCCATAAACCACCGGCTCTTTCAATTTTCTTTTTTATGCCGTCTGAGATGAGTTTGTTGAAGGCTTCAACCTGGCCGTTTGCCTGGGGTCGGCCGACTGATGCAAAACAATGTGAGATACCCTGATCTCCTAACCAAGTCTTGAGCTAGGGGGTCTCAAACTAAGGGCCATTATCAAACACCATAGACATAGGTACCCCAAACCGGGTGATGATGTTCTTCCAGATGAAAGAGATGACATCCTTTGTCTTGATGTTCTTAACCGGCTCAGCTTCTACCCACTTGGTGAAATAATCCACAGCCACCAAAATGTAGCGCTTTCCGCCTGGAGCAGGCGTATAAGGACCCAAGATATCCATGCCCTATTTAGCGAATGGGACTGGGTTGTGGATTGACGTCAGATCAATAGTCGGGCGGTGAATAAGTTGGCCAAACCTCTTGCATTTGTCACATCTCTTCACCAACTCTTTAGCGTCTGCTTCAAGAGTAGGCCAAAAGTAATGTCGCCTGGCTGTGACGGCTAGGGACCTACCGCCTATATGAGAGGCACAGTACCCAGCATGCAATTCTTCGAGAACTTCTTTCCCCTTTTCTGGGGTAACACACTTCAATAGAGGTTTTAGGAAACCGGCCTTGAACAGCTCTCCATTTCTTAACACGAAGTTTGTTGCTCGTTTTTTGATAAGTGGCATTTAAGCCACTATTTAGATCCTCTAATCGCGGTATTTTTCTACGTTTGTCCCTTGTTTGTACCCCTTTTGCTCCGTTTCTCTCTTTATTATGTTTTTGTGCTTTTCCTCGTGTTTTTTAGGCTTTTGGAGTTGATTTTGAGAGAATGAAGAGCTTGGAGAATTAGAGTTCATTTGAAGAGCTACAAAGGAAGTTAAGGAGCAAGCAAGCAAGGCCATGCGGACAGCGCGGGTCACGCTTTCAGAATGGCGCGGGCGCGCCAAACCCATCGCGGGCGTGCCTAACATTGGGGTCGAAAATATTGGAGGCAGAATGTAGGCGCGATTTGGGCGCGGCTTAGGCGCGGGCGCTCCTAAGATAGGCGCGGGCGCTCAAGGGCCTGAACTCCAAAACTAACCTTTGTTCACTCTTTTAGCCATAAATTTTGATCTACAAATTGGATTGAGGTGATTCAAGTTGCATTGAAACTAGACTTAAAGAGCTTTCCAACGGTAGGTCGCACGCCCACAGAAGCCTCCTAGAACAGAATTTATGGCCGTTTAAAAATGAATGTCGCTGCCAGGCCAATCCCAGTGCGCGGGCGCGCAGGAAAATATCGCGGGCGCGCACGAGCAGCTACGGGTCTTTTAAACGCTTCTTCCTCTCCTCTTTTTGGAAATTTGGATGGTGGGTTTCTTTGGGGTTTTCTCTCTCCTCTTTGAGGGGTTAAACCCTAACATCTCTCCATCAATCTTCACATAAATTAGGCTTAGATTTAGTTTTAATCTTTGTTTTTATACTTTGTAATGTAGATTAAGAGTAATTTAGGGTATTTTAGAGAGAGAAAGTGAAGAGCTTCAATGGTGGATTGAAGAAGATGAAGATGCAAAGTGACATTGTTTTGGATTCCTTTTCAATACTTCAATGAGCATTCTAAACTCTATCTCATTTATTGTTCTTTCTTAATTTCTTGCTTGATTAGAGTAGTTGTTTAGTTTAATTGCTTCTTTTTGTTCTTCTTGTTGGGTTTTGTGTTAGTTGTTCATGATTAGTGAGTAATTCCCTTTACTAAGGGATTGGTGATAGCATGTGGTGAATCTTGAATGTATTAGGCTAGACAAATGTTGGTTATATGTGATTAAATATACCATGTAACCATGTTTTACTAATTACTCCATGTGAATGGCCAATCATGTGTTGTAATTGGGTGGATTAAACTAAGTTATGACGATAGTGTAACTTAGGGATATCCATTAGGTGATCAAATTCTATGCAAAAACCTTAACTTTCACAGCTTATGACGATAGTATGAGTATGTGTTAAGTTGGGAAAGCCTTTGACCCCGATAGGTGGTTAGATGGTATTGTTGGTATTGCCTTATATGAGATATTTGGTTTGCATGTAAACTCATTTCCATTGCCTAACTTTATTGAAGATCATTGTCATGTTTGACCCTCTCCCTTGGTGTTATTTTAGCTTAATATTAATCTCATTTTGTTTATTGTTCTATCCATCCTATCTCTTTGACCTAGCTTAATTGGTGGTGGTGTTGATAGTGTTTATGTCGTCTCCGTGGTTCGACCCTCTACTTACCACTAAACTTGTTTAGTGTTGGTGTAGGTTTATAAATATTTTTTGGTTGAGGGTAGTTAGTCCAACGACCTAATTATCCTTCACCAAAATGGCGCCGTTGCCGGGGACGGCTTCCATTATTGTTGTATTACCTTATTGAGTCTAGGTCTTTGCGAATATTTTCTTTTCTTTTTGTTTATTTTTTGTTTAAAAAAAAAGAAAAAAAAGGGGAAATTCCAAAAATATTTGAGCTTTCTTATTTGGTTGCTATTTGTTTTGCCTCATTGAGTCATGGATCAATTTGTCCAAAATGAAATGTCATGTCCTTCTTTGCCTCAATTTGAATATGAGCCCTTTTGGGTATACTTTTATAGGTTTGAAGACTTCTCTAATTACCTTGGTTGTACTTTATGGGAGTCTTTGTGAGATAATTTATTGGGGTTTGAATGAGTACACTAGGGGGGTGGTTGAAAACATATTTAATGGTGAATTTCGAGCCACATCTTCGGATGAGGCTTGGGATTTCTATTTGTGGTTTGCTCGGGATAGCAATGAGCAAGATAGTTATGATAATTGTCATGATTTTTCTAACTCTTGCATAAACTCTAATGATGATTCTTATGTTCCCCATGATGATCCCTTGATGAATGATGGCAACCCTTCCCTTTTGTATGCTAATTGTGATGAGATGCATCCCAATGTTGATAATGTTCATGATACTTTTCAATGTTCATCAATTATTTGCATGAATTCTAATGATGCTTCACACACCCCAAATTCTCAAATGCATAATTCTTCATCTTCCTTTCCTTTTTCATACACGATTCCTAATGAGTTCCCCTATGTGTCTAATGAGCCTTTTTGTTAGGGTAATTTAGTGGGGAGATCGAAGGAAGAAAAGTGTATGGAGATGCTTGAGGAGTTTATGAGAAAATAAGATGAAGAGAGGAATGAAAGGGAAGCTTGGATTAATATGATGGAAAGTAAAATTTCCCAACTAGCCTCATCCCAATAGGATGCCTTTCCTTCTTCTCCCTCCTCCCATTTGAGTGAGCCTAAGGGTAATCAAGAGAGTGAGACAACTCATTTGGAATTTGAGAATGTGATTGAGGATGATGATTTTGAAAGTGATGGAGGGAGTATGGATGGTGAGATTTTTCATGACTTCGTGAATACCAACCCCTCCACCCAATTTGAGCCTCAAAACTCTTCGCAACCCATTAACGATACAAAATTGATGCAATTAAACATTGATTTGAGGTTGCTTAGAGAAAAGTTTGGTTTAGGTGATGATGAGATACCAATGTTCATTCATGGTGACTTGGGGAATGTTAACAATGATGATCATGCTCTTGTTGAGAGTGAAATATCCCAATTGGTGATTGAGAATACATCGAAAATCTTTGAGGGTATTGAAGATGAGTTGGAAGAGAAAGCTTGTGATTCAATGCTAGGTGGTGTAATTAAGGTGGTGAGTGCGATCCCAATTCAAACCCCTTCAACTTACATCCCTTTTTCAAGGAAGTTTAGCAATATTCCTTCTTTTCCCAACTCACTACCATATTTTCTTAAAAATAAACCAATTGACGAGCCCCTTGCCTCTCTATACCACCATGACCTTACTTTTGATTTCAATGATGAGCTTTCACCTTCCAAAATGCAACTAAATGAGTTTGTTCCCTCTTTTTATTTTTCTTATTTTAATTTTTCTTTTGATTCTTTTGATTTTTCTTTTCCCCCTCCCCTCAAGCATAGAGTTTCTTTCAACTTTGTGCTTGCTTGTCATATGAGCATCGTATATGCTCTATTTCTTGATATGTTTTCTGATGCGTATGACAAGCTTTTGCGTTCTTTGTCCGGTTATTTACTAATAAGGTCAATCTTGGACTTTAAACAAGACTTTCTCGGGAAGTAACCCGTGTTTATATTGCTTTTACTTTTCTTTTATATCTTTTAATTTTGTTTACCTCTTGTTTATCTTTGTATATAGGTACTTGATGTCTATACTTTTGCGCATGACCTTGGACCGAGAACCATAAGAAGTAGCAAACCAAGGAATATTTGTAAATGGAAGTTGAAGCATCAAAGAAGAGCAATTTAATGGAAATGAGGAAAATGACTTAATTTGCGGGTTTCTACACCCACCTAACATTTTGGTTCACTCTTTCCATCTCCTCTCTTTTGTTGCTTTACCCTTTTATTTTCATATGGTTTGAAAGATAAATGTTTGTGGTTTTGTTGTTTCCTTCTTCCCTTTCTTGGTCTCTTGATTGCTTGATTTACCCCCCATACATACCAAGGTTTATTTATGACTTTGGTTATTCTATATTTGGATGGCCATGAGTGCCTTATTGACTTGACTTTTGGTATGCATGGCTTTGTAGTTATGCTCTCTTCTAGTGCAATTTGTATATAAATTCTCAAGTTGTTCTCGTTTGTGAATATTTGTTTGTATAGCGTCTTTTCCTTTGAAAACAAGGCAAGTTTGCATATGTGTTTTGATCCGTTCTTGTTTTGGTCTTACTACTTTGAACTTGTGTCCTTGAATGTTTTCCTTCCTAATTGGTAATGGTATGCACGGTTTGAGAGTGTTTTGGGTTGAGTTAAACATATTTTAATGCTAAGGTAGAGGTTTTAAGAACTTTGGGATACTTGTAGCCTTAATCCATGGTTGTGGTAAGACGGTGTCGCTCTCCATGGTGGATATGAACCCCTTAGGTCGGTAATTGCTATACAAATCCCGTGTGAGGTTTATTTGTTCTAGCCTTCATCAACTTTGTTGAGTGGCATATTTGGATCCTTGGTTATGCATTTTTCAATCCATAGTGAACCCTTTAAGGGAGGACATAGGCATTTTTCATTTTCTTATCCTTCTTTTTGTTTTGTTACAAAATTGGTTTTCTTTTAAATTTGCCCCTCTTGCTAACCCTTTGAGCCTATTTTCCTTTCTTGATTTTGAGCCACATTACAAACCGAATGACCTTTTGTTCCCCTAAACCTTTTGTTTATGTGAAGCATGTTGGTTTGAGAATTGTTTTGTGTTGATTTTGAACGCAAATGAGAAAGTTGTAGTTCTTTGGTCAAGCAAGTGAGTAAACTGTGATTCTATTAAGTGAAATAAGAGCAAATGCTTATGAAAAGCCGTCCTTACTCAAATAAGGTAAGGACCAAAAAAAAAAAAACCTTCATATCCCTCGTGTTTGAGCATTGAGGACAATGCTCCGTTCAAGTGTGGGGGAGTCCTGTTTCTTAGTCTTGTTAGTGTGTGTTTATTGAATAAGTGTGGGGGAATACCACCAAATTTTTAAATTTTTCAAAATTTTTCCCACCTTACACCCCAAGCATACCCTTACAACCAATAAAAGACCTTTAGACCCTATAGAGTTTAGTCTTTATCGATCGAGGAAGATAGTTGTCAAGCTTATAGAGAGAGAGTGCATAGCCAAGACGTTGGGATAACATTCTCATCGTTTTAATTTCTTTATCTTTTTCCGGTTCCTTCGAGGAACCATGAGAAGCCCACCTAATGATTGACTTGAAGCTAGTGGAGAGAACGCAGCTAGCTAGTTTGGGATGAAAGGTGAATTGTACGGCTCTTAGTTCTCTATGCTTAGCTTAGTCTATGTTTCTTTCAACCCTAAACATCTTGGAACGTGCATACCCTTATTTGTTTAGAAAGTTGTGCATTCATTGGTGCTTGTTTCGTTCCAAAAAGTCCACTAAGAGCGTCTTGTTTTTGTGTTTTTTTTTATTTGTCTATGCATTGCCTTGTTTGTCTTGCTTTATGTGTAGAGTTATGGGTTAAACTCTTTGGAAACCCTTACGAGAGCACACTCGTCCTCATAGGCGACTTTGAGGTTTAAAAAGCTTGTTGTTTACGCTAAAAACAATCGTGATTCATACGAAAGTGAGTTAGTGTATATTCTTTTTCACCCCTCTCCTTTTAGTGTTATTAGATCCTTTTTCTTTCTTTTTGTTTCTGCTTTTGTTCTTGCTTGAGGACAAGCAAGAGGCAAGTGTGGGGGAATTTGATAAGTGGCATTTATGCCACTATTTAGATCCTCTAATCGCGGTATTTTTCTAGGTTTATCCCTTGTTTGTACCCCTTTTGCTCCATTTCTCTCTTTATTATGTTTTTGTGCTTTTCCTCGTGTTTTGTAGGCTTTTGGAGTTGATTTTGAGAGAATGAAGAGCTTGGAGAATTGGAATTCATTTGAAAAGCTACAAAGGAAGTTAAGGAGCAAGCAAGCAAGGCCATGCGGACAGCGCGGGTCGCGCTTTCAGAATGGCGCAGGCGCGCCAAACCCAGCGCGGGCGTGCCTAACATTGGGGTCGAAAATATTGGAGGCAGAATGTAGGGCGATTTGGGCGCGGCTTAGGCGCGGGCGCTCCTAAGATAGGCGCGCGCGCTCAAGGGCCTGAACTCCAAAACTAACCTTTGTTCACTCTTTTAGCCATAACGTTTGATCTACATATTGGATTGAGGTAATTCAAGTTGCATTGGAAACTAGACTTAAAGAGCTTTCTAACGGTAGGTCGCACGCCCACAGAAACCTCCTAGAACAGATGTTATGGCCGTTTGAAAATGAATGTCGCTGCCAGGCCAATCCCAGTGCGCGGGCGCGCACGAGCATTTACGGGTCTTTTAAACGCTTCTTCCTCTCCTCTTTTTTGAAGTTTGGATGGTGGGTTTCTATGGGGTTTTCTCTCTTCTCTTTGAGGGGTTAAACCCTAACATCTCTCCATCAATCTTCACATAAATTAGGCTTAGAATTAGTTTTAATCTTTGTTTTTATACTTTGTAATGTAGATTAAGAGTAATTTAGGGTATTTCAGAGAGAGAAAGTGAAGAGCTTCAATGGTAGATTGAAGAAGATGAAGATGCAAAGTACATTGTTTTGGATTCCTTTTCAATACTTCAATGAGCATTCTAAACTCTATCTCATTTAATGTTCTTTCTTAATTTCTTGCTTGATTAGAGTAGTTGTTTAGTTTAATTGCTTCTTTTTGTTCTTCTTGTTGGGTTTTGTGTTAGTTGTTCATGATTAGTGAGTAATTCCCTTTACTAAGGGATTGGTGATAGCATGTGGTGAATCTTGAATGTATTAGGCTAGACAAATGTTGGTTATATGTGATTAAATATACCTTGTAACCATGTTTTACTAATTACTCCATGTGAATGGCCAATCATGTGTTGTAATTGGGTGGATTGAACTAAGTTATGACGATAGTGTAACTTAGGGATATCCATTAGGTGATCGATTCTATGCAAAAACCTTAACTTTCACAGCTTATGACGATAGTATGAGCACGTGTTAAGTTGGGAAAGCCTTTGACCCCGATTGGTGGTTAGATGGTATTGTTGGTATTGCCATATATGAGATATTTGATTTGCATGTAAACTCATTTCCATTGCCTAACTTTATTGAAGATCATTGTCATGTTTGACCCTCTCCCTTGGTGTTAGTTTAACTTAATATTAATCTCATTTTATTTATTGTTCTATCCATCCTATCTCTTTGACCTAGCTTAATTTGTGGTGGTGTTGATAGTGTTTATGTCGTCTCCGTGGTTCGACCATCTACTTACCACTAAACTTGTTTAGTGTAGGTGTAGGTTTATAAATATTGTTTAGTTGAGGGTAGTTAGTCCAACGACCTAATTATCCTTCACCATTTTACCACTAAGTATGCCCAGATCCCATCTATCCAGGTAGAGCTTCGGTCTAAGATTCTAATGGGCTCTTCATGTATGCTTCTCTTTTCAAAAACTTCCCAAAAGACCGACCGAGGCGTATCACAGCAGGTGGATGAAGCCAATTTGGACAACGCATCCGCCTGGTTGTTATCTGACCTAGGCACTTGATTCAGACAGAATTCCTCAAGTGCCCCAGCCTCTTCTTTGACTTCTTGAAGATATTTGATCATAGCCGGATGAGTTGCCTCATATTTTCCCTCATACTGGCTAACAACCAACTGTGAATCGGAATGGGCGTCAATTTTAGTTGCCCCTGCTGCGATACACATGCGGATTCCGGCTAGCAAGGCTTCATACTCCCCCTCGTTATTTGAGGCTTGAAATTTAAACCGCAGTGCATATTCAAATCTGTCCCCCGGGAGTGCATATTTGCCGAATGGGCTTCTTTTTAGGGTCCACGGCGAGTTTGTGGACAGTATAGGTTTCGACTTGAGGATCTTCATCCTTCTGGTCTGTAGAGACTTCTGGGTCATCGCCCAGAAGATTAGGAGGTGGTACAGACTCTTGAACCATCTTCGAGGTACTCTCCCCACAGACGACGCCAAATGTTTTGGGTGTTTTTGTCCCTCGGGAGAGTTACAACACGAAGATTGATCCGGTGCGGCCTGTACCTGAAAAACAAACGGAGACACCGATTGGGTGGTGCTCCACCTCCGACGAACAAGTTAGTAACTTGAAGGGAGAGAAAAACGTGCGAAAATTTAGGTGGTTATCTGCTCGGATTCCAAGCTCAAATGTCTCTATCACAGGGACAGTTTGTAATAAATGGTAAAACGTGCCCTCCAAAACGTACCCTAATCATTGGTGGGCTGCGCCGCATTGCGGCTTTCTCGGGATTTGGGCCTGAAGGCCGCCATTCCTCCCAGGTTTCTGGAGTGGCACGTGTCAAGTAGGGATAGGTCCACCTAAGGCCATCCTGGGCGGACACGTGTCATCCTCTGATTGGACCATGTGTAGGGGTAAAATTACCCTAAACACATGCTACTTAGCTTATACTTCTGCAAGCACCTCTGACTGATGATGTGTGACGAGCTGCCGGTGTCAATAAGAATTCGCCTAACCAGCTGATTTGAGACCTTACATTCAATGATAACCGGATCATCCTGCGGGCGACGGACGGTGCCCCTGTACTTCTCAGTGATCAAAACGTCTGGGAAGGTTGAGCTAGCTAACGCCTGCTCATCATCATCATTTTCCATCTTTCGAAGATGGCTCTTAGTGCCCTGGATGGTTGGGCCGCCACATGAGAACCCGCCTGCTATAGTGTAGACTGGCTCTTTGTCAGTTTCCGAGCTACTAGCAGGCTAGGGAGTCTTAGATGACTGCCCCGGGTTCTTCTTATTAGTTCCTTTGGACTTATAAATGTTGGACTTCAACATCCCTTTGTCAGCCAGACGGTTCAACGCCCGTTGAAGGCTGAAGTAGTCGTTGGTGTCATGGCCAACTTCCTCATGGTATTGGCAGAATTTATTTTTTTTCCTTGATTGAATGGAACTTTTCATTGGATTCGGCTTCTTAAGAGACAATCGGTCCTTGATCTCCATGAGGATGGAGTTGCAGTCCTTGTTAAACTCGTACTTGGGGACGTACGGTTTAAACCTTTTCTTTTTCTTCTAGGATGGCTGGTCAGAATCACCCACCGCCCAGACTTCTTTCCTCTTCTTGCTCTTTTATTTTTTTTTTATTTTTCCGGCTGAGCAGGTCAGCTGTCTTTTTGTTTGTCAGACTTCTTGGAGTTTGATTGGCTGCTAGGCGAGCAGAGGTTTGTTGCTTGAATGTAGCTTTCCGCCTCCCTCAGGGCTTCCTATAGGCTAAATGCCTTTTTTCTGACAAGGTCGAACTTAAAAGTCGACATGTCTCTCAGACCCTTAAAGAAGTCTGTGAAATCTACCTCATCAGATTGTCCCTGAATCAGAATTCTTGTCAGATTGATCCGCCTAACGTAGGAGCGTAATCCTTCTCTCTCCCTGCTTAATGGTGCTCAAGTTAAGACTTGTTTTCTTCGCATGGATGTTCATTGAGAAGTTGGAAGCAAACTAGAAGGCAAACTTCTTAAAGCTATCAATAGAACCAGTTGGCAAGTTGCCAAACCATTATTGGGCAATGCCCTTCAATTTAGTTGGGAAGCATCAACACTAAGTGGCATCGTCCAACCTCTATAAATACATAAGGTTGGTGTATGCCATTAGGTGGTCTTCCGGGATGGAGGTACCATCATTAGTATCTACCAACACGTTTTTAACCTTGGCCGACTGTGCCGCCTCGGTTATTTCCCGGGTGAACGCAAAAGGTTGTTCTCTTAGGCGGAACAAATGAAGCTACCAGTCTAGTGGTTGGACATTGCTGTATGTCGCCTAGCCTCTAAAGAGAGTCGGCTGCATGAAGTGAAGAGAATACAGGCCATAGACCATAGGCGGTGCGTACGATGCATTCCTAATCATCTGAGGGCTAGAGTGGACGGTATTACCGCCTGTATGGCTCTTATGCAAGGATTGTGCATTCCCTACAGATGTATTCTTAAAGAAGTAAACATACCAACTCAACCGTATCCGGTAAACATGTATTTCCTGTTGTTTACTTTGTATATGTGGACTATGGGACGACGAATTTCAAGACTTATATGTCTCCAGTAAACATATACAAACTAAACATACCGACTCAGCCGTATTTGGTACAAACAGTATGTCCTCATCCTCCGCTACTGGAAGAATCTCGCGAATTATCGATCCAAAGCATCGGTATACGTGATCTCCGTTGTGGGAGGCACCCAGCCACCCAACTCGACTCGCTGAAAAAGAAAGAGTCAAATTCCATAAATAAGAAAATAATAATAAAAGAAAAATAAAGTTTACTAACTAGAACGAAAGTTGAAAAAGGAGTCAGTGTGGATGCAACAAATGTAGGGTAAGATGCATCTGGTAGCACCAACTACTCCGCTGGATAACTAAGGATTGCATAAGCTCGATCCTCAGTAAGCAGCAGGGCCAGATGCATCATCCGGATCAGAGAGTCTGAAAGAACCAAAGGCTCCTCGGACGAAGACTGCTAGAGAACACGCTCGTCTAAGAATGAAGCGTCTTTCCTCTAGATCTCGGAGGGTCCCTAGTAAAGTGCCCGAGAACGGTAGCAAACCATTCCTGACTAGATAGCCTCAGGGACCCCGATGATCAAGCTCCAAAGAACAGAGATCGATCTACAAAACACAACCACATGAGAAAATTATTCCAAAAATATATATACATATTCGAACATGTGTGTTGTTAAAATACTCACCGACACACGAGTTGCTGAAAGAATCCTCTTGTGAAAGTCGCCGACTGAAGTTGCTCGTTTCTTCCTAATCGTGACCAGATGATGGTCGATAGGAAAACACCACTCATGGGATTTCACACACCACTCATAGCTGTAAGCACACATGCATACGACACCTCCTCCCAACTCAGGTTACCTACTTGCCCCAAATAACTAAGGCAACTAAGTAAACCAATGGCGAAACGCTCCCCCTTATTTCTCAAGACAGTGACGGAAAGAACGTGAGCAATGTATATCCGAGACAACTGCTCAGGTGTACAAAGTCGATCAGCCTCGTCGGCCGACAACTCATCGGTAAGAACCGAGTACGGATAAGATTGTGCATATACGGCCCCCATAAGGTCACACAGTCTCTTGTCTAACCCCTTCAGGGTCTACATAGCTACAGGCTCACCTCCAAAAGGAAATCCCGTAGTCATAGAGAAATCAAAAGGGGTGACCGTCATCTCTCCCCATGGAAAGTGGAAAGTGTTGGTGGAATCCCACCAAAATTCCAGCAATCCACGAAGGAAAGATGACGACATAGGATGACTCGATAGATCCCGAAGAGCTTGTAGTTGACGGCTAATCCCTAAAAGCTCCACTATGTCCTTTACTGCCTCGGGTAATCTCTCAAAATGTCCTCTCAAGTCGCATGAGCCATACAAACGCATGCTAGGCTCACTCTAAAATATATACAAAAAAACACAATTACGACTTATAAATGAAAAGAAACAATGCCAAAAGGAGATAAAAATACAAAAAAAGAAGAAAACTCACTATGCCGCACCAACTCTGAACCGAAGCACGATGGTGTGGGTCCCACTTAAGGACCTGAGGGTCCCAGTTGGGAGGAGCCTCCAAACCACATCCTCCTGAACACGTCGATTAGCCCCAACGCGTCACTCTCGAACCTCCTCACGAGGGCGTGTCACCCCCTTTCGAGAGACATCTACCTCGTCGGGCACGAGCCCTAAATCCTCCTCGGCATCAACGAACGGAGGAGAATTCCATACTATGAACGGGTAAAATTCCTTATTAGTTTATTTTCTTTCTAAAAACTAAACTAAACTAATATACGTGTTCTAGACCCGTCTCGGCAACATAACGGATGCCGGGAGGGAAAAACAAAAAAATCGAACGCCATCAATACTTGGGTGCTACGATACCTGCAGTTAAACTTAGTAAATGGGGGCTTTTAAACACCCAATAAAGTCATCCTATACTAGTTTCAACTAAAGCATTCAAGAGGTTATATTCCTAAATCTCAAAGAATCAGCTATTTTTAGACGAATAATGATAGCATAAACATAATTATCGTCTACCAAACAATCTTGAAGTTCGAACATGGCAAAAACAAGCTAAGAGTATACTTCGCACCATTTTTTCGGATTTAAAATTTTCAAAACATGAATTATGAAAGTAATTGTAGTTATAATACTATGATTCACTTCATAATCAACAAGTATAACAAAAATGAGCAAGCAAAACAACAGATTCAAACTCAAATCGAAGGAAAAATGCAAGAACGTTCTTAAACAAAGAAATGCTCAGGTTCAATACTTAACCATTTTTCATGAAATTTGTTGCAAAACACTCCTTAAACATAGAATGTCAACATGGAACAAACAATTTCAAGAATAATAGGACGAATAAAAAAACCCCCCAAATTTAAAATTTTGCGTTTTATGGTTCGAAAATCGCCCCAAGTTCGGTAGAAAGAGAATGAACTTTATCAAAAAACTTACATTGGATTATGGCAAATATGAATAAGGGACAAAATCTATTTCCTTTAGCCTCAAAAAACAAGAAAATCCTAGCTTTTTAGAGAAAGAAAAAGAGTAAAAAATGGTGAAGGAAGGAGAAAGAGACCCAGATCGTATGTCCTTCCACCAAGGGTCTTTTGAGTACAAAATTTTCAATCCCCTTTTCCATGATCTCTCTATCTTTAGCGGAGACATGGATTCTAAAGGATTCGTCCTTATCCTCCTATTTTTTTCTTTCCTCAACCTCGTTATCCTCATGTAGGGAAAGAGGAACATCACTGTCATCCTCAGAGCTAGACCCTGAGGCGGAGTTTCCCCCGTCTCTCTCTTGAAAGACCTCTTCATCGTTTAACCCGGAGCCGGAAAAAGACTCTCATTTGTCTCTGTCATTGAGGCCAGCCTCGTCAAGTTCCATTAGGGAGGCGGCTTCCTCATCGTCTCTATCCCCAGCATCATCCAAAATAGTATTGCTAGGGGTCCTAGGGATTCCAGACAGGGAATATTCTCCCGATTCCTCAAGAATCTCCTCCCCCTCAACTGGGGCCACTTCATCAGACTGCACTTCTAATGTACTGTCTCTTCTATGCCGTCTAGTGGCTGTTTGTTTAGTCCTAGCCATTGTGTCTAGCATGAACACATAGACGGTCTATTGGGGGATGTTCAAAATTGCTCCATGCACCTAGAGCCGGCACTCCCAGTCCTACTCAGCCGTACAAGGAGACTAGCTGACTACTGACCTAGGCCATGCCGTGTGTGATAGTGATGAGTCCATTTATTGAATGAAAGTACACAAATGAAAAAGAATGAGCTGAAGGGAGTAGAGACATTAGCTTAGAATCCGATGCTGAAGGGAGACAAGCGGCGTTAACAAGTTGCTACATGCTCGTCGAAGGTGACCTTGCTTGTGTTTAACCCACTGGGGCAGGCGGTAACGAAGAGAATTTTGTGTTTACATACTATAGATACCCAAATGTGTCTCCCCAAAACCAAACCAGGTGATGAATACCTTTCACGTCATTTAATTATCGAACGAGGTGAAAGTGCGGAAAGTCTAATGATGAGAATGTTTTTATTAAAATATTTATCTTTCTGTTTTCTATAAATATTTCTTTTCTTACTCCTATTTTATGAAAAATATCCAGTCCAATTTGGTTTGGTCCATAATAAAAATCCAAAAATAGTGTAGTTTGATTTGGCTCGAAAAGAGCTTTCCAATGATATATTATAGGCTTAATTACGATTACTTTTGAGGAAGTTATGGATTAAATTAGATTAGGCCCAATGATTTGCAAAGGTGGCCCGATGATCTAGAGGAGGGCCTATTAATTATTTTTTTAAAAGAATATTTTATTTAGAATAAAAAAAATATTAAATCTGATTTCAAAAACTGCTCGAACGCTTAATTACTTGCAACTGGTGTTAAAGGTAATTACGCGTGGAAAAGCGCGTTGATTTTTGGACCAGCGTGAGATAGCGTAGTCATCGCCAGGTGCGGACCTTCGTCGCCTGGTGTCGGCCTCGTCGTCTGGCAACAAGGTTCGTCGTCTGATGCTGGCTCCTGTCATTTGCGACGGGAGGAGTTTTATTCCCAATATGATTTTCTTTGATCTTGTGCTGTTTTTATTATAAATAAGGATCGTTTCTCCCTGTTTTCAAATCATCAACATCTAGATCCACATCTACAATCTAATTCACTCTCTCTAAAAGCTAGAAGCCTTGTTTCTCTTTTCTTTTTCTAAACTTTCCCTCTCACAAAATACCTCATACATTAGCTTTAGAAACACCTAGCCAAGTACGAAATTGCCTTCGCCCTAGACGTGAAAGGTTTAATATTTCTGAGGGTTTGGTCTCAAATCTCTAATTTAATTATTTAATTGTTTGATTTTATTACTTTTCCTTGAAGTTACTAACGCGTGTATTTTGTTATTAAAAAGAGATACGAGGCATCGAAGTAAGTACTTTAATTGCTTTAGTGATATTATTATATATAAACCATATTTAGATTATTATTTTGATTCCTAGTATCATGTTAGGATGTTTTATTGCTTCCTAGTATCATGTTAGGATGTTTTATTGCTTCCTAGTATCATGTTTAAGGTTAATTAATTTTTCTAATTTCAAGTATGATTAAAAGAATGCTTCCTATTTTCTTTCCTAATATCATGTTAGGGATAATTGATCTTTAATGTTTAGTGACATGCTAGGATTTGTTATTAATCTTCTTAGTATCATGCCTAGGATCTTGCTATTATACTTTAACATGATAAATATTGTTATGATAATTATGTTGCTTGATGTATATTATTATTGTTATTGGTTGATCACGCCTTTTATGCATGTTTAAAGGGAATTTGTACTTGTAATCACGCTTAATAAGATAATTAATAATCTTGTTTAGGGATAATATGATTATAATTCAAGTGATCACCAATAATAGATAAATTTGTGCATTACATATTCAACCAACATAGGTTAAACAGCTTTAGGGTAAACCTATTTATTGCATGTTAGTCAAAAAGCGTACACGAATATAAGAAGAGTAAAGTAGTGGCCTATTATTAGGGCAAGTTTAATCTCATTTAGGTTGGATTTGTACCTTCATCCTCGAACTTCTAGTCATGGTTCCAGACCTATTGGAGTTAACGATCTCCTGGATCGTTAAGGGGTGTAACCTTCACCTTGTGAACGGTTTACAAGTTCCTAAAACTTGTTGGCGACTCTTTTACTCTAGCTTCCATGCCTTTGGACGCCACCATGCTTAAATGTATGATCACAGTGGAGCTCAAGTGTGGGATAGCTTGAAATATTCCCTACAGTTTTTTGGCGACTCCACTGAGGTTAATTTCTATTTTAATTTCTGAAATTTATTTTGGCAATGTTTTAGAATAAGTGGATGAGACTCAAAAAGTTCTAAGTATTTCATGTGCGTAATTTTGATTGACATTATTGGCATAAACATAAACAAAGTTCTCATTGGAAAGACCATTCGTAATGAGTCAAAAACATAGGATTTTTACATGTAGGAATCTAAGGAAATATTTCACAACAAGGATCGAAATAATGCTACGAAAAAACTGGAAAATTCAAGAACAGTTTTCTCGTGCCAAATTCTTCCAATACCGAGCCATAAATCTACCTTCTTGGTTCGAATAGTTTTCTAGTACTGTTTGCTCGGTTCTACTTCCTGATTGAGTTTTTGCTTATTTTCTGAAACCCATATGTGTTCTACATATGGACATAACCCTCTGGGAATTCATGCTTCATCTACCCAATCGAACGCTCTTGGCAACAAAGGATACATCCAAGAATGTTAAATTCACCAAACCATGGAAGCGAGTTTAACTCGCAGGGTCCCATCCACACGTGCCAACCCTTCCAAAGGTAAGGCTTCCGCGCAGTGCATCCGGACTCATAACCATGGACCCTCTTTGACTAACCCATATCCTGAACTTTAGAGAACTAGAGCCATGGTTAGGTTGCAAACTCATTGCATCATATCGTGACTATATGACTACTTGTGAATTATTTGTTGTGCATACTCTATGTGTTTTTTCTAACTGTTTGTTTGACTTGTGTATGAGTTAAATAAATAAAAATAATGACTAAAAGGACTTTGCTAATTTAATTAATTAATTAATTAATTAATTAATTAATAATGATTAAAGTCTAATAAATTGATCAAACTAGACTTAGTATGACTTTTAGGCAAATCCCTTTAGAGCAAAATACGGGAAACAGTCCCTGATTGATGTTCATTAACGGTGCAAAGCTCTGGACTGTGGCACCACCCGCTAGTGTCCGGCGCCAGGCGACGATCCTGTCGTCTGGCGTTTGCTGCCAACGTCTGGCGACGGTCCTGTCGTCTGACGACAACCAGTAATCTTGCTTGAATCTTCACGATATGTCCGTCTAATTAATTTGCTAATAAAGTTTAGTCCGTTTATTAATGGAAGTAATTATGTTAAGTCCTTAATTTATTCTAGGCACATAGTCCCATGGTCTCACAAAAGAGTCAAAGTATGTCACTCACATTCACTAATAAAGCACACGCATAACATGTCACATATTGACCATGTCTAGAGAGTCTTATATGCGCTTCTTTTCGTCATTTTGATAGGGGGGTAAGTCGGATATTAATCCTCCATTAAAACCATATTTGTTAAAACCTTACTTGTTCTTCAAAAAATACATCCCATTTTTTGCTTTTTTGTTTTTAAAATCAATAAAGTCAAAGCCAAATTCGAGTCAAGTAATTAAAATAAATAAATGGTTTATTTTATAGTGCTTGGTCAAGAAAAAAAGGGCGGCTAATCAAAGACAACACTTTCGTTCAGATACTCCTTTTTGACAAACCCATTACTTGGAAAAGAAAAGCTAAGATGATCATGGCCACTCAAGAAGAAGTCAATGAACTCAAGAAAGATTTAGCCAACCTCACTGACTTGATGAGTAACATAGCTCTTAAATTTAATGATCTTGTAAGGCAACAACAAATGGAGCTCATGAAAGAAAGTTTGAGCAAGATATCTAATGATTACAGGTTCCAAGGCATTAGCTCGCAAGGGGTCTTGGTGGATAAGGGACTTCTTCCGCAAAAGTTCAATGCCACTGACATCCCTTAATTTAAAGCAACGGACAATCCCTATTTTCATTTAAGAGCATTTGAAACAATAATGAATATTAAAGGGATAGATAAGAAAATTTTCCATACACTGTTTTCTTTATCATTAGAAACTGTTTGTCAACAATGGTTCTTTGCCCTTGACAAAGAGAAAACCTCTACTTGGGAGGCCATTGTGAATGTTTTTATTGATAGGTATAAATTCAAAATTCAAGTTGAAACTGATCATAGGGAACTCGAAATAATCAAACAAAAAGAGAATAAAGGTTTTAATTCTTTCTTTATTAAGTGGAGGGAAACCTCTGCTAAGATGATTGAGTTCCCTACTAACAAATAGTATGTGAGAATGTTCATAAAAAATCTCTAGGAAAAATACTCTAAGCATCTTAAGTACCAAAGCAACTTGAATACCTTTAAGGACGTCTATGACATTGGAATAAATATTGAAGACGGCCTTGCAAAACAAAAATCTGATAACACTAACTCCAACAATGGCTGGAAAGGAAAGAAGAACGACAATCCTTTAATTTGAATGAAGTCCATGCTATGAACAACCAGGGACAAAAAAAAACCATTTAGGAGGAACTTTACTCCTATTAATATGAGTTATGACCCCGCATTTGATTTTCTCCATGCAAAAGGTCTTATAACTCCCATTGGACCATTTGGGGATCCACTAGTCGAAAAGAGATCACCTAACTGGAACCCCAATACACACTACAAATACCATCAAGGTAGAGGCCATCTTATAGAGAGTTGCTGGAAGCTATCCAAGACTTGATATACAATAATAAACTCCTAGTGCCTCCTACAAGTAAGAAGCCAAGCATCAACAATACACCCTTTTATGATTCCTTAGCTATCTCTGATGAGGAAAGTTCTGTTGACCCCTCATCCTTGATGAAACCAACTGAAGAAACTCATGCCCTTGAAGAAGAAGAAGAAATATTCTTTAATTCCATGAGTGAACCATCCCCAATGCAACAACCGCCCACTAAAGAAGGCATATTGCTCCTTGTATAAGCAGTGGAAATATTTGTAGCCGTGTATAGAAAGATTCTTGAACGCGATGAACAAGAACAAAATAAACATGTCAACAAAGAGGTAGCACCAACTACTAAGAAGCCGTTTTCTCTTCAAGTAGTTGAAACACCTAAAAGGAGATATAGGTCCTACACTCCAATTGGGACCACCTATGCAAACATGTTCAAAATGCTCTCCGAGAGTGGCAAAATTAAACCTCTCGAACTGAGACCATTTGAATCGTTAAAGAGGACAGATAGGTTTTTACTGTCCATATCACCAATCAGGGGGACATACAATAGAACACTGTTTTAAATTTAAAGATTTAATTCAGAAACTAATTGATGATAAAAAGACAGTCCAAATTCAACAAGAAAAAGATGCTACCATTAATGGAGTTTTGGATAGCGATGATGAGGATGTCTACCTTAAATATTTGGAAGAGACTCCACTCTCTACAATTTATCCAGTATACGACATTTGGGATGAAGAGGATTCACCCATAGATGTCCTCACAAGGTCCGGGAGAATGAAACCTCTCGTTACTGTGCAACAACCTCTCCCTAGAACTCACCAAGTTCCCATACTTATCATAGAAGACGACAAAGTTGTCAAAAAATTAAAGAAAACCAAAGTTGATATGAATGTATGGAAACTCTTAGCTACATCTTATCAACATAGGTTGGCAGTAATGAATGCTTTGGACAAGATGGGAATAAATTTTGAAACCACTCCTGAGGGGTTAGCTAACTTTCTCACAAGTGATCTTCCTAGTCCTACAAATCTGATCACCTTTTCTGACAAGGATTTACCTCTAGAGGGTGATAAACACAATAAAGCATTAAACCTCACGGTAATCTGCAAGAGAATGAATTTCCTAATGAATCTTGTAGATAATGGATCGGCAATAAATGTATGTCCACTCCAAACCGCCAGGATGTTAGGGATAAAGGATGAAGATTTGTCTTCATCCACGCAAGAAATAAGAGCCTATGACAACACTCGCCGCCAAGCTCTTGGGACTATCACTATGAATGTGACGGCAGGAGTCAAAGAATATGCCACTACATTCCAAGTGGTAGACATTAAAGCTTCTTTCAACCTATTGTTGGGACGCCCTTGGCTTCACGACCTAACGGCTGTCCCTTCATCCCTTCATCAGTAAGTGAAGGTTATAGTTGGAGGAATCCCTATAACAATCGATGCTTCACCAATGAGGATTGAAGCTATTGAAAATCCCATGATAAATGTGGAGCACGATGAAGATGACAAGGACTTGTGGGGTTTTAATGAAGAGGTCTCCTTAATCGAGGAAGATGAAAAGACCCCTCTTCACTATGACCTCCACTCTAACATGACAGTGAATGCTACCTTAAGAAACAAGGACACTTTCCGGGAATGACTCTCGGAATGAAGAAAGGAATAGCAAAACAAATGGGACTACCTGGCCTCCCTAAATTGGATACTTTTGGACTTGTTTTTGAACCGACTCCAGAAGATCTTAAGCGAGCCCGGGAAAAGGCAAACGAGTGTAGGAATGCTCGTACCTAAAAGAAAGCAATCTCAATGGATCGTTACCCTCTTACTCTAAATGGACAATTCGTAAGAGGGAGAGGATTATCCATGCTACGAATTCCCCGAATCCTTTGTCAAGAATGGGATAAGACAACTTGGGTTCGAAATATTTCTGGATTGCAATTTCATAGATGATGGACCAACTCCCATCCATAAAGAAAAGGCACCCCCATGCTTTGACTTTAATGTCATGGGACTTCTCTTTAGATACGAAAAGAATGAGCCAAAGCGCATTGAAGACAATTCCTCGCTCATTCAAACAGTACTACAGAGTGATAGCTTTGATCCCTCCAAACTTATCACTCCGGTAGAGGGTCTAGTTCAAGGATGGCGAAAGACCGTGAAAGTGACCACTCCAAACGGAAGAAAAATCTCTATAACAACTGGACAAGGGCTAATGTTTGAAGAATCGTCAGAGTCTGAGTTAGAGTCTTCCCCTATCGAGTCTTCCAAGTCCTTAGTTGTAGCACCCTCTTTTAGCTCTTCTCCTTTAGTATCTTCTCCTAGGATAGTTAATAATCAAGTCCCAATGGACATTTCTTTATTTGATGTAATGGTTTCAAAGTTTAATGATATGTCCTCTTCTGCTTACTGCTCGTGTCATTCTTTAACTCAAGATGATGAGAATTCCTTAACTAACAATGAAAGTGACAAAAGAAATAATTAAAGTAATGGAAACACTTGAAAGTAAAACACCAATAATTGAGGATACTGAAACGGTTGACATCTAAAAAGATCCAACCATTAAAAGAGAAGTTAAAATTGGAATAACACTTAATAAAGAAGAAAGAACCGATTTTATTAATCTATTAAAAGAATTCATCGATGTATTCTCTTGGTCTATGAAGATATTCCAGGCATTAATAGAGAAATAGCTCAACACACAATTCCACTAATTCCAAGAATGAAACCTGTAAAACAAAAGTTACGTCAAATGAAACCCGACGTGGCTCTTAAGATAAAGAAGAAGTACATAAACAAATAACAGCATGTTTTATTAGGGTATCCAAATACCCTGAATGGGTTGCAAATGTAGTCCTAGTTCCGAAGAAGGATGGAAGGGTACGAATGTGTGTCAATTATCGAGATCTAAATAGGGCAAGTTCAAAGGACAACTTCCCCTTACCACACATCGATATTCTAGTAGATAATACAGCGAATCACGCACTTCTCTCATTCATGGATGGATACGCAGGGTACAATCAGATCCTCATGGCAAAAAAAGACATGGAGAAAACAACTTTTATAACACCTTGGGGCACTTACTGCTACACAGTAATGCCATTCGAGTTAAAAAACGCGGGTGCCACTTACCAACGAGAAGCGACTGCTTTACTCCATGATATGATGCAAAAGGAAGTTGAAGTCTATGTAGATGACATGATTGTGAAATAAAAGGATCACCAGGGCATTTGGTAGCCCTACGAAAAATCTTTGAAAGATTAAGGAAATACAACATGAGGTTGAACCCATCCAAATGTGCTTTCGGAGTCACCTTAGGAAAACTCTAAGGATATGTCATTAGATCTAGACGAATAGAGATAGACCCAACCAAGATTAAAGCAATCATGTAAATGCCACCGCCCAAAACCGAGAAGCAATTTTGGGGATTCATTGGCCGGTTGTAATATATAACTAGGTTCATATCAAAGTTGACAAGAATATGTGAACCAATTTTTAAGAAACTAAAAAAAGAATGTTCTGGTAATATGGGACGATGAGTGTTAGCCTATCTCGTTAACCCTCTTGTATTAGCACTAGCACTTCCAGGAATTCCCCTTAGATTGTACTTAACAGTCACCAAGAAGACAATGGGGGCTATGCTCGCACAAGAAGTAGAAGGAAAGGAAAATGCCATCTACTACCTAAGTAAGAAGATGCTCGAGTATGAAATACGTTATACACCACTTGAGAAGTTGTTCCTCGCATTGGTATGGGCCACAACCAATTTAAAACATTACATGTCCATTCATACAGTCTTTGTAGTATCTCAAATGGATCCACTCAAGTATGTTTTTAAGAAATCTACACTAAATGGACGGATATCAAGATGGGTAGTTAACTAAGCCCAATTCGATGTAAGATTCATGCCTCAAAAGCCATTGAGGGATCTGTGGTTTCCGATTTCTTAGCGGATTTTCCGATAGAAGATTCCACGCCCGTACATGAAATGATTTTCCAGACAAAGACTTGATGGTCACATAAGATGATACTTGGACTCTCTACTTCAATGGAGCCTCAAACCAAAAGGGATGTGGTGTAGGATTTCTATTGGTAACACCAAAAGAAGAACATGTTCTAATCTCCATAAAGCTTGATTTCGACGTTACCAATAACACTGCAGAATATGAAGCATGCGTGGTAGGCCTCGAAACAGCATTGGCATTGGGAGTAAAAAAACTTAGAATTTTCGGGGACTCTTTGTTGACCATCAATCAAATCTCTAGGAGATGGAAAGTAAGGACTGAAAGCTTAGCCCCTTACCAAACCTACTTGGAAACTCTCACAAACCAACTAGAAAAGGTAGAATACACATATCTGCCTAGATGGGAAAATCAATTTGTTGATGCCTTGGCAAGACTAGCCTCAATGATTAGGATTCCTAAGAAAATTGAGCAAATGCCTTTAACAATAGAAAAGAGGCACAAACCAGCTTACATCCAAGCAATAAAGAATGATAAAGTAACCAAAGAGGAAGAAGAAGAAGAAGAAGAAGAAGAAGAAGAAGAAGAAGAAGAAAGAAGAAGAAGAAGAAGAAGAAGAAGAAGAAGAAGAAGAAAGAAGAAGAAGAAGAAGAAGAAGAAGAAGAAGAAGAAGAAGAAGAAGAAGAAGAAGAAGAAGAAGAAGAAGAAGAAGAAGAAGAAAGAAGAAAAAGAAGAAGAAGAAGAAGAAGAAGAAGAAGAAGAAGAAGAAGAAGAAGAAGAAGAAGAAGAAGAAGAAGAAGAAGAAGAAGAAAGAAGAAGAAGAAGAAGAAAGAAGAAGAAGAAGAAGAAGAAAGAAGAAGAAGAAGAAGAAGAAGAAAAGAAGAAGAAGAAGAAGAAGAAGAATAAGAAGAAGAAGAAGAAGAAGAAGAATAAGAAGAAGAAGAAGAAGAAGAAGAAGAAGAAGAAGAAGAAGAAGAAGAAGAAGAAGAAGAAGAGGAAGAACCTTGGTATACAGACATCCTCAACTATGTCACAAATAGAGAATATCCACCCCATGTTGACAAAAGGGAAAAACAAGACTTAAGACTTTTGGCTTCCCAATATGTTCTCATTAACGATAAGCTACACAAAAGGGTACCTAAAGGTCGAGATCTTCTATGTGTAGGCAAAATGGAAGCCCAAAGAGCTATGAGAATAGTCCACAAAGTAGTATGTGGAACACATGTAAACGACAAGATGCTAGTCCAAAAGATAATGCGCGAAGGGTATTATTAGACTACCATGAATAGGGACTGTCATTAATATGTTAAAAGATGCCTTAAATGCCAAATATATGCCAACTTACAACATATTCCTTCATCGCTCCTCTACACGTATACATCACCATGTCCATTCTTAACATGGGGAATAGACATCATTAGAAAAATTACTCCTCTTGGAACAGGAGGCCATGAATACATATTAGTAGAAATTGATTACTTTAGTAAATGGGTTGAAGAAAAATCCTATTCTAAATACACTACAACACATGTAGCACTCTTTATCGAAAGAAACATCATTTGTCGATGCGGAGTCCAACATGAAATTATAAGTGACAATGGAACTCACTTTCAAGCAGAATGTTAAGAATTGTTACACAAGTATGGCATTAAACACCATCATTCTTCTCCCTATAAACCTTAGGCAAATGGTGTTGTTTAGGCAGCTAATAAAAACTTAAAGACAATCATTGAGAAGATGACAAAATATTACAAAGATTAACCTGACAAACTCCACTTTGCCCTGTGGGGTTATCCCACGTCAATTCGGTCATCAACAGGAAATACGCCATTTTCCTTGGTCTACGGAATGGATGACATACAACCTTTAGAACTGGAAATACCTTCTTTACACATCGCATTAGAAAGTAAACTCGATGAAGTAGAATGGACTAGAGCGAGGTATGAAGAGCTAATTCTACTTGATGAAAAGCGACTATAAGCTCTACATCAAACCCAGTGTTATTAAACCTATATGGCTAGACACTTCAACAAGAAAGTCAAGACAAGAAATATAAAAGTAGGAGACTTGGTCCTAAAAGCATTAAGGAAAATGTTTTAGATCCAAGAGGCAAGTTTAGACCCAATTGGTCTTGACAATACATTGTCAAAACTATTTTATCAGGAGGAGCTGCAAAACTAACTGATATAGATGGCAATGAGTTCTCAAACATGACAAATCTTGACCAACTTAAGAAATACTGCTCATAATTACTTAAGACACTCAAGAGAGCTACGTTTGGCCTGATTCCTTAAGAAAGGATACGTAGGCAACCCTTATAAGGTGCAGACACTTTAATTTTCGTAAACCTCGCATTCCAGTAAGTCAGTTCGAAGATATTAGCACAAATATGCAGAAGCGTTCCCAGTACAAATCGTCGCATGGCGACGAAGCTAGCGCCGTGCGACGAACAGCAGTGTTTGGCAACAAACTCAACGCCATACGACAAAGACCAGCGTGTGGCGACGGGATCAAAATTTGACGCCAATTTTTTCTCATTAAACTGGGCAAATTTCAGTGTATTTTGAAAATTTTCGACTTCTGTACTCAAATATTTTCAGAATACAATTAAGTGTTTTCATTGCTTTAATAAAAAATGTAATGTAAATGTTAGTTTAATTTAAAAAATCATAAAATTGCATTAATAAAATAAAGTAAAATTACATTATGAATAGAATTTAAATAAAAGCTTAATAAAATAAATTGACTAAAAAATAAATTTGTCTAACAAATTGGTAGTTAAGCAATGCTTCAATCTTTCTTCTCTTTATTTTCTCTCTTCTAAATCTTGTCAGCTTCTTCTTCATCGTCCCTCACTTTAGCTAGTAGGCATCCTTTAGAGGATTTACATTCAATCTTGGATTAAATAGTTTCTCCTTTAGCTAGGACATCATATTCATTTTCCACCCAAACTTTCTTTTCTGAAGAGTGAGCTTTTCTTTTCTCTTTGCCTTTAGTAGTGTCCTTCTTCTTAGGCATCATAGGTGTTTTGAACTAAAATCTTTCACCTAAGAGTTCCTTAACAGGAGTTATTTTGTCACCTAGACAATTCTTCACATTGGTTCTACTTTGATCTCTCTTCTTGTCCTTTTTAGGCTTATTAAGAAGCCAATTCTTCACATCCTAGGGCAAATAAGGAGGAGTCTTCTGGGTAACCACTTCCCATAAAGGCCTAGCACTCCAATAAGTGTCAAATCTCTCTACTTCTTGAGAAACAGTGTTGGTCAAATTTGGAGAAAAGAGAAAAGACTTCCCCGTACTAAAGTTGTCTTGGGGCCGATCAGGCGAGACTAAGGGCAATAATTCAAGAATTTTCGCCCGACCGGGCGCGAGATTTGACGAAATACAGAGCATTTGATTGCCCGATTGGGTGAAGAGCGCCCGACCAGGCGCAAGAGTCAAAGAAAAATCGAGTGAATTTTCGCCCGACAGGACGAACTGCGCCTGACCGGGCGCGAGAGCGAAATAATTTCTGGAATTTAGATCGCCCGACTGGGCGCGAATACCTCCGCCCGTGTTTTTCTTCTTCTTCCTTCTTTCTTTTATCACTTCTTTCTCTTTCCACCATTTTTTCTCTCTCTAAAACCTTAAACTCTCTACCTTATCTCTAAGATCTCTTCTCCATTTCTCATCCAAATTCAATAATTTTTACCTATTTGTTACCCTCTCTTCATCCTCTACATTTCCATACCAAAATCCCCAAATTCCAATCAGGAAAAAAGTCATACCCATTTTTGAAACATGGTATCAAAGAGGTCAAGGACGATTCTAGGGAGGAGTTCTAGCTCAAGTCAACAATACGATCCGGAATTACAACTTCCGTAATGGCCAACTATGATAATTGCTACCCCAAAGCAAAGAGAACGTCTTGAGAAACTCTACGGGTGTGAGGTAATCCCTTCACGGTGGTTACACCGCCCAACTCTTGAATCATATGGTTTATTTGATTATGTGAAACGTTTTTTAAACGATATAGGATGAGAAAATTAGTAGATATGCACTACCCTACTTATCGTAAATTAACGTGTGAATTACTGTCTTCTTTGTCTATTGTAAATAGCAAAAATGGTCCGAAATTGATGTTTAGGTTAAATAATAGAAATATTGCCTTAACCTTTGTTGATTTTTGTAAGATTTTTTATTTAAATTCTGAATTACCCAATTAATGGCATGAGCAAGATAAAATTGAAGATATATATCATGTTTTTACTGGTTTATCGGCGCCTAACGCCCAACATGCTAGTGCCAAACCTATCCATCACCCTATTCCTAAAATCTGGCAAAGATTTGCATGTGTATGTTTTTTAGGTAGGAATGAGCCGCGCAACGCCCAAACCAATGAATTAGCTGTAATTGGACATAATGTTTTTGGGTACGGTAAACTAAACATTGCTAGATACATCATCTTTCACCTCAGTAGACATGCCCCGGCTAGTGACCATGTTAGCAACCCGATTCCCTAGGAGGCCTCATCAATAAGATAGTAGTTAAAAAGGTCGGGTTTGTAGAGAGTGGACCTCATGGTCTCACTAACTATGGACCAGACACTTACATGAATGCTAGGTACCTAGAGGATTTGGGTTGGGTACGTTTGGATAGCCAGAGAGTCCCCCACTGGTGCATTAGGACAGGGTCGGAACAACCATTGCCTATTTTTCCCCTGCCTAGTCCCGAGTTGACCGCTTTTCCCCATGGGAAAGAGTCTTACACATATAACCTTTTAGTTGCCCACGTTAGGGGGAAAGCACCATCAGTTCCACCACCACCCCAGCCTGAGCCCGAGGTAGTGCTTCACCACCTCGCATGTCTTATACAGCCCCACCTCCACCCCATAGCGACTGTAAGACAGTCTGGGATCTTCATAGTATCGGTCAAGCCATAGGGCGCATAGAGTATTCACATAGCAACCATAGGAGTATGGTAGGCTCCCTTAACCAGCAATTAGGGTACCTTGAGAGGAACCAGGGTAGAGCCCTGTATCCTATGTATGATGATTATGCTCGTCAGGGCAATATTCCCAACTATGCTATTTACACTGATTTGTTTCAGCCACCACCCCAGGGATACGATAGAGATCCCACCGCCCGTGGTATTTATACTAACTATTCATCTTTCCACGGGTACGCCCATGACATACCTTTTGGGGGACCGACTGGGGGGTTTTCAGCCTAACTATTTTGGTGGTATCTCTTCTGGTGCAGGTGGTAGCGATGGAGGATTTGTCTCCATGGATGAGGATGATGAGGATTAGCCAACTGGGCTAGTTCCCAAGCCAATGAGGACATTGTCTGATTCTAGCTTGGGGGAGATTTTTGGATTTGGTATCTTTCTTTTCCCCTTTCTTTTATTTTCGGTGTGTTTTCTTAGATTAGATTTATTGCTTTCTATTATAGGTTTATTGCTTTCTTATATGAAAGATACAAAAGAAATTGAAAAATAAAAAAAAATCCAAAAATGCGGTCTAATTAATTGTAAATCATGCTTCCCTATGCCCCATACTTGGAAAATATTGTTTTGATTCTTGGTATATGATGATAATATTGTGGATTAGTTGATCATGATTTGAAGTTTGATTGCTTGGATTCCCTAACATGTGTCAATTTTTCCCAACTACTTGTGAATATAATGCTTGACTAGTTGATTTGGTTAGGAATTGTTTGATAGCTCCTAGTATGTCAATGAATTTGAGTATTGGTTTGCAACTATGAGTAATGTTTGTATGACTCGATATTATGCACATTGAGGAGGACAAAGACGTTTATTCTTTTAGGTGGCTTTCAGATGATATTAGACACATTTGTTCCCTTCTTGCTACCCACGTTGTTACCTTGACTTTTATTGTTTATTTAGCCACGTTACAAGCCTATTTGAGCCCATTAGTTACTAGTGCCAAGCTTGGCTTAGGTGAGCGATTAGTCGGTGAGGTGAGGGAGTTGTGGTGTGCATATTATTTTCACAATGTGGGAATAAAAGAAGAGTGATTGTTCTTTTGATTTTGTGATTTGAAAAATTATTGATAGTTTGTTGTTCAAGATTGAAAAATTTCCAATGTGAGATAAAAAGAAAAAAAGAGAAAAAGGAAAAAATATTTCAATGTTCAAATGTTCTATGTGAAGGTTGATCAAAAAGAAAAGAAAAAAAAATTCAAAGAAAAAAAAAAGTTCAAGTTTGAAAAAAAAAAGAAAGAAAAACAATGAGTTCAAGTTTGTTTTATTTCACTCTAATTCTTTATTATCATATTTTTGTGAGTGAATTTGTAAGTGGTGGGATTGTTTGTTATGTTTGGAGTTTGGTGAATTATTGGTGGAGTTGAGTATGTGGAGATGATTGGTCATCATTTATTTTTGATCATTTGTTTTATTAGGTTTTTCTCCCTTAAGTATGGCTATGCTCTCATTTTTTTCCGAAATATTTCCTACCCTTTTATCCTATCCTTACATTACAAGCTTTGAAGACCTTCCGACCTTTGTGCATAGAGTTGTGTGAATGTGAAAGTGTTGTTTATCAATGCAAGTTATGATTTGACATATTTCGAGTAGACTACTAGGTTGAGTGCTTGTCTTTTTGAACACACGAGAGTAATGAGTTGGGGAGGGCATTGTTCACATAAAGGGGTTGGGATGGAGAGCGATCAGGTACATCTTTTACTCGCCACATAAATGAGAGTTGAGTGTGTGAGCACTAGTCTTGAATTCTATATGCTCTTGTGGTTTGCTCTATTTGACAATTGTTAGGGAGGATGTGTGATTGGATGGATGGGATTGGTTGATGTTAAAGAATGTTTATTAGATTTGCCTTGAATTGCTTGTGCTTGATTTTGATTATTTGGGGTGAAGCATATTTATTTATTCATTGATGAATCTTTGCTTAGGGACAAGCAAAGGTTTGGCTTGGGGGAGTTTGATATGTCCATTTTATATAGTATTTTACCCCTGTCCCTTGGTCATAATTAGTAATGTTATTGGCTCTTTAGAGCCACTTTTATTACTAATTGGTGTTTTCTAGTGTTTTCGTAGATTTGGTTGACTTTTGTAGGGATTTGCACTTTTGGAGCATTTTCCCGAGATATTATGGAGTGTCTACGAGCATTGGAGGAGCACGACCAGTTCTTATAGCCCAGGGCCGGTTAGAGTCATTGAACCGGAGATTAAGGGCTTAGTATTTGAGATTTTGAGGCATTTGGACCGAGTATTCAAGACCCGAAGAGGAAATCCAGATTGGGCCGAAGAATCGGAGCCCAATCAAAGTCCAAAACGTGCCCAAGTGCCAGGGCCCGGCCAAGTATGCTCCCGCCCAAAGGCGCGCCCGGCCGGGCGCGAGAGAAGCTCATGTTAGAGAAAATGCGGGCCCGATCGGGGGGCCTTTCGCCCGATCGGGCACGAGGTTTATTAGGAGCTCATCCCGGCGATTTATTTTAGTTTGAATTAGGAGTATTTGTTTTAGATATAAATACGATTTTAATGCTTTTGCTTAGTACCTCTCTTCTTAGACTTTCTCTCTCTACTTAGCTTTAGATTAGTTTCTCTCTCTACAACATTGCTCTCTATTTTTGTTCTTAATTCAACTCCGTAATTCTAATTATTTTGGTAACGATTTCTTCAACTTTAATCTCAATTATTTACTTTATTTCTTTCATCATGTCTCCTTTAATTGCTTTGTTTGGTTTATATGTAATTATGTCTGAGTAGTTTCCTTTCTAGGGTTTGTGGGGATCCATAAATAATATGAAGGGGTAATTTATTGTTGTTGATTATAAATGCTAGATTAATTTCCTATTGATTGACTTAATGCTCTGTGACTAGATTAGGCCTGATCTTTTATGCATGAGTTTGACAATATTGATTCGAGATTCGAGAGATGAGAACTAATGTTTAGGTCTAGTTTCAATAGGCAGATTAATTTATAAATGGTTAAGTCAAGATTTGAGAGATGAAATTTAATACTGGTAGATTAATTCTGTGATTGTAATACGTAGCGAAAGCCATTTATGATCTGTTTAATTGATGCATTGATGATTGATTATTGTGTTTTACCCTGGAATGTTATTTATTGGTGAACCTATGCCCTAGTTATTTTATTCATTGATTTTCTCTATTCTTATTCTTCTCTACTTTTACTCTCCATAATTTAGTTTCCTTTCACCATAATATTATTTTGTTACTTAATAATTTAGATTACTTTAATTAATTAAGAATAGAAAGACCGGTTTCCTTGTGGATTCGACCCTACTTCCATATTTGCATTAGTTAGAGGATTTAGGAATTACTTTTGATTGGGTGATACGACTTTATCCTGTCACCTACGCTGGACGCCGGACGCCGGAGATGACCGGGAGAAACGAGAGAGAAATGGATTAGATAAACCCTAAGAGAGAGTAATTAATATCAATAATCTTAAAATCTAATTAATTTTTTTTATGTTTCTAATTATTTCATTTTCTGAGATATTAAAATAAGAAATCTAACTTGAAATTGATTTTTAGTATTTTAAAAATTACAAAAATGTTATGAACTATATTTATGGATGTCCATTATACCCTTGTATAATTCCTGAACTTTCTAGATTTTAGGGTTATTATTCTTCAAGCAAACCCTATCAATTATTGTACTATATATATATATATATATATATATATATATATATATATATATATATATATATATATATATATATATATATATGTTTACCTCTGTAAGGAGGGTGATCCCATCGTAAGGGGTACTCTCCTTAAATGCCCTTGGCCACTTAAAAGCCTAGGATTTTTACACTTGTTAGGGTGTAGTATGATTTGAATTCCTGACTGTTTGGGGGACCTTGAATTAGAATTGATTCTATCACCACGCTTTTTTGTAAGAAACAAGTAGGAGTCACCAATGAGTTTTAGGAAAAACTCATAAACCTCGTTCATGCCTTTCTTCCATGTGGAGTTTATGGAATAATTAGCACAAATCATAAGTTTACCCATGCCCAAATTGGTCTATAAACCAGAAATGAGTTCGGGAGCGAGGGTACTAAGATAACGTTCCTTTTAGAGGGGAATCGTCATCCTAGCCCTAGTACGGCCTCTACTAGCTCTTCCTTATTTACAATTTCATCACCAAACAATATATGCAACGCGATACCTAAAACTATGTTAGTTGATTTTATTTACAAACATTAATTCACGTAGGAATTACATCGTGATGTCGTTATTCTTATTTAATAATATTCGTGAAAGAAGAATAAATAAACAAGATTCACCTTGGCTTAGGTGATTAACCAACAATTATTTAATTCAATTCTAATCTTTATTTAACGCGGGATATTATGTGGAATTGATTAATTAATTATTTTAAAGGTGATCAAACGACACTAATTAATTAATTAAAGTCTTTTTAAACAAGAAAAAAGAAGGTGATTTAACTAAGTGCTTGGGAATTTACCACTTCTCCTTGCTAGATCTCCGTTTAGAACACTTATGGACACCTTCTTGTTGGGGAACCTTCACCGTAGTAACAAAGTATCGAAAGGGTGAGTGTTTAGGACAAGAGGGCTAGGTTGCACAAGTTCACAAGTTATTTCGCCAGAGTTTTAGGTTAATTTATGTCTCTAGAAGCCTCGGTTTAAGCTCGTATTTATAGGGAATGAGTAGGTTTAGGGTTTCGAGCATTCTGCCGCAACAGGTGTCGCGCGCAACAGATGAAGTTGCGTGCGCCAACCCAGCGTATGTGCAGCGCAACTTATTGTCTTGCGCGCGGTCTTATGGGAAGATTTGATTTTTTATTTTCCGTATAATTCCGAATAATTCTAAATCTTCCGCAGCGCAACTATGAAAGTTGAGCTGGGTGTCGCGCGAAACTAAATTAGTTGCGCGCGGCAGCCCTGCAAGACTTTGTGAGATGCGTGCGGCTTTTTCTGCGGCAGCACTAAGTTTTAATCTAGGCGCTCCTAAATCCGTCATTATTAGGGTTTAAGCACGGGCTTAAGCCTAATTATGATTGGGTTTAGTTAATTGGACCTTTGTTTTGGCTTTTTCTATAATTTGGGCTAGTCTTTTGTGTTTTGTGGCTTAAGCAGTTATCCATAAGCATTCTTCACTTCGATCCAACACGAAGATGGTTTTATTTATCGTCATTGCACTTCTTGTCGGGACAGGAGGCCAAAAGTAGATGTCTACAGTTATCCCCCACATTGATCGAGTCTAGAATAGACGATGATCAAAATAATCAAGGAAATAAATCCGAGACTCGTTCTGCAAAGTTCTCTAAGGATAGAGAATATTTCAGTAATGTTTAAGGATGTCGAAACAGTCCTTGGTTCGCTAAATGTTTGAAACAAGTGGCTATTAAGGCTAGAAAAAGTCCTTCATAGTCTTAACGCGCTAAAGAATCTAGATTGATCCTTTGCAATTGTAGAACGCTCTTACAAGTAAAAGTATTTTGGGTGATGTTAGGTCATTAGAAAAGATCGGTTTTAAAAGGATAAAAGGGGAGGATTTCCTCTCAATCGTGTCATCGTTGTCTAAAGTCCCTCGATATGTCATTGAAACTCTATCCTGACTTTAATAAAGTAAAAGATGAAAAAGGGGTTTTCGGTAATCTAGCCGAAATGGTTCGGTATTCGAGCCGGGTCCGATATTCGAGTCGGACGTCCACAAGATAGAAATACATGTCTCAAGACTAGAGGCATATATCCAAATTCAGTGAGAGGGAAGAAAGTCAGCAACTCTCTCATCAGTTTTGTCCACAAGATGAGTACACGTGTCTCATGACTAGGGGCACGTGACTACATAGGTGCAACATCGTCTCGTTGCTTCTTTATACAGGGGGTGGATTCGACACCCTAACTGTCCAGTAAGTTAGTAAGCGCACTAACTACCGTATCCATTCAAGAAGTGCCTGTTCCTAAACGTTTGGCGCGCCTGTCGACTCGTTGAGCTAACGCCTACAGTAATTCTCTACCTTTTAGTCCCGAGAGATAGATCTCGCAAAGCTAGGGCTGAGTGAAATTTTACGCAACACCTACGCCGTACAATTTTGCGCCGTACGATACGCCATTTGCATTTTTACGCTACATGAAAACGCCTTCCTTTTTGCTTCAGATATTAAAAAGAAGAAAACCCGGACATTTGTAACGTCAGTACAGTAAAATGACAAACCTATCTATGGATGCTTTTACGTAAAGCACCACCACGGAATGTCTTAAGGCACTCTTACGAAAAACGTTCAAAACGTATGCTTGGGGAAAGCACAAAGCACGGTGTGCATGCAATATGATGCAAAAAAACTAACAAAAAAGAAAACGAACTACAATATGCAAAGCAATTAAAAATATTTTGATAATTAGCGCGCCATTACGTCTAATAACGAGAAAAAACTGTTCAAAAAATGATCAAACGGATCAAAATCAAAAATCCCGGTCTTTTAGTGACCAGTATCCGCGCGCAACTCAGAAGGTTGCTCTGGCCAAGCACGCGTATCTTTCTGAGTTTCGCTGGTATGTCACGTGTAACATCTGAAGTTGCGTACGACATTTATGTCAGTAAAGTGAAAAATCGCAGACGCGATTTTTACTTCACCTTTTTCTCCTTCCTTCGCCATTTTCGACTCTTTCTCTCTCTAGAAAGCTTGGTTTTTTTTACGATTTTTGAAGCTAAAGGAAGTTAATTTCGTCCTCAATTCATATTTTCCGTAATCCAATGTATGTTTTTTGCTAAAATTGCCCTTCTTCGACTGAGTTCGAACGATTTTCGAATAGTTAAACCCCAAATTTTGAATTTGGGGGTTTTAGATTCGGCTTATTTTTCTTGAAATTGTTTCCTCTATGTTGTTATTCTTTGTTTAAGGGGTGTTTTGCAAAAAATTTCATGAAAAATGGTTAAGTATTGAACCTTGTATGAGCATCTCTTTGTTCAAGTTTGTTTTTGCTTCTTTTTTTGAATATTTGCTTGATTTTGTTGCTTTTCTTGCTCATTTTGGTTATAATTGCTGATTATGAAGTATATTATATTGATTGAATTAATATAACTTTCATAATTCATTTTTTGTGAATTTTGAATTGTTGAAAAATGGAGCGAAACATACTCTTAGCTCATTTTGCCACATCCGAACTTCAAAATTGTTTGGTAGACGATAATTATGTTTATATTACTGTTGTTCGTCTAGAATTAGTTAATTCTTTGAGATTTTGGAATATAATCCCTTGAATGCTTAGTTGAAACTGGTATAGGATGGATTTTGTGGGTGTTAAAATCCCCCATTTACTAAGTTTAACTGTAGGTATCGTAGCCCCCAAGTATGGGTGGCATTCGGTTTTTGTGTTTTGCCCTATCGGTAGCCGTTAAGCTGCCGAAATGGGTCTAGAGTACATATATTAGTTTAGTTTAGGAAATAAAATAAACTAATTAAAGAAATTTTATCCGTCATAGCATGAACCTCCGTTTGTCGATGTCGAGGAGGTTCTCGTTGGTCCGGACGAGGCGGTTCGCTCTCGGAAGAGGGTGACCCGTCCTTGAGAGGAGGTTCGAGAGCCACGCGTCGCAGCTGATCGACATCGCCAGGAGGAGGTGGTTTGGGAGGCTACTCCCAACTGGGACCATATGGTTCTTAAGTGGGACCCAAACCACCACGTTTCGATCAGAGGGTGGCGCGACATCGTGAGTTTTCCGTGCTTTCGTTTCTTTTTCTCTTTCCTTTGTTTCTTCTCCTTTTTAAAAACCATAACCGTTTTTTTTATATATAGAATGAGCCTGGCATGCGTTTGTACGGCTCTGGTGACCTACGAGCCCTTTTTGAGAGTTTGCCGGAGGTGGTAAAGGAGATGGTAGCACTTTCTGGGATTGACTCCCAGCTGGCGGCTCTTCAGGATTTATCGAGCCAGTCTGCGTCGTCAGCTTTCCTTCGTGGATTGCTGGAGTTTTGGAGGGATTCTACCAACACTTTCCACTTTCCATGGGGAGAGATGACGGTTACCCCTTTCGATTTCACTATGATTACAGGTTTTCCTTTCGGAGGCGAGCCTGTAGTTATAATGCTCGTTAAGGGGTCAGACGAGATATTGCGTGACCTTGTGGGGGACCGTCTTGCGTTGGCCCTTCACGTGTAATCGCAATCTTGTCCGTACTCGGTTCTTGCCGATGAGTTGTCGGCCGACGAGCTTGACTGACAGTGTACACCTGAGCAGCTGGCTCGGATACACATTGCCCACGTTCTTTCCGTCACCATCTTGAGTGATCGATGGGAGCGTTTTTCCATTGGGTTACTTATTTGCCTCAGCGATTTGGGGCAAGTAGGTGACCTGAGTTGGGCAGAGGTGTCGTATGCCCGTATGCTTACGGCTATGGGCAAGGCGACCCGGGTCATGGATTCCGCGGCAGCTACTAAGGTGCCTCGGATTTCACTTACATGGCATGGTCGTATCCTTGAGGTACGTGTTTTAAGCTTTTTTTGGTTATTACTTTCGTTTTTTCCATTACGCTTATCCTTTCTCGATTTCATGCTTGGGGATACTCGTACCTGCCTTTCTTAGCCCCCGGGGTGTTTGGGGCTACTCGTTTTCCTATCGGCCATCGATTGGTCGAGATTAAGAGGAGACGAGCTACTTCTCCCGGCGAATTTTGCTAGAGGATTCTTTCATCAACTCGTGTGTCAGTGAGTATTCCAACTACATGTTCTTTTTTCCGTTTTTTTTTTATTTTACTTATTTTCTAACGATTTTTCATGCGGTTGTGTTTTATAGATCGATCTTCGTCCTTGGAGTTTGATCGTCGGAGTCCCTGAGGCTATCCGGTCTGACATGGTTCGTTGCCGTTTTCGGGCCCTCTATACGGGACTCTCGGTGTTCCAGAGAACTGATGCTTGGTTCTTAAGCGAGTGTGTTCACCGGAAGCTTTCGACCGAGGAGCCTTTGGTTCCTGCGGATCCCCCGATCCGGATGCTGTATCTGGACCTGCTGTCTACCAAGGATCGAGCTCAGGCGATCCTTGGTTATCCAGCGGAGCAGCTGGTGCTGCCGGATGCTTCTTATCCAGCTTTTATAGCATCCAAGCTGACTCCTTTTCCGGCTTTTGTTCCGTTTAGTACTCTAGCTCTCTCTTTTTTTTCATGTTTCCATTTATTTTTTGGAACTTTGACCCTTTTATCTTTTTTTCACATGTATTTTTAGCGGGTCGAGCTAGGTGGTTGGGTGCCTCCTACAGCGGAGATCACGTATACCGATGCTGTCGGATCGGTAATTCGTGAGACCCTTCCAGCAGCCGAGGATGACGAGGGGTTACCGTTCATACCTGAAACGGTTGAGTCGGTATGCCTTTTATATATATGTACTTAAATATTTCTATTTATTTCTTTTTTGTTTCATATACATTTGTTTACTAACTGTGCTTGTATTCTTGGAACAGGTTTCGCGGGAGACCGTGAACGACATGGTGAGGACTTTACGCGCTTTCTGAGCTGCTTATCAGAGAGCCCTCGTGACTTTATCATGTCGTGATCATCGGATGGTCACGGTAAGTTTTATTTCTTTTTTTCTTTTTTTTTCTTTTTTTCTTTGCAACGAAGTCATTACATTTCATGTATTAATCTTCGTTTTGGATTTTCCAGGATGTGCAGCAACCGTCTAATAGTCACCAAACACCTTGATTCCTCTTGTAAACATTTATTATATATTTTTTTAGGAAACTTATGTATATATAATATTTTGTATTTTTTTTTTTTGTATATATGACACATTTATATACATGTCATTATTATTATTATTTTTTGTTTCAATGTGTACATTAATGCGAAAAATTTTCGAGGGAAGGCAAGGGTTCCCGACTTACCCCCCTCGAAAAAATAAACAAACTCGAAAAAAAAGAAGAAAAAAAGGAAAAGAAAATAAAAAAGAAAATAAAGAAGTAGGAAAATAAAAACAAAAAGAAAGTAGGAAAAAAACTAAGGAAAAAAAAGAAAATAAAAAGAAAATAATAAAAGAAAATAAAAAGAAAATAAGAAAATAGGCAAGAAAAGGGACACAAAGTGTTAGAATGCAAGCGTATGATTCGTTTTAAGATTTCGTGAAGATCCCGTCATTATATAAGCCAAAATACGGAAATTAACCCAACTTACATGTCGTGTCAGGGAAGTCGCGCACATGTATTTCTGTTGCGCTCGGGAGTCGTGCGTGGTGAAGGATAATTAGGTCGTTGGACTAACTACCCTCAACCAAACAATATTTATAAACCTACACCTACACTAAACAAGTTTAGTGGTAAGTAGAGGGTCGAACCACGGAGACGACATAAACACTATCAACACCACCACCAATTAAGCTAGGTCAAAGAGATAGGATGGATAGAACAATAAACAAAATGAGATTAATATTAAGTTAAACTAACACCAAGGGAGAGGGTCAAACATGACAATGATCTTCAATAAAGTTAGGCAATGGAAATGAGTTTACATGCAAACCAAATATCTCATATAAGGCAATACCAACAATACCATCTAACCACCTATCGGGGTCAAAGGCTTTCCCAACTTAACACATGCTCATACTATCGTCATAAGCTGTGAAAGTTAAGGTTTTTGCATAGAATCGATCACCTAATGGATATCCCTAAGTTACACTATCGTCATAACTTAGTTCAATCCACCCAATTACAACACATGATTGGCCATTCACATGGAGTAATTAGTAAAACATGGTTACAAGGTATATTTAATCACATATAACCAACATTTGTCTAGCCTAATACATTCAAGATTCACCACATGCTATCACCAATCCCTTAGTAAAGGGAATTACTCACTAATCATGAACAACTAACACAAAACCCAACAAGAAGAACAAAGAGAAGCAATTAAACTAAACAACTACTCTAATCAAGCAAGAAATTAAGAAAGAACAATAAATGAGATAGAGTTTAGAATGCTCATTGAAGTATTGAAAAGGAATCCAAAACAATGTCACTTTGCATCTTCATCTTCTTCAATCCACCATTGAAGCTCTTCACTTTCTCTCTCTAAAATTCCCTAAATTACTCTTAATCTACATTACAAAGTATAAAAACAAAGATTAAAACTAAATCTAAGCCTAATTTATGTGAAGATTGATGGAGAGATGTTAGGGTTTAACCCCTCAAAGAGGAGAGAGAAAACCCCCCAAGAAACCCCCAATCCAAAACTCTTTCAAAAATAGGAGAGAATCGGGCTAAAAATAGAACCGCAGTAGAATGGCGCGCCCGCGCCAATCTGGGTTTCGGCCTGGCAGCGACATTCAAATTAAAATATCCATAACTTCTGTTCTAGGAGGCTTCTTGTAGCGTTCGACCTATCGTTGGAAAGCTCTTCAAGTCTAGTTTCCAACGCAATTTGAATCACCGCAATCCGATGTGTAAATCAAAAGTTATGGCTAAAAGAGTGAACAAAGGTTAGTTTTGGAGTTCAGGCCCTTGAGCGCCCGCGCCTAACTTAGGCGCGCCCGCGCCTATGTTAGGAGCGCCCGCGCCTATGATAGGAGCGCCCGCGCCTAAGCCGTGCCCAAATCGCGCCTACATTCTGCCTCCAATATTTTCGACCCCAATGTTAGGCACGCCCGCGCTGGGTTTGGCGCGCCTGCGCCATTCTGAAAGCGCGACCCGCGCTGTTCGCATGGCCTTGCTTGCTTGCTCCTTAACTTCCTTTGTAGCTCTTCAAATGAACTCCAATTCTCCAAGCTCTTCATTCTCTCAAAATCAACTCCAAAAGCCTACAAAACACGAGGAAAAGCACACAAACATAATAAAGAGAGAAACGGAGCAAAAGGGGGTACAAACAAGGGACAAACGTAGAAAAATACCGCGATTAGAGGATCTAAATAGTGGCATAAATGCCACTTATCAAATTCCCCCACACTTGCCTCTTGCTTGTCCTCAAGCAAGAACAAAAGCAGAAACAAAAAGAAAGAAAAAGGATCTAATAACACTAAAAGGAGAGGGGTGAAAAAGAATATACACTAACTCACTTCCGTAGGAATCACGGTTGTTTTTAGCGTAAACAACAAGCCATTTAAACCTCAAAGTCGCCTATGAGGACGAGTGTGCTCTCGTAAGGGTTTCCAAAGAGTTTAACCCATAACTCTACACATAAAGCAACACAAACAAGGAAATGCATGGACAAATAAAATAAACACAAAAACAAGACGTTCTTGGTGGACTTTTTGGAACGAAACAAGCACCAATGAATGCACAACTTTCTAAACAAATAAGGGTATGCACATTCCAAGATGTTTAGGGTTGAAAGAAACATAGACTAAGCTAAGCATAGAGAACTAAGAGCCGTACAATTCACCTTTCATCCCAAACTAGCTAGCCGCATTCTCTCCACTAGCTTCAAGTCAAGCATTAGGTGGGCTTCTCATGGTTCCTCGAAGGAACAAAAAAAAAGATAAAGAAATGAAAACGATGAGAAGGTTATCCCGACGTCTTGGCTATGCACTCTCTGTCTATAAGCTTGACAACTATCTTCCTCCATCGATAAAGACTAAACTCTATAGGGTCTAAAGGTCTTTTATTGGTTGTAAGGGTATGCTTGGGGTGTAAGGTGGGAAAAATTTTGAAAAATTTAAAAATTTGGTGGTATTCCCCCACACTTATTCAATAAACACACACTAACAAGACTAAGAAACAGGACTCCCCCACACTTGAACGGAGCATTGTCCTCAATGCTCAAACACGAGGGATATGAAGTTTTTTTTTTTTGGTCCTTACCTTATTTGAGTAAGGACGGCTTTTCATAAGCATTTGCTCTTATTTCACTGAATAGAAACACAGTTTACTGACTTGCTTGACCAAAGAACTACAACTTTCTCATTTGCGTTCAAAATCAACACAAAACAATTCTCAAACCAACATGCTTCACATAAACAAAAGGTTTAGGGGAACAAAAGGTCATTCGGTTTGTAACGTGGCTCAAAATCAAGAAAGGGAAATAGGCTCAACGGGTTAGCAAGAGGGGCAAATTTAAAAGAAAACCAATTTTGTAACAAAACAAAAAGAAGGATAAGAAAATGAAAAATGCCTATGTCCTCCCTTAAAGGGTTCGGTCATGATCTCGGGTAGATAGAAGTCAAACTCTGGATTGAAAAATGCATAACCAAGGATCCAAATATGCCACTCAACAAAGTTGATGAAGGCTAGAACAAATAAACCTCACACGGGATTTGTATAGCAATTACCAACCTAAGGGTTCATATCCACCATGGAGAGCGACACCGTCTTACCACAACCATGGATTAAGGCTACAAGTATCCCAAAGTTCTTAAAACCGCTACCTTAGCATTAAAATATGTTTAACTCAACCCAAAACACTCTCAAACCGTGCATACCATTACCAATTAGGAAGGAAAACATTCAAGGACACAAGTTCAAAGTAGTAAGACCAAAACAAGAACGGATCAAAACACATATGCAAACTTGCCTTGTTTTCAAAGGAAAAGACGCTATACAAACAAATATTCACAAAACGAGAACAACTTGAGAATGTATATACAAATTGCGCTAGAAGAGAGCATGATCAACGACAAAGCCATGCATACCAAAAGTCAAGTCAATAAGGCACTCATGGCCATCCAAATATAGAATAACCAAAGTCAAAAATAAACCTTGGTATGTATGGGGGGTAAATCAAGCAATCAAGAGACCAAGAAAGGGAAGAAGGAAACAACAAAACCACAAACATTTATCTTTCAAACCATATGACAATAAAAGGGTAAAGCAACAAAAGAGAGGAGATGGAAAGAGTGAACCAAAATGTTAGGTGGGTGTAGAAACCCGCAAATTAAGTCATTTTCCTCATTTCCATTAAATTGCTCTTCTTTGATGCTTCAACTTCCATTTAAAAATATTCCTTGGTTTGCTACTTCTTATGGTTCTCGGTCCAAGGTCATGCGCAAAAGTATAGACATCAAGTACCTATATACAAAGATAAACAAGAGGAAAACAAAATTAAAAGATATAAAAGAAAAGTAAAAGCAATATAAACACGGGTTACTTCCCGAGAAAGTCTTGTTTAAGGTCCAAGATTGACCTTATTAGTAAATAACCGGACAAAAAACGCAAAAGCTTGTCATACGCATCGGAAAACATTTCAAGAAATAGAGCATATACGATGCTCATATGACAAGCAAGCACAAAGTTGAAAGAAACTCTACGCTTGAGGGGAGGGGGAAAAGAAAAATCAAAAGAATCAAAAGAAAAATCAAAAGAAAAATTAAAATAAGAAAAAGAAAAAGAGGGAACAAACTCATTTAGTTGCATTTTGGAAGGTGAAAGCTCATCATTGAAATCAAAAGTAAGGTCATGGTGGTATAGAGAGGCAAGGGGGTCCTCAATTGGTTTATTTTTAAGAAAATATGGTAGTGAGATGGGAAAAGAAGGAATATTGCTAAACTTCCTTGAAAAAGGGATGTAAGTTGAAGGGGTTTGAATTGGGATCGCACTCACCACCTCAATTACACCACCTAGCATTGAATCACAAGCTTTCTCTTCTAACTCATCTTCAATACCCTCAAAGATTTTCGATGTATTCTCAATCACCAATTGGGATATTTCACTCTCAACAAGAGCATGATCATCATTTTTAACATTCCCCAAGTCACCGTGAATGAACATTGGTATCTCATCATCACCTAAACCAAACTTTTCTCTAAGCAACCTCAAATCAATGTTTAATTGCATCAATTTTGTATCGTCAATGGGTTGCGAAGAGTTTTGAGGCTCAAATTGGGTGGAGGGGTTGGTATTCACGAAGTCATGAAAAATCTCACCATCCATACTCCCTCCATCACTTTCAAAATCATCATCCTCAATCACATTCTCAAATTCCAAATGAGTTGTCTCACTCTCTTGATTACCCTTAGGCTCACTCAAATGGGAGGAGGGAGAAGAAGGAAAGGCATCCTCTTGGGATGAGGCTAGTTGGGAAATTTTACTTTCCATCATTTTAATCCAAGCTTCCCTTTCATTCCTCTCTTCATCTTGTTTTCTCATAAACTCCTTAAGCATCTCCATACACTCTTCTTCCTTCGATATCCCCACTGAATTACCCTCACAAAAAGGCTCATTAGACACATAGGGGAACTCATTAGGAATCGTGTATGAAAAAGGAAAGGAAGATGAAGAATTATGCATTTGAGAATTTGGGGTGTGTGAAGCATCATTGGAATTCATGCACATAATTGATGAACATTGAAAAATATCATGAACATTATCAACATTGGGATGCATCTCATTACAATTAGCATACAAAAGGGAAGGGTTGCCATCATGCATCAAGGGATCATCATGGGGAACATAAGAATCATCATTAGAGTTTATGCAAGAGTTAGAAAAATCACGACAATTATCATAATTATCTTGCTCATTGCTATCCCGAGCAAACCACAAATAGAAATCCCAAGCCTCATCCGAAGATGTGGCTCGAAATTCACCATTAAATATGTTTTCAACCACCCCCCTAGTGTACTCATTCAAACCCCAATAAATTATCTCACAAGACTCCCATAAAGTACAACCAAGGTAATTAGAGAAGTCTTCAAACCTATTAAAGTATACCCAAAAAGGCTCATATTCAAATTGAGGCAAAGAAGGACATGACATTTCATTTTGGACAAATTGATCCATGACTCAATGAGGCAAAACAAATAGCAACCAAATAAGAAAGCTCAAATATTTTTGGAATTTCCTTTTTTTTTCTTTTTTTTTTTAAAAAAAAAATAAACAAAAAGAAATGAAATATTCGCAAAGACCTAGACTCAATAAGGTAATACAACAATAATGGAAGCCGTCCCCGGCAACGGCGCCATTTTGGTGAATGATAATTAGGTCGTTGGACTAACTACCCTCAACCAAACAATATTTATAAACCTACACCTACACTAAACAAGTTTAGTGGTAAGTAGAGGGTCGAACCACGGAGACGACATAAACACTATCAACACCACCACCAATTAAGCTAGGTCAAAGAGATAGGATGGATAGAACAATAAACAAAATGAGATTAATATTAAGTTAAACTAACACCAAGGGAGAGGGTCAAACATGACAATGATCTTCAATAAAGTTAGGCAATGGAAATGAGTTTACATGCAAACCAAATATCTCATATAAGGCAATACCAACAATACCATCTAACCACCTATCGGGGTCAAAGGCTTTCCCAACTTAACACATGCTCATACTATCGTCATAAGCTGTGAAAGTTAAGGTTTTTGCATAGAATCGATCACCTAATGGATATCCCTAAGTTACACTATCGTCATAACTTAGTTCAATCCACCCAATTACAACACATGATTGGCCATTCACATGGAGTAATTAGTAAAACATGGTTACAAGGTATATTTAATCACATATAACCAACATTTGTCTAGCCTAATACATTCAAGATTCACCACATGCTATCACCAATCCCTTAGTAAAGGGAATTACTCACTAATCATGAACAACTAACACAAAACCCAACAAGAAGAACAAAGAGAAGCAATTAAACTAAACAACTACTCTAATCAAGCAAGAAATTAAGAAAGAACAATAAATGAGATAGAGTTTAGAATGCTCATTGAAGTATTGAAAAGGAATCCAAAACAATGTCACTTTGCATCTTCATCTTCTTCAATCCACCATTGAAGCTCTTCACTTTCTCTCTCTAAAATTCCCTAAATTACTCTTAATCTACATTACAAAGTATAAAAACAAAGATTAAAACTAAATCTAAGCCTAATTTATGTGAAGATTGATGGAGAGATGTTAGGGTTTAACCCCTCAAAGAGGAGAGAGAAAACCCCCAAGAAACCCCCAATCCAAAACTCTTTCAAAAATAGGAGAGAATCGGGCTAAAAATAGAACCGCAGTAGAATGGCGCGCCCGCGCCAATCTGGGTTTCGGCCTGGCAGCGACATTCAAATTAAAATATCCATAACTTCTGTTCTAGGAGGCTTCTTGTAGCGTTCGACCTATCGTTGGAAAGCTCTTCAAGTCTAGTTTCCAACGCAATTTGAATCACCGCAATCCGATGTGTAAATCAAAAGTTATGGCTAAAAGAGTGAACAAAGGTTAGTTTTGGAGTTCAGGCCCTTGAGCGCCCGCGCCTAACTTAGGCGCGCCCGCGCCTATGTTAGGAGCGCCCGCGCCTATGATAGGAGCGCCCGCGCCTAAGCCGTGCCCAAATCGCGCCTACATTCTGCCTCCAATATTTTCGACCCCAATGTTAGGCACGCCCGCGCTGGGTTTGGCGCGCCTGCGCCATTCTGAAAGCGCGACCCGCGCTGTTCGCATGGCCTTGCTTGCTTGCTCCTTAACTTCCTTTGTAGCTCTTCAAATGAACTCCAATTCTCCAAGCTCTTCATTCTCTCAAAATCAACTCCAAAAGCCTACAAAACACGAGGAAAAGCACACAAACATAATAAAGAGAGAAACGGAGCAAAAGGGGGTACAAACAAGGGACAAACGTAGAAAAATACCGCGATTAGAGGATCTAAATAGTGGCATAAATGCCACTTATCAGTGCGCAACTCTGGAGTTGCGCACGCCACCTGTCAGTGAACTTTCCTTTAAGACGAATTTGCCGAAAGTTGCCCCTCTTGGGTCTATTTAAATGTGGTTTTGTGTAGGCTTTTGATCATCTCGCATTCATTTGGTTAGTAACATAAGAAATTAAAAAGAATTAATCTCTCTAAAATCTTATTCTCTCTTTTTATTTTAACAATGGTGAAGACCTTTGAACAACGTTTGAAGCAATGGGTCACTTCCCTTTCAACTGAGAACAAACTAGCTTTCAAAATTTACCACTTAGACCCTTTATTGAATTATATGCAACTAGTGGTTAATTTTGATTTTCTTCATGCCACAATCAACCATGGGGACTCTAACAACCATCTTTTCTTGTTTAGAGGGGGCGAAATTGTCCCCTTTCCTGGTGAGTTCGAGGCCTTGCTAGGTTTCCCTACAAACACTCTTCATGTGACTTATTCGCCTACCTTGTCGGATCTCAAACCTATATTCCAAAGATTTTTTGGTTTGTTTGACAAAGATATGACCAACATAGGAACTGAAGAAGGCGTGAACTTAATTCAATTTATTGAACACTTCGTCGCCCCTCGTGACAACATGACTAAACAATGCTTTAAAATCCGTGCTTTATGTTATTGTCTTGTTGTTAATTGTTTATTTAGGACAGGCAAAGAATACGGAGATTATTCGATGGTGTCCATATTAGAGCAAATAGAGGGATGTCATTCACCCGCTCCTTTGGTTTTGGCGGAAACCGTTCTGTGCTTGAATCGCCTTAGAGGAGATCCTAACGAAAACGGTTTCACGGGAAGTCCACTCCTATTACACGTACGGTTTTTTTTTGGCGTTTATCAGCGTAAGTCAAGAAGTTGTGCTGGCATGACCAACGCAATCTTCTGAGTTGCTCGCGGAGGGTGTGCGCAACTGGTTTAGTTGCGCGCGCCACCTTTTCTGTAAAAAAATCGCAAACTAATTTTTTTTATTTTTTTTTCAGATTTGGCTCATGGAGCGTTTGCGAATCGTTGATCAGCCTCAAAACATTGAGGCTAATGGAGTAAAGACATTCCCTGGACGTCGAATCCTTTATAAGCATAAGAATGAAGAGGAATGGACATCATTTTTCTATCATGGGGTTCCTAACATATGGTTTGTGATTCCTTGGTGGAACATAAATAGTATGATTGGGAATAGTCTCAATTTCCCCTTACATTAGGCTTTTAGGCCTATCTAGTACTACTTATATTTTTCCTTGTAGGGTGATGAGACAATACGGTATGAATCAATTGATCCCTCCGCAAGATTGTGACGCCCCTACAGATGTGACCTTTAAACCCGAAAGGATTGCTCGTTGGATGGAATATTGGTCAAGTCTTCCTAAGTGGGTAATACAAAATCCTCCCGCGAGTATCACATTATCTTCCTTTTACAAGGCTTAGATGAATGTGGCGGATCAGGGTGAATTAAACAAGGCTCGATCTCAACTTCAAGCCGCCAGCGCTCGCAATCCACCTAAGCCTTTGATGCATTCAACCACTACTACTCCTCCTAGTGGCCAAAACAAAGGAGTGAGAAGAAAATTAGACTTCTCATCCCCTAAGGCTCGTTTGAAGGAAACAAAAAGGAAAGCTCCCTCCAAACCCGCGCAACAAGGTGTGAAAATCAAAGAACCTTCACAAAATACTCGCAAGAAAGCTCCAAAAGTCAAAGGGAAAGGAAAACGGGTTGCAAAGGCTCCAATCCCTAAATTGAAAAACAATGTTTGGGTGAAGAAGAAGAGTGTAGGGGAAAGCTCCAAGGTTTCTGAAAATGCTGCGATGGAAACTACTCCTCCATCATCTGTGACAATCGAGGACATAGTAAAACCTTAGAGTGTTACACAATTTTACCATTAGTTTTTTTTTTCGAATAAAGTGTAATCATTACTATGTTTTTTTTTCATTTACTATCTAGTTCAATAACGTCTCTCTTTTGAACTTTGAATGAAATAAAATGGGCTTTATATTTTTATATTTTAATATGGCCGAATCATAAAGATTGCCTACGTATTTGTATTACGAAATCAGGTCTTTGCGTAGTTCTAATTTGTTTTAATATTATTATGCATTTTTTTTATTTTTTTCTTTATCTCTTAGATAGAAATTAAATGAAGAAATTAATCAAACCTTGTTTAAAAGAATTAAATAAAAGTTTAATTTTATTTTCCGAGTATATGTTATATTTAAGAAACACCCTTGTTTTACCGTAAGTAGAAATCACAACTTCATTCAAATGCAAAAATTCGGGTTCGCAGTTCGTCATCAGGTGGCGCGCGCAACTTCTGGAGTTGCGCGAGCCTGTCGCGCGCAACAAAATTAGTTGTGCGTGACATCCACGCGCAACTATTCCAGTTGCGCGCGACACCTGTGCTACGAATATCTCCAAAAATATTTCTTTAAAAAATCGTATTATTACCCTCCCCCCAAGTGTGAAGATTTTTTCGTGATGTTTGAAAAAATTTGAACACTTCGAACGGTTTTTTATTATTTCTAAATTACCCCCCCAAGTGTTATGTATTTTACCGTGTTATTTGGTAAAATTCATAATACTTAGAATCTTTCAATTGAATGCTTAATTAAAAAATGGTTGTATGAGTGAACGTGTTTTATTCGGATTTCATATGTAATATTTCTTAAGGTGATCAATGTTTATTAATTGGTGAATTTCATCTCCTCCAATATCCATTAATCTGACGGCTCCTCCTGATAGGATTTCAATTACACGGTATAGACCTATCCAATTAGGTTTGAATTTCCCTCTTGGATCGGTTGGTGGACCCCTAACCTCCTTTAGTACAAAGTCACCTTCTTTTGTGTTTCTAGGTTTTACTCTTTTATTGAAATGACGCGCAATGCGCCTTTGGTAGACTTATACATGATTCAAAGCTCTTAATCGTCATTCTTTGAGGAATAAAATCTCTTCATACCTCGCTCTTACCCATTCACCTTCCGGTAGCTTACTTTCAAGTACGATGCGTAGGGATGGTATTTCCAGTTCGACTGGTTGAACTGCGTCCATTTCGAAAACTTAGGAGTATGGAGTTACTCCTATTGATGTCCGTATAGACGTTCTATAACCCTATAATGCGAAGTGTAGTTTATTCGGCCAGTCTTTGTAATTTTCTGCCATTTTCTTAATGATGACTATTATATTTATATTTGCCGACTCTACAGCTCCATTCATTTGAGGTCTATATGGGGATGAGTGATGATGTTTTACTTTATAACGAGTTAAGAGGGTCTTGACTTCAGCTTTGAATTGAGATTCCTGATCACTAATTAGTTCATGTGGAACTCCATATCTACAAAATATGTTTCGTTCGAGAAACTTTGCGACATGTTTAGAAGTGATATTCACGTAAGAAGCAACCTCAATCCACTAAGTAAAGTAATCAATGGTAACTAATATGTACTCGTGCCCTCCTAATCCTGTTGGAGAGACTTTTCCAATTATGTAAATTCCCCAAGTCGAAAAAGGCCAAGGGAAAGTGAGATTGTATAGTTCGGATGGTGGAAGGTGTTGTAAATTAGCGAACATTTGGCACTATGGACATTTTTTAACATATTGTATGCAATCATGTTTCATAGTGGACCAATAGTACCTTTGTCGTGAAATTATTTTTGAAAGCATTTTACCTTTCATGTGAGGACCACAAACACCTTTGTGAGTATTTTCCATAAGACGTGTGGCTTCCGATTGGCCTATACATAGTAAGCTTTGACCATTAGGTCCTTTTTTGCATAATTGACCATTTATTAGACCATATTGGGCCACAAGTGTTTGTAAGGCTTATTGGTCTTTCGATGAAGTATTGTCGGGATATGTGCCATGAGTAATATATTGGATGATATGATCATACCAAGGACTGTCTCCTTCAATGTCATTTATTTCCTCTATTGCGTTGCAATACGCTGGTTCTTCTCATCTATCAACGCATAATGGCATCATATTTAAGTGATCTGGAATGTTGATCATTGAGGCTAATTTTGCTAGCAGATCGACAAATTGATTGTCATCCCTTGGGAGATATTTAAAATCAATATGTTCAAAATGCTCGATGAGTTTCTCTAGGTGTGCTTGGAATAATATCATTGTGGAGTTCTTTATTTTCCATTTTTTTAATATATGATATATAATCAAACTAGAGTCTCCATATACCTCTAATTTTTTTCACACCTATGCTAGCCGCTACTTCTAGTCCAATAATGCACGCTTCACATTCTGCGGCATTATTAGTAACCTCAAAGTCTAACTTAACAGAGATTAGAGTATGTGCTCCCTCTGGACTTATGAGTAACAATGTTACGCCACATCCTTTTTGATTGGACGCACCGTCGAAGTACATTACCCATTTGTCATCTTTTGTCATGAGAATCTCTTCATCCTGAAGATGAGTAGTTTCTACACGACTTGTTTGAATTGGATGTTGCACCAGAAAGTCAAAAATTACTTTTCCTTTCATTGATTTTTCAGGAATATATTTTAGCTCAAATTCAGCCAACATCACCAACCATTAGATATCCTTTTTTGTATTGGTGGTTGTTCAAACAAATACTTTATCGGATTTTGTTGAGAAATCACATGAGTAGTGTGTGGTAACATATAATGTTGTAACTTTTTTGTTGCCCACACTAATGCTAGGCTTGTCTTTTCCAAGGTGCTATATTTTGTTTTGTAATGGATGAATTTTTTACTTATGTAATATACTGCACGTTCGACTTTTTCTACCTCTTATGCTAACATGGCGCCTGTGGCTGTGTCTGTAACTGTAATGTACAGTCTAAGAGGTAGTTTGGGTACTAGTGGTGCTAAAATTGGTGGACTTTTGAGATAATATTTGATTTTCTCAAAGGCCTTTTGGCATTGATCGTCCCATTCATTTTTCTCCTCTTTTTTCAATTTTTTAAATATTGGCTCACAAGTCATAGTCAATTTGTTGATAAATCGACTAATGTATTGTAATTTGCCAAGGAATCCCCTAATTTCTTTTTATGTTTGACGTGGAGGCATGTCAACAATTGCCTTTATTTTAGAGGGATCGATCTCGATGCCATGTGTGCTTACTACGTATCCGAGTAACTTACCAGAAGTTACTCCGAAGGTGCATTTTTGTGGATTCAATCGTATTTTATATTCTTTTATGCTAGTGAAAAATTTGCGTAAAGCTTTTATATGTCCCATTCTATCTTTGGACTTTACGATCATATCATCCACATACACTTCTATTTCTTTATGCATCATATCATGTAAGAGAGTCGTAGTCGTTCTTTGGTACGTAGCTCCTGCATTTTTTAAACCAAATGGCATGACTGTGTAGCAATACATACCCCAAGGGGTAATAAAGCATGTCTTTTCTTCATCTTCTTTTTCCATTAAAATTTGGTTTTAACCTGCGTATCCATCCATAAAGGATAACATCGCATGTTAAGCCGTGTTATCTACCAATATATCAACATGTGGTAGAGGAAAATCGTCTTTAGGGCTAGCTTTATTAAGATCCCTAAAGTCGACACACATGCGAACTCGTCCATCCTTTTTAGGGACTGGAACGATGTTCGCTACCCATCCTGGGTAATTACATATGCGAATAAAACCGGCGTCCAACTGTTTTTGTACTTCTTCTTTTATTTTTAAGGCGACATCAGGTTTCATTCGTCGAAGTTTTTATTTTACTGGTTTAGAAATAGGGTTTAAGGGAATGTTATGTTCCGCGATTTCCCTATGTATTCCAGGCATGTCCTTGTATGACCACGCAAACACGTCTTCAAATTCTTTGAGCGTCGATATTAGGGTCGATCGCTCTTCCGGATTTAGAGTAAAGACAATTTTGACTTCTCTCTTATTTTCGTTAGTTCCTATATTATCTATTTCAGTTTCTTCAATGATAGGGTTCTTTTGTTCTCGTTCATTCATTAATTCAACCAATTTATTAATGTTATCATCTTCATTAGATTGATCGTTATAGCATTCGAAAGATTCTAGAGAAGGCATATACTCGGAAATAGAGCTCGTATTATTAAAATCAAAAGAGAGTTCATCAAGAGAAGAATCCTTTTTGGGATCTTCGTCCTTAGAACTAGAAAATAAAGACTCAGTAATGGCCACAAGGCCTAAATTTTCAGCTTCCCTAGAGTCTATAATAAATTCATCTTCCGATTCTTTATACATATTCCCTTTGCCTGTGACGATTTCCAGTTTATCGCCTTTGTGATTGATCCATTTGAAAGATTTCCTCCGTCCATGCTCAAAAGTTTCGTTTGAAGGGGTGATCAACGAGGTTGGATCAAAAGCCTCATCTTGAATGGCGTTTGATTGGTCATTGTTGCGACATGATTTTGCTCTAGTCCAAATAGCAAGTTAAATGCTTGCCCATCATAGCACCCTAGAGTTGGGCGTTTTGATTTAATGATACTAAGATCGTCATCCAAGAAGTAGCAATCATGAAATATTTCAAATCCACGCTTCTTGATTCCTTTAAAAACTAAGGGTTCCGGAAAGTCGTAGCATGGGTAATCTTCTCCTTCCCTAATGAATTGTCCATTAAGGGTTTGTTGATAGGATGGCAGAAAAGTGATTATCCCTTTCATATTATTGTCTCTACGTGCTTTGTTTTTTGCATCGTGAGACTCCAATTCTTCTTTGGTTGGTTTATTTCCCAATCCAAAGGAGAAGCTTTTCTTTGGGATAGGAAATAAGAGAGATTTCTTCATTCCTATTCCCAAAGGCATCCTAGAAAGTAACTACTCTTGAGCAAGATCTTGTTTACTATCCAAGTGGACACTTGTAGAAAAATACAAAAAGGCACCGCTCTATGGCCACCGGTTTTTGAAAACCGGTGGCTAAAAAAATGGGCGGGATAGGCTAATTCACATTGCCACCGATTCAAACCGAACCGGTGGCATAAATGATAAAGGCCACCGGTTTGAACCCGTGGCCATAATCAATTAAAAAAAAAAACGCCCCCCTTATAAACCCCAAACCCTACCTCATTTCCCTCTTAGCCTCTCTTTCTCTCTCCTTCTCTCCCCTCTCCTCTTTCTCTCTCCTGCTCTCCCCTCTCTTCTTTCTCTTTCAATTCGACCGCTCTGTTCTCTTGCGCTTCTCCTTGGTCTCCTTCTCCCTCTTCTCCTTCTCTATCAATTCCACCATCACCAATAAACCACAAAGACATGCACCACGAAGACATGCACGAGGTTTGTGTTTAATTAATCGATTTTTCTTGGTTAATTAATCGGATTTTGTTGGGTCTAATTGTTTGATTTTCTGGGTTTAATTAATCATTTTTGGAATTTTTTGAGTTTCTTAATCGATTTTAATTTGGTTTTTAATCGATTTTAATTAATTAATTCTGGGTTTTTGTTTTTTGAGTTCATGAATCAATTTCTTGTTTTTTTTTTCCTCGGTTTAACTTATTTCTGGGATTTTGTTTTTATTTTTTTTAAATTTTTTTTTCTGGGTTTTCTTCTGGGTTTTTCTTTCATTACTAGTTATTGATTTTCCTGGGTTAATTAGTAGATTTTGGATTTTTTGAGTGTTTTCATCGATTTTTAATTGATTTTAGTCGATTCTAAGTCGATCTCCTTCTGGGTTCATTCGATTTAATTCTGGGTTTTTTTTTAGTTCGTGAAAATCAATTTGTTTTTTTGAGTTCAATTTAATTCTCATTTTGTTTTTCATTCTCGTTTTGAAAATCAATTCGATTTTTTTTTAGTTCGATTTAATTCTCGGGTTTTCACTAATATCTGGGAATTTTGTTTAATTTTTTTTCTGGGTTTTTTTCTCTTTTTTTTTCTGGGTTTTAGTATTCTGGGTTATTTTTCTGGGTTTTTGTTTAATACCTGGGTTTTTTTTTATATTTTTGTATGTTTTTTCTGGCTTTATTTAACCGATTTAAATCTATTTATGGGTACCATGCATACTGTTCTGGTTTTTATTTTTATTTTGTAGCTTATTTATTTTATTTAATCGATTTTTTTTGTTTGATGCAGGTATATTGATTTAGATGTAGATGTTAAATCGAAGAATAAAGATATTAATTTAGGTGTTATATGGGTTATTTTTTAATTTTAATGTTGTAATTTTTTTTTTGGTTTTTTATTGTAATTTTTTTTTTAATGTTGGAATTTAGTTTTGTGTAATTTGATTAATTTAGTTCTTTTAAATTGGAATTGTTGTATGAGTAATTTAGTTTTTTCACTCTTAAAAAGTGTACAATTACTAGATACTGATGAATATATATGTGTTTTTATGTATTTTACATATATATATAGTTTCTACTACAATTTAAGTGAAATAAATGCAAAAAAATTTTTTTTTTTTTTGTTTTTTATGGGCATTATTGCCACCGGTTAACCGATGGAAATATTTGTTTTTGCCACCGATTTTGAACCGATGGCTTTTTAATAAGATTATTGCCACCCCCCAAATGGCCACCGGTTCAAAACCGATGGCATAGGGGGGTTTTGAACCGGTGGCCAATTCATATTTTCGTCTAGTGGGAATATGGATCAAGCTCCTTCCATTTCAATTGTGAATATTGGCTCCACGGCAAATCCCCACATGTCATCTTCATCATTATCATGGTTTATTTCTAAGAGTGATTGATCATTTATTGCTATTTTGAGTGGAGAAGCATGTATAGTCATAGGAAGCCCTTGATAGTTCAACCTAATCATTTGATGAAGTGAGGATGGTATTTTACCAAGCTCATGTATCCAAGGATGTCCAAGTAAAAGGTTGAATGTAGGTTTTATGTCCATAACATGGAATTCAACAATCTTTTGAATTGGGCCTGTGGTAATTGGAAGCTTAACAGTTCCACACACCGATCTTCTCGAATTGTCATAGGCCCTTATGCTTTGTTTTGTTGATTGAAAATCTTTTTCTAGATTTAGGCCTAAGTATTTTTCTATTCATAATGGGCACACGTTTACAGCCGACCCATTGTCTACCAAAGTTAGAGGGATATTGTATCCTTTGCATCCTACAGTTAAGTATAACGCATTGTTTTGGGTAATGTCATTTAAAGGCAAATCATCGTTAGTGAAAAAGATTGACTTGTCGGATTTCTCGCTAGTAAGCAAGCTAACGAGGTCTTGAGGGGTTGTGTCTATGCTTACAGACAAATCCGTTAGAGCGTTCATGAGAGAATTCCTAAGTTCTTTAAAATTACTTAGGAGTTCCCAAATGCTAACATTCGCCTTAGATTAGCGAACTTGTTTGACCAATGGATCTTCCACCTCAAGTGGAGGTGGTATTGTATTTTGTGTTTGAGCTTGAGTTTGATTTTGTGTGGTCGAAGATCCATTTGGTGGTGGTGCTTGGTAGACTCGCCCTGAACGAGTTAAATGATCTATCTCATTTGGGTTAGTCATAGGACTCATAAACCAACTTTCTTCTAGAGGCTTTGAATGTGCCTCCATTTCAAGATGCTCCATGAGTTGTGCTTGATGCCATTGTTCATCCAAAGAGAGATTCGATAAATCTTGCGATTTCCCCAAGAAATGATCCCAATCAAGCGCTCCATTTGTTTCATTTTGCAAACAAGATGGAGGTGGGACGGAGGCATACTTAGAGACATATAAGTCTTGAAAGTCGTCGCCCCATAGTCCACATACTTCATTAGTTGCCCCTATGAGTATTGTGGATAGAGGTTTTCCTATGGGTGTGATATAGTCCAAAGGATTGAACGTATCACTTCCCATATGGTCTTCATCGTTGTGAAACACCCCTAAGGGGGATGCATTATTGTTAGGTTTAGGCGTGGGAATTTTCCCATCGTCTACTAAATCTTGTATCTTGTGTTTTAAAACATAGAAACGTTTAGTATCGTGTCCAACGCCTCTATGATAAGCAAAATAAGCACTACCATTCCATTGAGGAAACCTCCTTTCTGGTGGAGTGGGTGATGTTGGCCCTGTTGGGGCAAGTAAGTCCTTTTCATTTAATTTTCTAGCAATTCTTTATAGCTTACAGGAAATGGAGTAAATTTTCTCTCTTTTGTCCATCTTTTTCTAGGATCATCATATCAATTTGTGTTATCGTATTGCGTGGAAGTCGCAAAACGTCAATAAAGGATGATGCATTATCATTCCCCTTCTTGTAGTTATTCTTAGGTTGATGATGATAATGAGGTTTGTTTGCTTTTCTTTAGCAAAATCATCTTCAATCCTAGTAGCCACAGAATAGACCTTTTGAAAAGTGTCTAGACCAAGGTAACATAGAATGTTTGTTGTACTTTTCATGGCAGTTGTCAATGAATTTTTGTACTAACTCGAGTTCAAGAGGCCTTTGGGCAAGGTGTGCCGCCTTTTCTCGCCATCTACCATTGAAAGCAAGGAAACCTTCATCGTCGCCTTGCTTAAGCATCTCAAGTTCACGTAAAGTTGACTTGAACTGTATGTTACTCTCGTATTGGGTGATAAAAGCCGAAACTACATCTTCCCATGTTGCTTTAAATTTTGGATCTAGCCCATAGTACCACTCTCTCGCAGTTGGGTCTAGTGATAAAGGGAAAGTCAAGGCATAAAGCTTAGGATCAACTCCCTTTAGTGCCAGTAAAACATATTAAATGATTTTGTGGATTATTGGTCACCTTAAATATTGGCAAGTCAGTAGCTACAAACTTTTCCGGTAAAGCAAGTCCTGGGGGAGGAGAAAACTCTTTTGCGTCAAAGTACTTGTCCCCCATTGTAGAACGAAGAACTAGCTTCTCCAACGACTTTTCTTTGATGGATAATTGCTCCATCATTTCTTGTAAGGCTAACGCTTCAACTTTTTTCTTTTCAGCATTTTCCATCTTCTTAATTCTTCTCTCCTCGGCCTCTTGAGCCTTTTCCTCTCTCATACGAATAATCTCTTGTTGAAGTTCTTCGACGGTTGTCATTGTTGTTGGACTAGGATTAGTTGTCGAAGGAAAGTAGTTTGAAAGGGGTTGATCTTTGGGTGGTAAACGTAGAATGCGAGTGCCCGGGGGTCCTCTTTCCTAAGCTTGAAAACCGATCCAAAAGGAGTACGAAAGGATAAGTAAATCGATACACTTGTTTTTTAAAAGCAAAAGAAGAAAGACGCAAAATATATTCAAACGGATAACATCGCCCTTAACAATTCTTTAATGAAGATATTGTTCGGACGAGTCAATTTTTTTTTGAGAAATCAAAACTGACTCGTCTAGTGGGCGCGCGCAAGTGACTCAGTTGCGCGCGGCTGTCGCGTGCAAAAAAATTACTTGCGCTGGGAGGGGTCGCGCAACTTCTTGAGTTGCACGCGCCACCTGCTCGTAATACTTTTTTTTTAATCCGAGCGTTTTTTTATTTGATTTTTTTTACTTGACCCTTTATTTTTTGTATATTATCCTTTGAATGTGACGCTAAATCACGAAAGGACAACTTCGTAATTGGGAACCTAGACCAAACTAAAAAAAAGAAGAAAAAGAAGACTATCCTAACACGTTGCACATAGTCACATAATCACATAGGCATGTCATAAGTCCAGACTCACGCAATGTCGTTCTAGGGTCAAAAAAGGCTTTGGTGTACGAAGGTATCATACCTTAAGAAACGACGCATAAATCAATCACTCAACGTGTTGACCCATGACATCACCCTCCAATCATTTTGTTGGTGATATGGGTGGGATGATCGTTATTGATTTTGGGATAGACGCCTAGTGTTGGCGACCCCTAGTCAATGAGCCAATCCCCAATGGTTTAAGTGTGCTATGCTTATGCATGATGCAATGTTGCTTGTTTGGTTTTTACTCTTGTGCAAAAGGAATATATTATGAGTTCAAGTCTCGCTCTCTAACTAGAGATTATCCAAGTTAATTCTCGTTACAACCCATAGGCAACCTAGTGTTGGATACCTTGGACCATAACTACGAATTAATCATGTAACCTCTAAGTCCCTAGTGGAATCACCATTGAAAAGAGGGTGATCCCATCGTAAGGGGTACTCTCCTTAAATGCCCTTGGCCACTTAAAAGCCTAGGACTTAACACTTGTTAGGGTGTAGTAGGATTTGAATTCCTAACTGTTTGGGGGACCTTGAATTAGAATTGATTCTATCACCACGCTTTTTTGTAAGAAACAAGTAGGAGTCGCCAATATGTTTTAGGAAAAACTCATAAACCTCGTTCAAGCCTTTCTTTCATGTGGAGTTCCTGGAATAATTAGCACAAATCATAAGTTTACCCATGCCCAAATTGGTCTATAAACCAGAAATGAGTTCAGGAGCGAGGGTACTAAGATAACGTTCCTTTTAGAGGGGAATCGTCATCCTAGCCCTAGTACAGCCTCTACTAGCTCTTCCTTTTTACAATTTCATCACCAAACAATATATGTGTTTTTGTCCCTCGGGAGAGTTACGTCACAAAGATTGGTCTGGCTGAGCTGTACCTGCAAAAACAACGGAGACCCCGGGGGGTGTAGCTCCGCCTCCGACGATCAAGTTAGTAACTTGAAAGAAAATAAAGAGTACGGAAATTTAGGTGAGGATCTGCTTGGATTCCAAGCTCAGGGGTTTCTCTGATGAAAGAGAAAGTAAGTGTAATAAATGATTAAATGTGTCCCCAAAATGGAGAAATATCTCCCTATTTATAAGGTCGTTGGTAGAAGTGCCCCAATCTAGGCCACTTGACCTAGGTTTTAGCGGGCTACGCCGAATTACGACGCTTCTTGGGATTTGGACCCTTGAAGGCCGCCATTTTAGAAGCTTATCTGCAGGGGACACGTGTCAGGAGGCTATTGGGCCACTTGGCCATCCTTAACTTGACACGTGGCCTCCTCTCATTGATCCACATGTCAGGGTATTTTTACCCTAAACATTTGCCCCTCACAGGGGTCACGTGAATGTCATGTGACGCCTGTGACACGTGTCCACCTATCAAAGGTGAACGGTAACAATGGATAGTAAATTTAAATTTCAAACGGGGATGCCCCCGTTTTCACCTTCTATAAATAGAAGTTTACCCACCCCCCCTTCTCTCACTTCATTTTTATTATACTTTGTAGAGAGAGAAAAAGAGATTTTTAGAGAGAGATTCTCTACTTCCGTCTACGTCAAAGTTTTCCAGATTTCTGTGTGCTAACCTTGCAACACCCGTTCACCGTCTGTAGCTGTTTTCAGATTTTTCAGAGTCAAAAGTAAGGTAATCGCCTGTACCATTTTTAGTTTTTCTTTTCCAACTTGTATACATTCTTTTTTCCGCCTGTATACATAGTCTTAGAAATAAAATGAATTCTCAATCCACACACTCGGCACTGCCTAAGACACTCAGTCGGTCTCCCGGAACGGCTGAGTCTAGAACAGGGGGTGCCTTTTCTAGGCTGTCAGAACTGCTGTGCTCATCTCCAAATTCCTCCCTCTCTGTGTCTGTGCAGAACACAATGGCAAGAGTCAAACAAACGACCAGAAAATCTAAGAGCCGGCGCACTATGGAAGTGCCTGCCGATGAGGTTGTTCCGGATAGGGAACATGAGGATTTGGAGGAGAGCGACAATTCTGATGAAGAGGCTCCCTCTTCTTCCTAGAGCTCGAGCGTACGTGAGGTAGACGGTGAAGAGGCCGCCTCCTCTAATGGATCCGGGGGAGAATGCGGCGTTACTGAGGTCGCTGAAAGATCGGGGGCCGAGACTTCTGGCTCCGATCAAGATAATTTCGCGGCTGACTATCAGCAGCCGGAGAAAGTTGCTGACAACCCCAACCCGAAGAAAATTAGGATGGTTCCGGGTGACATAGCCCTGCTGAAGAGTGGCTTCAGGGCTTTTAAGGAAAAGTACCCCTTTGGAAAGGGGTGGGATATTATCGTCCCGCGATGCAGTGATGGCATGGGATGATAAGAAAGAGAATGCAGACAATTATTTTGTCTGCTACGAGGCGGTAATAGAATCCGGCCTCCAGTTCCCCCTCCATACTGGGAATAGAAAAATCCTAGAGGGGTATGAACTGGGAGTTTGGCAGCTCACCCCCAACTCATGGGTGAATATTCTGAGCTACATAGCCACCTGTGAGCTCTAGAACTTAGCTCCCAACTTCTCTGCCTTCGCTCATATGCACTACTTGAGCAAGGCCCCAGGCGGTCACGGGGCATGGTACACTCTTTCCACCTTGCCCCAGTATTTGATGAGTTTGGACAAGGTGTCCAAGTGGTCAGGGTGGAAAGACAAGCTTTATTTAATTTCTTAAACAACCCTGAGACACAACCGGACACTACGTCGGTACAATCAGGAACTGATTCTTCTGGGCAGGAAATGCCCTCTCCCCACGCTCTCTACTAGGGCCCGGGAGCAAATAACGTAGTTGGGTTTCTTTGAAACTACTACTAATCCCTTGGGGTATGGGACTCACATCATTGTATCGAAAAATCGGATCCTCCACCCGGACTACTTCAAAGATGAATGCTTTTTGTCCGCCTATGGGTTAAGTCCCATGTTTTCTAAGGATACATCCATTTGCATTCGGCATTTCTATAGTTTTCATTTTGTACTACAAAATTTTTATGATTTTTTCTAACTTTTATTTTCTCCTTGCAGCTGACGCCTTGAAAATGGTTGACCCAGCAAAATCCCCGGCTAAGTCGGCAGCGCAACTGCGCAAGGAAAGCGCGCTCTCAAAGAGAGAAGCCGTTGAGGACAAGAAAGGCGGGGTAAGACCGCCTGACTTTAGTTTTTTCTTTACATGTCTTGAAAAGGTATTTTGCCGGTTGTGTACATTTGACTCTTAATTTACAGGACTCTGCTAAATGCGTTCCACGCTCCATCTCCAAGCTTTTAAAAAGGCAAGGGGAGGATCAGGAAAAGATCCCGGCTGCAAAGACCGCCAAGAGGGACCCCCCCAGTCAACCTCTACTGCCAACTCGGGTCGTCCCATGACCGGGGGCAAATCTCCTTCTACAATGAAAATTCTGAGTGAAAGCTCAGAACCCTCGCAGAAGAATGCGTTCAATGTCTCTACGACATTGAAGGGTGGCCAGCCGCCTAATGTTGCAGCCGGTGCGGAAACAACTGGGGAGGAAGAGATTCCTAAGCCCCATCCGGAAACCCAAGGTAAGGGCAAGATTGAAATACCTTGGCCACTTGACTTCATGAGAGTCAAAACTAAGGTAAACCCCTCATGGGGTTCAGTCAGCAGCCGGCAATGGATGAATGCCAAATACGCTGCATTCTTCTCACCAAGTACATATACTTCTTTTGGTGCAGATCTTACATTCGACGAGCCGGATCTTGTTTGGTTTGCCAAACAGATGGTGAGGACCCTCACCCGGTCAGAGAAAAATTCCATACCTGATCTACAAGTGGTGGACTTTGACCGGATAATGGGCTAACTGGTTGAGGTAAAAGATTCTTCAGCTCAATTCTGATATTTTTTCTTCATTTTTAATAAGTATTTCATAATCAGGCTGCCCCTTTTTCTTTGGTAATTCTGAGGGTGGATGGGCTCTAAGGCTCCTTCAGGCGGAAGCAAGAAGAGGTAAATGACGCCAAATAGAGGGCCCTTGAAAACCTCAACTCTGCTGAATATGCTAATTATATGTGTGATTTAGAGATTAAAGCAGTAGAGTTGAAACAGGAGGAGCTGATCCGGAGCTTGACGGCTGCGAATGATGAAGCCACCAGCCGGGCTAATGACCTTGAGCTAAAACTAAAGGACGCTTAATCTGAACTCAAGGCATTAGAAGACGTTGACAAGGAGAACACAAAGCTCCAGGAAGATGTCAAGCGCCTGGGGGTGGAGATCATCAATCTGCGGAACCAGCAGGCGGATGAGATTGCCAAGGAGCAGACCCGGCTGAGCGAGGAGAATGAGTGGGACAATGCTACCCGCCTGAAGATAGCATGGGGGCTCCTCTACTCGGATGTGGACTTTGAAGTCTACAAACTAAGGTATGATTATGCCACCGCGGTGTATGATGCCCAAGTGTTGGGAGAGGCAGCTCCGCCTCGCTTCAAGGATTGGGCTGCAGGTCTGGGATATGAAGTCTCAGATAATGAGGAGGAGCCGGCGGAGAATGAGAAAAATGAAGGCAGTCAGCCTCAGGTGACTGATAACCAATCAGAAGCCCTCCCAACCGGTCAGAACCAGCCGGAATAGCTTCCACCTCAGCCTTAGGCAAGCCTCTCCAAATTCAGCGGCAGTATGCCAAGTTCTTTCTTTTCCGTCTTGTAAGCCGAGTATGTTGTATCTTTACCAACTGTGGAGTTGGGTAAACAATTTTCTTTTGCTTCTTCTCCGGATGTTATTCCGATTAACAATTATTCTGGCCTTTGTGCCATTTTCAATTTGAAGTATTCCGACTCAGTCGGTTGTTTATACATGTTTGTGTTTGAATTTTTTCAATTTGAATTTTGCGTATATACTGTAATTCTTTAATATTTTTCCTTACTTAAAAAATCATGCGGCAATTTGCAATTCGGCTACTCTTGTCCCTGGGCGACTGTGTGGTTGGTTTTATTTCAAATTGATTGATTGGCTTGAAAACACTTGATACTTGGAAAAGTATGAGGTGTTTTAAGGCTAATCAATCACAATGGTGATTGCCCCAAACCAATTGCACAGCCGGCCATTAGAACGGGTGCTTCTAGCCTCTTACCCAGGCAGTAATATTCCGTCTGGGATTATTGCATAGCCATTACACAAACTCTTTTTCCCCAATTTGGAGAGAGAGTGTAACTTTGGAATAAATAATCTAAGTAAAAACTTCAGCCGGTAACCGACTGATGCCTCAGGGCATCTTGTTTTCGGAAACTTAATCGTTCTCGTAGATTATTCTGGTCAGACGGCTATGAGTTGACCAATTTGGACGTTCAATCTTTGCTGTCTGCATAGGTACGTAGAACTGACGAAGAGTTTGCTCTTTGCGATGATTGCACCCGGAAGGGTGTCGCCGGACGCCATTGTCCATGTTGGGACAGGCGATTTTATAAAATAAGAAACCATCCGGCCATTGGCCTTTGGTCTTGTTTGAGACCGGTTGTATAGCCACTAAGCGTTTTTCTGCTTAGTTTTTTCAATCTGGCCATTGGCCGCGTGTTATTATAACATTGAATTTACACTAAGTGTCGATCTTAGTTGGTTAAACAAATAGTCCGTTTGAGTATTACCCAGGCGAACAAGTAATTATAACAGTGAATTTACACTAACTATCGAACATAGTTGGTTAAACAAATAGTCTGACTGAGTATTACCCAGGCGGACAAGTAATTATAACATTGAATTTACACTAAGTGTCGAACTTAGTTTAGTTAAGAAAAAGTTCCGTCTGAGTATTACCCAGGCGGATTCGTAATTATAAAGATAACACAACAATTTTGGAAACAAAGCCTGATTTCTCATTGATAGACTCTTTACTTACAAAAAATTTACATTTCTCTGAAGTAGTACTTTTTTAAGTTATCTACATTCCAAGTTCGAGGTAGGCATCTGCCGTCAGAGGTTTCTAGACGGTAGGTGCCATCCCTGACTTCTTCATAGATCCGGTAGGGGCCTTCTCAATTGGGGGTTAGCTTTCCAGACTCATTAACCCTACTGGTTGCCTCCATTTTTTGTAACACAAAGTCGCCAACTTTTAAAGGGCACTTGTGTACTTTCTTGTTGTAGGCTCTCGTCATTCTCAGATGGTATATCTAATGGCTCAAGGCAGCATTGCCCCTACGTTCCGGGAGGGAGTCCAATGCCAGCCGCATGGCCTCTCAATTTGCCTCTTCATCGTAAAGCATGACTCTGATAGTCGGTTCGTAATGTTCAATGGGCAAGACGGCTTCAGCACCGTACACCATAAGAAATGGAGTTTCACCGGTTGCTCCTTTGGCAGTTATCCGGATGGCCCATAGGACATGAATGAGAGTCGGTTCGTAATGCTCAATGAGATAAGCTTGTTGAAGGCTTCAACTTGGCCTTTTGCTTGGGGTCTACCGACTAACGCAAAACAATGTGAGATTCCCTGATCTCCCAACCAAGTCTTAAGGTGAGGCGTTTCAAACTGAGGGTCATTATCAAACACCATAGACATAGGTACCCCAAATCGGGTGATGATGTTCTTCCAAATGAAAGAGATGACATCCTTTGTCTTGATGTTCTTTACCAGCTCAGCCTCTACCCATTTGGTAAAGTAATCCACACCACTAAAATATAACGCTTTCCGCCTAGGGCGGGCGTATAAGGACCCAAGATATCCATGCCCCATTCAGCAAACGGGACTGGGCTGTGAATTGCCGTCAGATCAGTAGCCGGGCAGTGAATAAGCTTGCTAAACCTCTGCCATTTGTCACACCTCTTCACCAACTCTTTGGCGTCTGCTTCAAGAGTAGGCCAAAAGTAATGTCGCTTGGCTCTGACGGCTAGGGACTGCCGCCTATATGACAGGCGCAGTATCCAGCATGCAATTCTTCAAGAACTTCTTTACCCTTTTCTGAGGTAACACACTTCAATAGAGGTTTAAGGAAACCCGCCTTGAAGAGTTCTCCATTTCTCTTCTCGAATTTTGTTGCTCGCTTCTTCATGAGGGATGTCTCCTGTGGTGAATCAGGAAGTGTGCCGTCTGTTAAATATGCCCGGATGCCATCCATCCAAGTAGAGCTTCGGTCCAAGATTTCATACCTCTTTTTCCAAAACTTCCCAAAACACTGACTGAGGCGTATCACAGCAGGCGGAAGATGCCGATTTGGATAATGCATCCGCCGAGTAATGGTAAAATACAGTCCCTAAACTATTGTATTTGTGCACTTTTAATCCCTAGAAACTATTTTGTGCACTTTTAGTCCCTCATCCACCACTTTAGGTGTTTTCTAGGGAAAAGTTTAGGGAATTTGCTTAGTAAGCAATAATTTAGGGAGTATGAGTAAGAAAAATAGATTAGGGACTATGACTCATCAAAAGTTTAGGGATGGTGACTAAGAATTTTAATTTTTTTTAATATTTTTTCGTTAAAGCTTCTTCAGCACGTTTGTTGATTTTGCCACGTGGCCCAATGGATGTGCAGGATATATAAACAATGGGTTTTGCTATAAAAAAAATCTGAAAAAAATATTTAAATAATCAGTTGTACTTTGGGAAGCTAAATCATCATTACGTGGTCTGGAATTGGCGCGAGAATTAGAAAGGGTTTTTCCTTTTCATTTCCCCATCCCTCATTGGTCACCCCATCATTTCCCCTTTTATATAAAAGCCAGAGCTCCCCTTTCTGTTCTTAAAAAAAAATTCGTCCTTCATTATCGCCATTAATGTGGGAGTGTGCTTGCGAATCTGCGTGTAAGAAAGCGAAATTGGACCAGCTGCAATCTACTGAAGGTATATTCTCTCTCTTTGTCTTCTTCTTCTTTAATTCGACTGCGATGGTGATTTTTTATAGGGTTTTTTGTTTTTTAATTTTTTTTGGGAAATTTTGTTTTACAGTGGTTTTTTGTTGTCATCTTCTTGTTTTTTGCATGTGTATTTGCGTTATTGTGGTTGATTATCAAAATTGGGTTGTTTTAGGGTAGATTTTGTTCTGAATTTCTAGGGTTTGGTGTTAGTGAAACAGAGTAGTATTTGAACATGGTAAAAACCTTGTCTAACTACCTTAATTTACCTAGGTATGGACGCTCTTTTTGATGCGCATCCAATTTTCAGCAACCCTGATCTGCTTGTCCTCCATGTTTTCCCGAAGCTTGACTGGGAGAGTCGGGACACTATTGATAAGGTTTGCAGGAAATGGCGTCTGTGGTGGATGACACGCCACCTTGCCCGACTCCAACCCTTTTATGGACCCCGGGCCTTTGTCAATGAGTGGATTCTCAACGACCTCATCTACAATGATGGGAGGGATTTTCATGCTTGGATCCACAAGGATATGACAGTGTACTTCGATGGCTTTCCCCTCCTCTTCAAGGAGGAGCAGTAGGTTGTTGTTGTTAGGTGGGGTGGGGGGGGGGGCTCTGTGCAGCTAGTAGGTTTTTGGTGTTAGGAGCTACTTCTTTTAAGCTTTTTATGATGTTTATTTTAGTTTAAGGTTTATGTTGTTTTTGCCATTGACATAGCTTGGAATGTATGTATGTGGGTTGAATGTGACATTCATGATGTTTTTTTTTTGTGTGTCACTACTATGACAATGTATGATCTAATCAGTTAGTGTAGAATCAGTTTGATTAGGCTTCATTCAGGGTTTAGTTTGATGGAAGTGTATGTAATGCATGAAGCCTAATCAAGTATCTATTGTAATGAACATCTTTTGTTAATGGAATGAGAAGTATTGTTATGATTACCTTGGTGTTATGCAATTTATTTTTATTAAGTTTGTGTTTTTTATTTTTTTATGCAAGTTCAACATTGTGTACATTTAATTGTTGCCAGATTATGGACATTAAACCTTGTTTGGTTGTGCATCATGGTGTTGAATGGAAAATTGGTTGTGAATCATTTTACCTTGGTGGTAAAATAAATGTGTTTGAACATATTCCAGAAAATGTAGATGCTGAGTATGTGAAGAGCTTAATTGATGGGTTAGGGTACATAGACATTGTTAAGGTCCATTTCTTAGATCCTAGGAAGGATTTCAACTTAGGAATTAGGTACCTTTCTTTTGACAAGAATATTGCTGATCCATTCCTGAGCCTACTTCTACAGTACAAGCTTATACATATATACATAGAGCACCAAGAACCTGTTAGGCCTTTGTTTCAAAATTTAGGGAGAAAGGGTTCTTTTGTAAGTTTACTTACTAGAAATAATGAAGAAGAACATGAGGCTGTTGAGACAGAAAAAGAGGGAGTTAAATGGGATGCAAATGATCATGTTGAAGGGGACAATTTAGAAGGAGATCATCATATTCCTAGACATGACCAGGCAGACATAAACTATGACACCGAGGGGACTGATGTAGATGATGAAGAGGTTGTGCAAGCAAGGAGTTAAATAGCAAAAGACAAGGAGAAAGTGAATTCTTATGATGATGAGTTACATATGTTGAGGAAGCTAGCCAAAGACAAGGGGTTGGGTGAAATAGGCAGTGACTTTGAGGGGTTTGATGAGCTTGACAGCCCCGATGAATATGATGAAGACAATGACTTTGGGTACTTAGTTGCCCCACCAACAACTAGGTATGACAAGTCCAAAAAAAATAATTTTGTTAGTGGAACAAAGACTTTCTTTTATCCTGGTCAAACCTTTGAGAACCAAGCCACTTTTAAACAAGCTGTTAGGAATATGTCAATTGAACAAGGCAGGAACTTTACTTTTTTTAAGAATGATAAGCTTAGAGTGGGAGCAATTTGTGAGCACAAGGATAAAGGGTGTCCATGGAGAATATGGGCTTCATGGGATGGGAAAAGGACAAAATTCACTGTCAAAACACATGACAGTGAGCGTACATGTGGTAGAACATGCAAGGTTAAAAAATGTCAGCAACTTGGATTGCAAATCAGTACAATACTCAATTCAAAGTTAACCCATACATGAGGCTTCATGACCTGATGGAGACTATATGGTTTGACTGGGGCATCAGGATCAGTAGGTACTTGGCTCATAGAGCAAGAAGAAGAGGGCAGGCTCTTAATGTTGGTGAGTACAAGGAGCAATATGAATTGCTTCCTATGTATGCAGCTGAGATACTAACAAGTAACAGGGGAAACACGGTAAAACTGAAGTTGAATGGGAGTGTTTTTGACAGGATTTACATCTGCTTTGAGGCTTTGAGGAAAGGGTTTTTAGAGGGATGTAGACCTTTTATCTCATTGGATGGATGCTTCTTGAAGGGTCCTTATGTGGGGAAATTTTTGGTAGCAGCTGGTAGGGATGGGAACAACCAAATGTTCCCCTTAGCATAGGTTATGGTTGGTGTAGAGAGCACTGATACTTGGAGCTGGTTCCTACATCTACTTGCAGATGATTTAGGAACAAATGAAGGGGCAGGGTATACATTCATGTTAGATTAGCAGAAAGGGTTAGTTGCAGCAATACAGGAGGTGTTTCCACAAGCTGACAGTAGGGTGTGTGCAAGACATGTGTACTGTAATTTTAGGGGGGTATTTGGAGGTAGCTTAGAGTTCAGAAAGAAATTTTAGATTATTTCCAAGTCAACCACTAAAAATGACTTTCTGGAAAAAATACAAGTGATGAGGGAGCTTTCTAATGATGCAGCAGAAGACTTGTTGAAGAGAAATTACAGAAATTGGTGTAGAGCATTTTACACTCCTATGGCATCATGTGACAGTGTAGACAACAACATGTCTGAGATTTTTAATGCATACATACTTAAATGGAGGCATAAGCCTATTATCAGTATGCTAGAAGACATTAGAGAGAGCCTAATGGAGAGAATACACAAGAAAAGGGACATGATCAAAGAGAAGGATCTCACTTTATGCCCTAGAATCCAGCAGCAGCTTGAGAAACACAAGGTATGGGCAAGGGGATGGAATGCATATTGGGATAGTGGATTTTTTCTATAGAGTTAGGGATGGAGAAACTCAGACCAAATATGTATGTATTCAATTTGGTCAACAGAACATGCTCCTGCAATGCATGGCAGATCAGTGGCATACCATGCAAACATGGTGTGGTGGCCATTTGGAACAAAGTGGACCAGCCAGAGCAATATGTCAATGATTACTTTAGGAAATACACATATGCAAAGGCTTATGATCATCTACTTGAGCCACTTAATGGTCCACAGGAATGGCCAGCTGGTGAGTTTAGTGTCAGTGGTCCTGAGTTAAAAAAGGTGCATAACAGACCTAAAACAAAGAGAAGGCCTTCTACTGGTGGGGCTCCTAAAGAAGGGAAGATTAGGAAGATAGGAGTCAAGATGACATGTAGCTTGTGTGGTGTTCCTGGCCACAACAAGGTTACGTGTCCAAACACCTCTACAGCACCACAAGTACCAACAGCTACTGCAGCCCCAACAGACACTGCACCACCTGTTCCAATGCACAACAGAGGGGTAGGTGTATACACCTACCCTAATGGATTTCAAAGAGAAACCACTGTAAGTCTTTAGTCTTTCATTTCAATGGTTGCTTAAATTTGTTCTGTTACTGTGCTAATTAATTAACTTGGTCATTGATTTCAGCCATTACCACAAACCATGCCAAGACAGTCAAGAGGAGCTGCATTTTACTTTGATAATGCAGGAGAACAGACTGTGTACTCCTTCTCTCAATCACAACCAGAAGCAGCATCTCAAACTTCTAACACAATATCATCACAAGCATTGCAAGACTTAGCTAAGGCAAAGCAAGGGCAAATTAGAGACAAGAACAAATGAGGTAAATTCATTACTTTTATCATTAATCATAATAATTCTAAGAATTACATTCCATAAACAGTGAAGCAATTACATTTAATTAGCCATGTTTCTAATAACAAACCAACCAAGTACACATGTAGCAACTGCAAAAACAACCCACACTTCACACTTAAAACATATAGAAACCCTTGATTTTTTCATTTTCAGCATAACACAATCTGAGGTCAACTTTCTTGCAACTATGTTTGCTTCAGTAACCTTCTTCTTTAACTCTTGCACTTCATTACACAACATCCTTTTGTCTTCAAGTAGCCCTAAGATGACCTTCCTCTGCCACTGAGTCTTGTCTTCTTCATCAATCCACTTAAAATACTTGCAGCCCCTTCGTTTGGTCTCAGCATCATAGTCTGGGCATGCCAAAAATCTCCTGTCTGGGTTATCTCTTGTCCAAGACTTGGTTGTTGACACTAGTAAACCACAATGAGACCTTCTACCCCCACTGCCACTTGAACCTCAGCTGTAGGAAGACATCTTACAAAAACAATCATTAAGACAATATTAGTATGTAAATATTGCTAACACACTGAACAGTAATTAAAAAACTTTGCACTCTATGTTTACAGGTACCTGGAGTTGAGTTCTTGATTCAATGGAAGCACTTTTGTGGAGAAAATTTTTTTGGATGATCAGCAGCTTTTTTTTTACTGAAATTCAAACATTTATAGGACTTCATTCTGTTAACGGCTAGTTTTTGGTTCAGTGTAAAAAATATTGCTCAATTGCTGTGTAATGATGTCAAACATTAATGGCAATAGTCCCTAAACTTTTTGATGACTCAAAGTCCCTAAACTTTCTTCTCTATTGATGAGTCATAGTCCCTAATCTATTTTGCTGACTCATAGTCCCTAAACTATTGTTTACTAAGCAAAGTCCCTAAACTTTTCCCTAGAAAACACCTAAAGTGGTGGATGAGGGACTAAAAGTGCACAAAATAGTTACCAGGGACTAAAAGTGCACAAATACAATAGTTTAGGGACTGTATTTTACCTTTACACTCTGCATCCGCCTGGTTGTTATCTGACCTGGTCACTTGACTCAGACGGAATTCTTCAAGTGCCCCGGCCTCTTCTTTGACTGCCTGAAGATAATTGATCATGGTCGGATGAGTTGCCTCATATTTTCCCTCATACTGGCTGACGACCAACTGTGAATAACAGTAGGCGTTGTAGGGAATATTTCAAGCATTATCCCTAGCTTGAACCCCACTGTGATCATACACTAAAGTACAGTGGCGTCCAAAGGGAAAGAAGATAGAGAAACAGAGTCGCCATCAAGTTTTAGGAACTTGTAAAGCGTTCACGAGGTGAAGGTTACACCCTTTAACAATCCTTGAGATCGTCAACTCTAATAGGTCTGGAACCATGACTGGTAGTTCGGGAATGAAGGTACAAATCCAACCTAAAAGAGATTGAACCTACCCTAATAATAGGCCTCTACTTTATTCTGATCGTATTCATGTGCGCTTTTTGACTAACATGCAATCGATAGGATTACCCTAAACCTGTTTATCTATGTTGGTTGAATATTAATGCACAAATAAACTATTATTGGCGATCACTTGAATTATAATCAAATTAACCCTAAACAAGATTATTAATTATCTTATTATGCGTGATTACAAGTACAAATTCTCTTTAAACATGCATAAAAGGCGTGATCAAGCAATAACAATAAAAACATAATCAAGCAATATAATAATGATAAATTATAAAAAATAATGATAATTATGACAATTATAAAAATAATCATGATAATAAATCATAAAAATCATAATCATGTTAAAGCATAATAATAGTAAGATCCTAGGCATGATACTAACAAGATTAATAACAAACCCTAGCATGTCACTAAGCAATAAAAATCAAGATTTAACCCTAACATAATACTAACATGAATATAAGGAAAGACAATAAAAGGCATCATAGAAATCATAATTAATATAAGAAAATCACCCTAAGTATCATACTAAAGAAAGCATCATATGATGATACTAGGAACATCCTAAACACGATACTAGGAATCAAAATAATAACATAAGCATGATTTCTATATCATAATATAAATTAAAATAAATTAAAGCTTTTACTTGGATGTCTCGTATCTCTTTCTTATAACAAAATACACACGTTAGTAACTTCAAGGAAAATAATAAACAATATAATTAAATTAAATAATTTGAAGAGAGATTTGGGACCAAACCCTCAGATTTTAAAACCTTTCACGTCTAGGGCGAAGGTAACTTTGAATTATGCTAGGTGTTTCTAGGTCTTGTAAATGCGGAATTTTGTATGCAAAAGGGTTGGTTTAGAAAAGTGAGAGAGAAGAGATCTTGAAAACTAGAGAGAATAAGAGATTTGATGATATTTGATGAGAATTGATGATTGAAAACCTTATTTTAGGAGGCTATTTATAGAGAAAATAAGTCGGATGGATAAAAAAAACAAATCAGGCGCTAATAATCAGTTTCACACGTTTTTGTTTTTATAATATCTTTTTATCCGGAAGTCCAAATAAGGCATATAATATGTCGTTGGAAAGCTCTTGAAGTGTTCTTACCAAACCAATTAGAATCAGATTAAATTCTTTTGTGGATAAAAATATATGGCCGAAATAGTGGAAGGATGTCAGTTTTGGATAGAATGTGTATCTCATTCATCTTTTTCGTTATAACTCGGATTTAATATTATAATATATCATTGGTAATATAATTTCAAGATCTATCCAACCATATAAAATTTGGATAAAGATTATGAGGCACGAAAATAAAATTTTAATATATTCCACTTCGTACAAAACAAGGATTCTAAAAAGGAGTAGTTTTATTCAATTTCAAACTCTTTAAAATATAATTATCAATCCTAACTCCATTAGGATTAAAAGAACCTTCTAAAATATTCTAGAAGACTATAATCAATCCTAATAGCTTTAGGAATGATAATTAATAATAGGCCCTCCTCTAGATCATTGGGCCGCATATAAAAACCAAAACGGGCCCAGTTTAGTATTTTGGCCATAACTTCCTCATTATTCATCGGAATTGGGATTATAATATTATCGTTGGAAAGGTCTTTTCAAGCCCTATCCAACTATACTATTATTGGACTCTTATCATGGAACAAACTAAACTGAAATGCACGTTTTTCAAAAATAGGGTAAGAAAAGAAATATTTTCAAAAACAGAAAGAAGAGATATTTTAATAAAAACGTCCTCATCACTAGATTTTTCACACTTTCTCTTTGTTCGATAATCAAATGACATGAAAGGTATTCATCACTGGGTTTGGTTTTGGGGAGACACATTTGGGTGTCTACAGAACCCCCACTTTGATTGAGTTGGGAGAAACGCAAGTTTCGAAAACAAAAGTCAAAGTATCGATAGGGACGAAGAATGATTCAGAACGTTCTGTGGTCCTAAATCATTCTTGTAATGTCGATACCTGCAAAACTAGCATTAGTTAAAACGGAAAAGAGAGTTAAGAAACGCGTATCTTGCACCGTCGAGCACACGTCTCTGAGGGTAACTAGTTTGTTGCTGCATTGCTGTTGCGACAACTTTCCACAATCTGGGGAACGCCATCTTACTGTTTTGATGTTCACTCACCTCTGAACAACATAGCTTTTTGGATATGTTCATGCGTCTCTAAACAAAGAGCTTCTTTTTAATATGAACTTTTGAATGATGTGTCCACGCGTCTCTGAACAAAGAGCTTGATAATAGGATGCCCATGCGTCTGTGAGCAAAAAAGCTGGATAATAGGATGCCCACGCGTCCCTAAGAAAAAGAGCTTGAAAGAAATGTCCACGCGTCTCTAAACAAAAGAACTTGAAAGACATGTCCACGCGTCTATGTACAAAAGAGCTTGAAAGAAATGTCCACGCTTCTCTAAACAAAAGAGCTTGAAAGAAATGTCCACGCGTCTCTGAACAAAAGAGCTTTGATGATACTTGAATGTTTGTTGCGATAATATTCCGAAGAAAACTTCTGAAGACCAACGCTTGTCGATCTTTAAAGCTCGCTTGAAATTTGCTTCCGCTATGCCAGTACGTCGGTGCTTTTGCTGCTTGTGAACCATTATGTCGGTGTCTCTGCTCTTTTTTGAACCAGTATGTCGGTGTCTTGCGATGAGCCAATGTTAAGGCGCTTTAAGCTAAATGAGACGATCTTTCGTTAGGTCGATCACTTATTGCGATTGTAATCAAGTCGACTACTTAATCATGTCAAATTGCTTATAGGGGCTAACTAGCGTACCAAGGAACCCGAAATTGCTGAAAGAGGTTGAAATAACAGTTGTGAGTTGCTTAGCGTTCTATCGCCGCTGTAATGCCTCTGGCGCCGCGATTTGGCTCTATCGCCAGACACTGGGATCTAGCGCCAGGCGCTGAAATCTGTTGCCAGACGCTAGATGTTGTCGTCTGGCACTGGAGTCAGGTCTTCCCTATTCTGCTCTGGCTGCCACTGGATGCACCGGTATTTATCTTTGACTATAGGACTGTTCCAATTTCTTTAATTATTTTAGGGTTGACCTAAGGTTTAATGTCACTTGACTCATTGACTTGACACGAATCAAGGAATAAACTTGAGTTGCTGTGATTGACTCGGCTCGAAGTGAAATGACACGTGTGACTCACGACCCGAGTGTGCATTGTATTGTGATCGTGCGACTCGAAATGCAAAAAAGCAAAAAATTTCCGTCATTATTGTGGAGGGTACCGACTTTCTCCCGAAAAACAAAGACGTGAAAAAAAAAAGAAAGAAGTGAAGTTTTTGAAGATGCATGTTGAATGAGCTTAATCCGTTAACGTTGTCTCTCACCGTACAAGGATTGTAACATCTTAGACTATCCTAGTTGACTCGATAATGAAAGTATTTAGGTAACTTAGGCGCAGAGGCTAAGCACTTCATACTTTGTGATGCAATGATGATTGATTGACGAGTGATGTTGATATGACAAGGCATGCTTCAACGTTGTGTTAAGATTTCATAACAAAGGGTTCCTAAGGGAAATATGTTTGGTCATGTATCCATGATGTGTGTGATAGTGACACTAAAGTTAGGCCGCAAGAGCTAAGTGTGTGGAAAGATATTATTTTGAGAAGAGCCTAAAGATGGTGACTCTTAGGCTAGGAAGGCTATCAATGTAGGGATCAAGCCCCCAAGTCTAGCTCTAAGTAGATAGGGATGAGCATAGGAGATCCCTTGATATGATCATGGTGTGAGTGTGTGAGTGTGAATATGAATGCATTTTTATTACGGCCGCACCTCGATGTGAGGTTGCCTACGTATTCATTAGGAATCAGGCCGAACGTAGCTCTAGCCGAACCTCTCACAAGTGTGTGTATACCTCAAAAAGGTCTTTTTAAGGGTTTTAACGTGGTTAGGCTAAAGGTTGAAGAAGAAGGGGATAAAAGGCTCAAGACCCTAGATAAGCCCCCAAGGTGTGCAACTTTGCTTTTGGAACTTTATATTTTTATGCTTGAGGTTTTTAACTCTTTTTTAGCTCTCTCTTTTGCTTTAGCATTTATTTTATTTTAATAAGTGTGGGCAATCCCGATAATGCGGTCTATCACTCACTTGGCATTCATGTTTCTCAGGCACGGTACCGAGTATTCAATAAGAGACGCAATTTGAGACGTGTTCATATCAAAGATATTTTCATATTAACGACATTGGAACACTTGCCCTTTTGTACACTTTTATTATTACTTTATTATTTTTTTTTAAATCACTCAAGCTTTTGAAGTTGCATATGTTACACACCATCCCATCCCAAGGTTAGGTAGATGTAGGTTGAAAACTAAAAGGTCTATCGTTAGGCAGGCTCAAAGTGGTGTATGAAGAAAGGATTGCAAATTTCAAGGGTGAAAGGTGATATGATGTGGCTACAAGGGGTGCCTCAAATCATTGGTATACCTTGTGCTTAATTCGACAATGATTTTATTATATATATATATATATATATATATATATATATTTGCAATGTAATGAAATGATCATATGCAAAGAAATAAATGCTCATTTTATTAAAAGGGGAAAGAAAGAATCTACAAAAATTAATCTAATGGAAAAGAAAGGTGCTTATGCTAGACTTATTGGGGAAAGGGTAAATAAAAGAATAGAAAAGAAAAGGTCATGAAATCTCGTCGTTGAAGCTCGCCTCTTGTCTTGTGTCGTTTGCTCTATCATCACTCGCTCTTCTTGCTGGCTAGAGGAACTGGGATCTTGTTTGCTTCTACGAGATCTTGAATGAGATTTTGAAACCTGTAGCATTCATCAATGGTATGACCGTTTCCTCTATGGTACTTTCAATAGGAGTTGGGATTCCATCTCGAAGATCGATTTTCTAGCGTTGGATCCTCGGTAGGGCCAATAGGTTTGATTAATCCTCGATTGTAGAGACGGTCGAAAGCAGCATCGTAGGTCATTCCAATGGGTGTGAGTTCTCTCTTGGGTTTCTTCTTATATCCTTGATTGTCCATGGCTAAGATACCGTTATGGTCAAAGTTACTAATAGCAAGATCATAGGCATGATACTAACAAGATTAATAACAAACCCTAGCATGTCACTAAGCAATAAAAATTAAAGTTTTAGCCCTAACAAGATACTAACATGAATATTAGGAAAGAAAATGAAGCATCGCAGGAATCACAATTGTCATATTTGATATTAGAAATTTTAGTTATTACCCTAAACATGATACTAGGAAGATCAAGACACCCTAACATGGCACTAGGAATCATACTAACAATCCAAGCATGGTTTCTATATCATAATATTAATCAATCAATTAAAGTACTTACTTGGATGTCAATAACAAAATACACGAGTTAGTAACTTCAAGGAAAATATAAATCAAATAATTAAATTAAATAATTGAAATAGAGATTTGGGACCAAACCCTCAAAAATATCAAACCTTTCACGCCTAGGGCAAAGGCAACTTCGAATTTGGCTAGGTGTTTCTAGAACTTATGAAAGCGGAATTTTATGTGCGAAAGGCTAGTTTTGAAAAGAGAGAGAGAGAGAGTAATCAAGAGATCCTTGATGAGAATTGGTGATGGAAAACGGAGGTTTTAGGAGGCTATTTATAGAGTACATCAGCCAGATATGATAAAAAACGAACCGGAGTTTCGAAAAGAATAAAACACGACCGCAGCGCCAAACACGCGCCTGTCGCCAGACGCCAGGTCTGTCGCCAGGCGACAAAGCTGTCGTATGGCGCTAGGAATAATTTTCCACGCGTTTTATTATTTTGAGAAAATTAAACCGTACGAGAGGGCAAAATTGTATTTTCCTTAAAAACACTTCTTTTATTCTAATTAAAACTCTTAAAAGTCAACTAAATTCAATTTATCAATGCTAATTAAATTAAGATTCAAAAGAACCTTATAGAAGAATCTAGAAGACTATAATCAATTCTAATCGCATTAGGAATGATAAATCAATATTAGGCCCACCTCTAGATCATTGGGCCGCATATAAAGATCACATCGGGCCCAGTTTAGTAATTTGGCCATAACTTCCTCATTATTCATCGGAATTGGGCTTATAATATATCGTTGGAAAGCTCTTTTCGAACCCGACCCAACTACATATTGGACCCTTGCCATGGAACAAACCAAACTAGATTGGCTGTTTTATTAAAATAGGTTTTCAAAAACATAGAGAAAGAAAAGAAATAAAATATAACCGCAACACTAGACTTTCCACACTTTAACTTAATTCGATTATAATTCGACGTGAAAGGTACTCATCGCTGGGTTTGGTTTTTGGGGAGACACAAATGGGTGTCTACAACCGCCTGCAAGTATTTGATCATAACCGGACGGGTGGCCTCATAAACACCATTGTATTGGCTTACGACCAGCTGAGAGTCAGAGCAGGCGTCAATTCACGTTGCCCCTGCCGCCTTGCACATCCAAATGCCGGCTAGCAGGGCTTCATACTCGGCCTCATTATTTGAGGCCTGAAACTTGAATCGTATTGCATATTCATATTTGTCCCCCTCAGGAGACTGACAAATTACGCCTGCACCATAGTCGTTCATCGTGGAGCTTCCGTCCACATACACTTTTCAAACCTGATTGATATGATCCGGCTCAGCCGGCCTCGTCATTTCAACAAAAAAGTCGGCGAATGCTTGCCCCTTTATTGCCTTCCTTGGTTTAAAAGTGATTTCTAGTCCCTGTAACTCAATAGCCCATTTGAGCATTCGACCATAGGACTCCAAGGTTGTCATTGGCCGCTTGATTGGTTGGTGAGTGTAGACCGTGACTAGATGTGCCAAGAAGTATGGTTTCAACTTTTTGACAGCCATGTAAAGGGCGATACCAAATTTTTCAACCATGGGGTACCGAAGCTCTGCGTTTCTAAGAACGTGGCTAATGAAGTAGACCGGGAGCTGGATGCCGTCTCTTTCAGCTAAGAGTACAGCACTGAGGGCATGATCTGAAACGGCCAACTACATATAAAGCACCTCTTTGGACAAGGGACTGACCAACAAGAGTGCAGATGCGTTTTTTGCTTTTGGAAGGCAGCTTCAGCATCATCCCCCCATTCAAATCTAGTCTTCTTCCTAATCGCCTGGAAGAAGTAGAGACACTTTTCGCCTGATGATGGGTGTTACAACGGTCACACATTCCACACTCAATCAAACACATTTATTAGCAAACACCTTACAAACCAAGCATAATGATAAGTAAGAGTTCGGTTCACAATGAACGGGATATGGTTGCTAAAGATCTTAACACTTAAGCTAATTCGAAGTCTATGGTCAATTGGGGTTCGTCAAGTAGACAAAAAAACTATGATTCTAAATCGATGGATTAAAGACACTAGGGAATGGGATCCACTCAACCAAGGCAATTAGGCAAACGGGGAGTAAAATAGACAAGGTATAGCAAGGACAATATGTAAAATCAACCTCATGCAATTAGAAAACAACTCACACTACTAAACTTAGATTCCTCGTCAGTCTAGCAATAGATGATACATAATCAAATTGCAATAAGTAATGACATACTCAATTAACATTCCCATGTCAAACTAAGCATATCATGCTATCAAGCTCCTAAGTCAAGGATAGCTAATCCTATCATGAAGAACTAACAAGCAATCTCATATAATCAATTTAATTGCAATACAAACATCAATGCTTCTCCCACATTTGCATAATTAACCCAAAAGGGTGAGCTTCACCCAACCCCTAGCAAGAAGACTACTCACAACTCATGTTTATCAACATGAAAACAAGTATTAGGGTTCTAACTTCTTCAATAATTGGGGAAAAGTGATTAACAATTGAAATAACTATCATCCAATAACAAATTATCAAGAACTAAGAAGATTTAAATATCATGCAAGAACAAATAAAAACAGAAATTGAATGGAGAAAAGTAGAAGGAAGTTACTAATTGAAGCTTGGAAATGTTGAATACAAAGTGCCAATTCTTGAGGATGAATCTTGAAACCAACTATTACAATGATTAATTTTATGAAAACTAAGCTAAATTAATTTTTCAAACTAAGAGGAGTTTCTAAAAACTAGGCTATTTCTGTCTACCTTACAAATGAACTAAAGGGGAAGTATTTATACTCCCCGAAACACATAGGGAAATCCGTCAAAAGAAAACGAATTCTCAGTGAAGGAGCGCCCGCTCCACGGCCAGGAGCGCCCGCTCCAGATTGCTGACGCCCTCTCTAGCTGTCTTCAGAATACAAGCAGTTTTGAAATTTTGGGGAGGAGCGCCCGCTCCACGGCCAAGAGTGTTCGCTCCTCACAGGGTGCACTTAGCATTAAGTTTGGCAGAAACTTGGCAGAAGGTTTGGAGCGCCCGCTCCTAAGGGGTGCACGGTCGCTCCAGCTGGAGCGCCCTCTCCCTTCTCTAATTTCCTTGCCTTAAACACAAACCATGCATCGAATGCTTGCCAGATTGAGTTAATAGAGCTATATTCAGCTGTTGTTATAAAGTTATCGTGAACTGTGTATATAGGAGCGTCTTTTAGAAGACGCATCCCGTCTAAACATGGACAAACACAAACCAAGAGTGGGCAAGGCCGAGACAAAACATTTTCATTCAAAAACGGGTTAGAAAGAGGGGAAATGAATGCAAAATCGGGTTTAAATTAACACAATAAGTGGTCAAATAAACCACTTAACAAATCCCCCCAAGCTAGCCAAATGCTTGTCCTCAAGCAATTCACATTGCCCAAAAACAAACCCCAAGATCAATTTTCTCAAAGAAAAGCACATGCATAGATTCAAGAATCCTCAAGCAATAAAACTCGAGCATGAGGTATATGCCTAAGATCAACCACCGTCATGACTAGCCAAGGCCTATCTAACCTTCCCAAAAATACTCAACTCAAGCCTATTCAACACATCTTACCGCGTCCTGATCAAAAAGTTCAAATCCCCCCTAATGGTAGTGCCTCGTGACTCCTCGAAGGAGCCGGAAAAACATAGATAAAGCGGGTTTCAAAACACTCGACATCTCAATGAAAAAGTACCCTCTCCATATGCTTGTGAATCAACTCCCTCCACCGACAAAGGCTTCCACTACTCTCCTAATCATTGCAAAACTCAAGGACTACGACACAAAGTTAAGGCATATATAGAACTAGAAGTGTTTTGCAATTTGAGCCAACTAGAATGTATCGTTAAGAGCAAACCTTAAGAGGCTCCTAACCTTGACCCAAGTTACAACCATGAATGGTCTTTTAAGAATACACCCCCAAGCTTGTTTGGTTTCTAGGCAGGTGATAATACATTACTTCTTGGCATTTTTCCTCTTTTTTTTTTTATTCTTCATTCATTTTTTTTTCTCTTTTTTTTCCCCTTTTTTTTCTTTTTTTTTTTTGTTTTTGAAAACAAAACTTGGGTATTTACATCAATATCTACTAATTACAAAGAACTAAAAAAAAAAAATTAAACTATGGAAATGGTAATAAAAGAAATAAGGAGAAAAAAAATATGCCTTAACCTTTTGTGAATAAACAATACATGACACCTTTTATCAATACTAAGAGTAGTTTAGGCCACGGTCTTAGGAGTTGAGACTCAAGTTCTCGATCTAGGTACTAAATCAAAGAGGATCCTTGACACTCATGCAAAATGTAGTAGGCTTGAAAAATATTAATACCTCACTTTTTTTGGAACAATGTGGGATCAAATACTACCTTTCGGAGATCAAATTCCTTTGAGATATGTGACACCATCTTACCACAAACCTAGACTTTAAGTCTCGTACATTCGGGAAAGTTATTCCCACTACTACATTTTCGATCAAATGCAACGTCAGGAAAAGAGCTAATGCAACGGTTACATACACTACCGTGGCAATAAAAGAATCTAATACAACGACTCTTTATAACCGTTGCAACAGCATACCCTACTGCAACGGCTACATTCTAATGCAACGATATATTTACAACCGTTGTGTTAGAGGGGTCTAATGCGACGTTCAATGAGGTAAAAAAAATATTAAGTACGGAATACTACATAGGCATCGTATCTTTTAATTAATTTCCCTCCTTTATTTTCCCCAAATTTCAAAACCTATTGGGTTAATTTTGTGAGTTTATTTTCTCTCTCTCCTCATTTACTTCCATCTTCTTTCTTTTCCTAAGTCGTCGTCCTCCTCAAAAAAAAAAAAAAAAAAAAAAAAAAAAAATCACCGTTGTCTCAACGCCGGTTGAAGCTCTGAATACCGAGCTCGAAGGTTCATCTACCTTTACTAAAGATAACTACGAGGTAAACCCTTACATTTAGCTTCCAATTTCGTTATTTGAGTATTATAGAACATTCTGGGGTTTCTAATTTTGGTTTCTTATTTTTATTTTATGCCGGTGTATAGGTGAATTGATATAAAGTTGGCAATTTGGATAGCAAATTATTGAGCGAATTGTTCCCCTCAACCTCAATTTTCGTCACCAGATTGTATGTGAGCTTCGACTTATCTCAACAAAGGTGTTCTTTCTTAGTCATGGATGGAGTGGAATAAAATCTTAAAAATATAATGTTTGCTCGCCTTATTTAACTTGTTGACATCAATGCTTGTATTACTCTTCTTTTAAGCCAAATTCGAGGTATTAATTACTAAATTTCCCTTAATTATCTACAGAAAATATAATTTTCGATTAGTTAGCTTAATAATTGATCGATTTTTGTTGAATATATCTTTGTTTTCTTCATGGTTTTCCATATTTTATATTATGTTTTTTAGTTTAAATTTTCTGTTAGAAATCAGTTTTTTAATAGCTTTGTGTTGAGAACTTCAATTAAATTATTGAATTTGTATTTAATATGGATATCTTAAAGGATGATTATTGTGAAGGATGAATTTATGCTCTTAGAATAGAGTAGTAGATTTGTGGGTTATCTAAAATATTATAACCATTTGACATATTTTGATAAGTTCATGTTATTCTTTTTTTTTTTCATGGAAAAGGCTGTAGTTATAAATTAATCTTATGGCTGAAATTTTATTTAATCAGCCCCAACAACCTATGTCATAGTATCCAAAACACTCACACTCTTAATTAAACCGAGTGACTAGGGAAAGCATGTAAATTTTGATGGGTTTTGCTAATAAAGTTGGGGTTTTTGTGTTTTATGGTTTTAATTTTGATGGTTTTTGTTGATAATTTAAATGTTTTGTGGGGTTTTTTTTTTATTTTATTTTTTATCAGATTTATTTGTACTATGAACTTGACTCAAGTAATGTATTTGGGTAATTTTCGAAGGGGTGGAAATTAATTTCTCCTGTCCTATGTGTGCTGTGATTTCTCACTTTATAGCCTCAGCAGGAAACATTGTGGAACTCATTCATTATGATTTGTAGGAACTAGTAGTGGAATGGTAGCAGCCAATGCAACAACTAGGAGCTTACTAGGGGAATGAAGCTACAGTTGTTACTCTTACATTCAATCTATAGAAATGCCAAGCCCAAAAAAAAGGTAACATACTCACTAATGCAGTTTAAATAGCTTCAATTCATGAGAACACCCTTTAGATGCATTTTTTGGGAGTAATGTGGTTTGGTTTTAGCTTGTTTTAAAAATGAATTTGAGTGTGTTTGTGTGTATTTGTACACTAGAGAGAAAGTGGAAAGAAATTTTGTAAGCCCCAAAATGTAGTGATAGGTTTAAAATGTTCATGGAAATTATTACTATTACCGTAATGGTCATGAACTGGCCTTAAATAATTCTTGGATTGTATCAAGTCTAGAAACTACTCATTTTATCCTATAGAATGTGTCATGGAGTATTGAGTATGTGTTGGTCTTTGTCACAACTTGTGATATTGAGTCTAGCTCTCGAGCACTGATCAAGCACTATCTACTTATTTGCAAAGACACTACTCAAACAGGACTGTAGTGGAGCTTGAAATTGCAGTTCATGGAGAAATGAGAATTACAGAACTACACCTTTGCAAACTAACATTTATTGGAAAAACCAAGCACTGACGCAACTACTAAATATTTATAAGTATTTGTCACCACAAAAGCTAATGGTAATGCTGTCATGTTTCATTAGAAGGATTTTCCTTAATCATCCCCTGTATGTCTGCAGGATCAGAGAAATTATTCATTCTTTTCTCATTTTCCCCTGGCATTATGTTATACCTCCATTGAAGTGCACTCAAAGTTCTCCATTAAAGCAGTTATTGTGTGCAGGGAGGTGTTGCACACAATTTAAATCATAGAAACTTAAAAAGACGAACTTATAGTAACAAAATAAAACACTTATTTTGTATGAATTTATACGGTTACATTTATATTGATTTCCCTTCCTCAATAATTTCCCTTACTCATTTTTCTTTACATTAAGGTTGTCATTGCAGCTAGAGCCAATGTTAAAGGTCGCTTTTCATCACAACAAAACCATGGGACTACTGATATTTAAGATAGACCCTAACCATTTCTATTATGCAGGTTCTTTGTACCTCTTTAACCTCAAAATTTTTGTGATTTCTCTCTGAAAAATTATCATACTAGATATCTAGGCTATCTAGGCTAATTGTATATCTAGCCATGTAAGTATGATAAATGAGATTGATTTTGTCTGTGTGAGATTTGAACTTTTTTTTGTTATATGTGTGGATGAAATAGAATACATAACGCTTAGCTTTTGCTTGGGAGTTAGTTTTCAATTGTTTAGAGTAGGTGTGTTTGCCTTATCTTCTTATGGTGTTTCTTGTCTGCATTTATAATTCCTTGCCAATTACATCATAATTGTAGTGGCTTTATATTAAAGTAAGCTAAGTTTAACCTCTGGAGTGTCTATTTTTATTGAGTTGGATAGGTTCCAAGAAGCTAATCCTTGAATATTTTTGGTGATTATTCCTGAATTTTTTAAACCATCAATTCCAAAGGATGCGCAATTATAAAAATGCGCAATGGAGTTAGAGTTGATTGTTTATAAAAATGCAATGGTCAATTATATGATAGTAAGAAGCAGTTTAGCAGCTTGGAGGATATTGTATAATTCGGGTGATGAAACGCTCTGAAGAGGAAGCTAACAACCCCAAATCATAAGTCAAAGATTGGGTTCACTCGGGGCCCAAGCTCATCTATTATCTTCTCAGAGGAAGGAAATAAGAGTGAGAAACACCACAATCAAGGAAATTGAAGTTAAATTCAAGTTGCTATCTGAGGCTTATGATGTAAGTCTTTGATTGCCTTTTTTCTCTTTCTGTAGTTGGAATTAATTTGTAAAGAGGATGGAGTTTTTTATATTTAAGATTTGCGTTTTTGTTGTATAGAGGTTGAAATCAAGGTTGATTTTCTACTAAATATGTATTATTGTGTTATGATCTTAAATTAAGTCACAAAAGAACCACAAGAAGATTATTGTGATCGATCTAGGACCTCATCTCTGTCTTCTAGGCTGTTTTAGTCATCTATCTCACTACTCAAACCTACTTCCCTTTTTGCTTTTTATTGTATTAAATAGGTATGTGATATACTGACATGCACTATCTTCTTGTATTAAATGCAGATCGGGCTATTTGCGAATATTCATTTGTTGTAGTAGGCCTGAATATTACCTTCACGCTGATGAAGTTGTTAGATCTTGTTACATTTCGACTAGGTTTAAGACATGCAAGCAAATGTAGTGCAAGTCTTCTCTGATGTAAACATAGGTGGAGAGCCAGGTAGAGGAATTTTGGGCTTAGTTGAAGATTTTTGAACTTGTAATTTAGTTTTTCTAACAATATCAAAATCATGTTCCAACGAATAAACATGTAGTTTTAAGTGATATTTGAATCTGTAACCTAATTTTTCTGAGTGCGAAATTGTATAAATATACTCTTAATTTTTAAATTTCAATGAAAATTTCCTTTATTTTGATACATTTATATAGCTTCATGTGTAATAATAATAATAATAATAATAATAATAATAATAATTATTATTATTATTATTATTATTATTATTATTATTATTATTATTATTATGTATATGCATCGTGGCATTAGGTATAGGAAACCGTGGCATTAAGTATTATAGCTATTGCCACAACAATGATATTGCTGTTGCATCAGGTATTGATCTAACGCAACGGAACATTGATGCCGTGGCATTAGGTATCATATGCCGTGGCATTAGACCTATTGCAACGCCAGCAGATGCCACGGTACATAGCCGTGGCATTAGGCCTGATGCAACGAAATTTGATGCCTAATATAACGAATTTAGGGGTTGCAATAGATCAAAAATGTAGTAGTGCGATCTCACACTAGCCTAAACTAGCCAATTCTATGTTCAACCAAGGGCATCTAAGCTCGAAATTTTATTACAAAAAGAAAACAACCATCCACTACATACAATCCAATATCATTATTGCAAACCGATCAAAGGCAAGCAAACTCATTTTTTTTCTTTTTTTTTTTCAAAGCTCATTTTTCATTTTTTTTCTCTTTTTAGAAAGCTGAAAATGGGGGAAAGGAGAACTAATTAAAGAATTTGGATATTAGGGTTTTAAATATTAGGGAATTTGGATCTTAGAGGGGTTAGAGGATAAGAAAAAGAAAATTGGATATTAGGGAAATCCATCATCATTAATCCATATAAATCATCATCAAGAAAGACCAAGAGCAATACCAATCAACCCATGATACCAACCCTCATACAAACCAACCAAAGCATAATCATAGCCATAGATAAGATGCTCCAAATAGCACACTCATAAGGAGAAGTGAGACAAAAACATCAATATGCAATTGTTCTAGCCTAGGCATGCTATATAATCGTGAAAAGGGCAACAACCAACCTAAAATAGGCATGCAATCTAGAACATAAAACCATATGAATCCTACCACAAGTCCCAAAGGCTAAACTAAGTCTTTCATGCCAAACATTCCACATACAAACTCAAACTTCTCCATACATAGCACATAAAGCATCACAAGAAAGCACATATCCTACCAAAACCAAAACCTACTCTTAGGCACAAAAACCCCCTAGACTTCCCCCCAAGCTAGACATTTGAATACCGTTCCCACAAAAGATAGACACAAAGAGGACAACTCTCCCCCCCCCCCCAAGCTAGAACTCGACACCGCCCTCGGTGTTATAAATGACGGGAAAAGAGAGAAGGGAACGGTAAAATCAAAAGTCTAAGCCTACTCCCGATCACTCCTCCCTACTCGGTGATGGCAAGAAATTATAGCTAGGATCTACATTGCCAGAGTAGGAAGGTTGATCCACATAGGGAGGAAGATCATAGTTGGGGCTATTACAGTAATGACCGTAATCCGGTGCATTACTAGTGCCCCAACCACCATCATACCCGGGTGGAAACCCGAAATATCCTCTTTGGGGGTGGTTATCGATGTCCTCGGGAGTCAATTTACCACATGTCTCGAGGACGTGGTAGTAAGAGGGGTCCCCCCTAAAATCACAACCTCTGGGTTGTGATAATCATAGGGAAGGAAGGAACGTAGCTCCGAAATGAAGCTACGGGGTCCTTGCCAATATAGATAGGTGGGTTGGTTGTCGTTCCAACCCACAACCGGCCCTTCTTGAACGGTTCGGTAAGGATAGTTGACATAGGGGAGAAAGTATCCCATTTCAACGAAGTTTTGGTAGGACATTTGGGAGACATAGCTTTGATATTCATTTTCTTGAAGAATTCTTTAGTTAGATAGGTTGAGGTGGTGGAAGGCCGACTCAAGGTTGAAGGAGGAAGATGAGGAGGAGGATTGGCCGCCCATAATTGGGGTTAATTGGTTAACCCAACCGGTGAAACCCAATGCCTTGGCGATGATAGTGATCATCCCACCACACTTAATATCACCCGTCAACTCCGTGCTCATCTTGATATCGTAGCACCGCTTAATGAGTATGTACCCCATATTCATGTTCCCCTCAAGGTCCCCCTCAAATCAGGAAGCTATAAAGAGGCATTTAATCTCCTCTTTTGTTACTTCTCGAGATCTTGCTTCGTGAAGCAAGCATTCCCCATAAATCTCATGAATATACGAAGTACGAGGTGGATGATATGGCTAGTGTGGCTAGACCGGGACGTGAATGTGGGGTACCCTGCGATAGTGTTCCACCAATTACACTCGTCGTAACTGGTGAGCTTGTAACTATCGGGTTTGGTTATTTAGTTGTTCACGGGCCACCCGAATATCTGATTGAGGCGAGTTAAGCTTATGGTTTGTGGTTTATTAAACATGTTAAACTTAATCTCGCACTCAATGGGCTCTCCTTCCCCACTATCTTTCTCACGGTTAGGGTGGATAGGAATTCAAGAGTGAGCGATTCGAATGTTTCCTCCCTTTTTTTAAGGAAGTCTAACCATCCAAATCTTGCATCCACTTGACGAATTTTGTCGTCTATTCCTAGCAATTGGCACGACTCTTGATCATAGAATCGGGTTTGAAGCATTTTTCGTGTGAATAGCTTTTTGTGGTATCCTTTGGATTTTTCGGGTAATTTTATTAAAGGGGGAGGATTTGATTGATCTATTGTTTCGTTTAGGGTTTCGGTTGGGCTTTTAGAATGACGATTTTTGTTTATTTGGATGCCGGAAGTAGTCTTCCTCTTCTTCCCTCCCGCACCTCCAAATAAATGAAGAACCATGTTGGAATTTAAGTTTGGATTGGAAAGCTAACTTAAAACACCACAAACACACACTCAACACAACACAAACAATCTCCGAAACTTCAAACCCCCGAATAAATCCAAGTACCTGCTCACAATTCAATATAATTCTAACACACCCAACCAACAGTTCCAACACAACAAATTCACAATTTCACACAATTTAACCAATTTTCATGCACAAGTTAATCAAACTTAAGCAAGAAATGAAGTACAATTCTCTTACTCCATAACCAATCACAAGAATCCACAAATTAATTCAAAGGCAAGTAAGCTTGTTTAAATCACCTAATCATGCAACTAATCACACAACATTCATGAAATAAACAAATTCAGAGATAGAATGAAGAAAAACCATAAGGTTTAAGAGGGAAAGTGAAGTAAGGAAGAAGATTTTACCAATTAGAGTATGAAAATACTCTAAAATCCTCCAATTTACCAAAATTTCCTCCTTCTCTAGCAATCTTGGCCCTTTTCCTTTGTTGTTCTTCAATTTCAACTTGTGGGTCTTCAAAATTTTTGCCCAAATTTGTGAAATACTATGGTTTTTGGAGAGAGAATTTAATGGAGAATAAGAATTTGTGAGTTTTGAGTGAAGAAAGTTAGGATTTTATGATGAAAATAAAGAGAGAAGTTGGAGAAAATGAGGGTTTTTAGAGTGAGAAGTAGATGGGAATGAGGAGAGAGAATATGAATGTAAGAATGATTGGTGAAAATGGGTGTAGGAGATTAAAAGGAGGAGTAAGGTTCTCCTTTTTTTTTTACCCGGATAGGTGGAGCAGGCGTGCAGTAAGGAGGAGCGCCCGCTCCAGACCTGGGCAAACATATTGACCATATTTTTTTTTTGGTTTTCGGTGAGGAGCGGGCGTGCAACATGGTGGAGCGCTCGCTCCAGCTAGTGGAGCGCTCGCTCCAGCTGTTGGAGCGAGCGTGCAGGGACTTGGAGTGCTCGCTCCTAATCGTTGGAGAACCTACTATTTTTTTCTTCAAAAGGGAACACCCTGTGAGGAGCGGGCGTGCAGATGTTGGAGCGCCCGCTCCTGGCTGCAAAGCGCGCGTGTAGTTCCTTGGAGCGCCCGCTCCTAATCTTTTGAAAAACCTACTGTTTTTTTTTTCTTCAAAAGGGGTCACCCTGTGAGGAGCGGGCGTGCAAATATTGGAGCGCCCGCTCCAGATCTCCATCACACCTTCTGTTTCGGATGTTTAATTTCACCCTGTGAGGAGCGGGCGTGCAATGTTTAGGAGCGCCCGCTCCTCACTGCTTATGGCTTGACTTATTTACTTCTTTGCTTCCTATTTTCTGTATCAAAACCATAAGAACATAATTCAAGCCATCTTTTCTCTCCCGCACTAGCCAAGTCAAAGTTAATCTTCTTGATTTCCCATTGAGTTCGGTGTTCAAGCTCCACCGGTAGATGACAAGATTTTCCATATACAAGACGATATGGAGTTGTGCCTATTGGGGTTTTGTATGCTATTCTATATGCCTGTAGAGCGTCATCAAGCTTTTCTGACCAATCCTTCCTATTCCTTGCAACCGTCTTCTCAAGGATTAATTTAATTTGACGGTTGGACACTTCCGCTTGCCCACTAGTTTGTGGATGATAGGTAAGGCCAAATCTTTGGTGAACCCTGTGATTTCTTAGCATCTTTTGAAAAGCACTATGAACGAAATGTGAACCGTTGTCACTTACCACTGTTCTAAGATTTTCGAATCTTGGAAATATGACTGTCTTGAACATCTTCATGACTACCTTGAGGTCATTAGTTGGGGAGACAATGGTTTCAACCCATTTTGATACGTAATCGACCGCCACAAGGATGTATTGATTTCCATAAGAAGTAGGGAATGACCCCATGAAATCAATACCCCACACATCAAATACCTCTAGCTCAAGAATCGGTTGATGAGGCATCTCGTTTCACTTGGATATATTGTCGGTTCGTTGACACCGGTCACAAGTCTTCACAAACCCCCAAGCATCCTTAAAGATGTGAGGCCACCTCAACCCGCTATGCAAAACCTTCAATGCTATTTTGTTTGCTCCCATACGCCCTCTACAAGGATCGAAATGACACATCTTGAGCACATTTTGCACTTCCTCATCTGGAACACACCTATGGAGAAAACCATCTACTCCTCTCTTGTAGAGAATGGGATCATCCCATACATAGTGCCTTGCTTCCCTTTTTAGCTTCTGCATTTGGATTTTGGAGAAATCGGGAGGGAATTCTCCACAAGCCAAATAGTTCACCAAGTCGGCGAACCATGGAAGCTCCTTCTCATTCAAGATATAGAGCACACCATCTCTCAATTCATCACAAATGGGGATTTCATCATCACTAGCTTTCACATTCTCTAATCGGGAAAGATGATCCGCAACCACATTCTCGACCCCTTTCTTATCCCGGATTTTAAAATAAAATTGTTGCAGAGATAAGACCCATCAAAGAAGACGAGGTTTGGAATCTTTCTTTGCCACAAGGTGCCAAATAGCCGCATGATCGGTATAAACAATTGTTTAGGGTAAAAATACCCTAGACACGTGGACCAATGAGAGGAGGTCACGTATCGAGTTCAGGATGGCCCACGTGGCTTAATATCCCCTTGACACATGGCCCCCTTGGATAAATCTCTGAAATGGCGGCCTTCAAGGGCCCAAATCTCAAGAAGCGTCGTAAAACAGCGCAGCCCACTAAAATCTAGGTCAAGTGACCTAGATGGGGGCACATTCTCCAATGACCCTATGAATAGGGAGATATTTCCCCATTTTGGGGAGACATTCAATCATTTATTACACCTACATTCTCTCTCATCAGAGAAACACCTGAGCTTGGAATCCAAGCAGATCCCCACCTAAATTTCCGTACTCTTTATTCCCTTTCAAGTTACTAACTTGATTTTCGGAGGCGGAGCTCCAACTACCCGGAGTCTTCGTTGTTTTGCAGGTACAACTCAGCCGGACCAGTCTTTGTGACGTAACACTCCCAAGGGACAAAAACACCCAAAACATTTGGCGCCTTCTGTGGGGGAGAGTACCTCAAAGATGGTTCAAGAGTCTGTACCACCCCCTAAGCATCTGGGCGATGACCCAGAAGTTTTTACAGACCAGAAGGATGAAGACCTCAGGTTGAAACCTATACAGCCGATGATGGCCCTCTAATAACCAAGCGCATCCGGCATAGAGACACTCTGGAGCGGGGTGCCACCCAGGCGGGTACAAATCGACCCCCTGGGCAGCCGGAAGGGGAAACCCACACGGCAGCTGGATCAGCTTCTGTCACCCGAGACGAACTCATGAGGTTCATGACAAGTTTCAAGGGTGAAATCAAAGATCTGATCACTAAGAGCCGGGCTGGCCCAAGTAGGGGTCAGTCGGCGAAGAAGACTCCTCTAGAAAACGGGAAGTCAGTCAGAGATCGGCAGCCAACTCTTCATCCAAAGGAGAAGGCAGCCGGGACCATTGATTGGTCCAAAATTCTTTTGCCTAAGAGGAATACCAACAACACCCGCCGGACTCAACAGCCGATGGGAAGCAAAAAATCAACTCTTGATGCTCGGGAGATCATCACCCGCAAGAGAAATCAACAGTTGTCTGAGTCGGCTTCTACGTCAAATTTTCCAAACAGCTTCAACAACACTTCTGCAGGGAATGCACTTTCCTTGCATGAGAGTCAGACAGGCGGTAATATCGTCCATTCTGGCCCTCAGATGATTGGGACTGCACTGTATGTACCTTCTCAGGTCTACGGCCAGTATTTGACAAGGGAATAAACTCGTCGTCAATTGTCTATCCCTAGATCAAATATAATTTATACAACCTAAACAAACCTAATACGAGTATAAGGCAAGCATAGGGGTCGAACCACAGAGAACGGATAAACACCACCAAATGTAATCGACAATTAAGCTAGTCCGGAATAGGAGTTAAATAAACTAAAGTCTAAATATGCTAAAACAAGAAATATAACACTAAGGGAAATGGTTTAGGTATAGCATTCACTTGAACATAAACAAAAGCATAGAAATTGAATTAATTATGAACTAAACATGCTTGAATATCGATAAGGTTCCAATCTAGCCGCCTTCCGGGTTCAATTGGCTTCTCCTAACATAGCCTCTATGTTTCCACATTAGAACCATATACTAGGAGGTACTATTAAATAACAATCAATAGTAATGAACCTTAACTAAGTCAACTTTCGTTCCTTGTTAGCAAATATTCACCTTTAATCAACTAACAATGTGCACTTGCAAGAAGATCAAAGAATATCAAGCAAATAAAGACTTTAATCACAAATAAATCAATTCTAAAACCTAGAACATGCTCAAGATCCAATTACACCACAACCATCCCCTTAATGGGGAAATTACTCACTAATCATGCTAATAACAAGATTAATTAACAAATAATCAAGAATAAACATGATTAACAAGCAATACCAACAACTAAAATAATAATCAAAATAAAGAAAATAAAAATAGAGGAGAGAGAGTTAAAGAATCTCATTGATTGAAGGTGAAAGTCTATAGAAAAGATGATCAATTTCTTCTTCAATATCCAAGTTCATCAATGGTGAAACCCTCACTTTCTCTCTCTAAATTATCCTAATCCTAACCTAAACCTAGAGAGAGAAGCTCTCCTAAAACTAATTAGAGAGTAGAATAGATGGTTATTGTATAATTGTTTTAATTACCCCCAAAATTGGGTATTTATACTAAGTTAGCCAAAGTAAGAAAAATAAAAGAAGGAAATAAAATTATGAAAGAAAAGGAAAATAAAAAGAAATCAAGTAAAACTAAAGAAAGAAATAAGAAAAGGGAAAGGAAAAAAGAAATAAAAATAAAAGAAAAAGGAGAAATAAATCCCAAAATTCCTAAAAACATCAGCCTTCCTCAAGCTTCTTCTTCGATATCAGTTGGCTGCTCTTAACTCCATTGAAGCGCATCACCATCACCACCGTTCATCAACCATCAATGGCTATCCTCGCTTCGACCTTCAATATCAACCGTTCGATCTTATTAAACATCATGTGCGAGTCTCGTGAATTGGTTCGATCGAACCGATGGTTGGTTCGACCGAACTACGGGGTTGGTTCGGTCGAACCATGGGTGTATTCGACCACTCCTCTTCGAATAACAAAACCTCCAAAGTTTATGACTCTTTTGACATTTTTTGCATTTCGATCGAACCCCTACGCGGTTTGCCGAACTTGATTGAAATCAAAATTTACTCTGATATTTGCTTAATTGAGGGGCCGAATTGCAGTAGGTGTGGAGATTGGTGGTGGTTGGAGAATGGGAGATGCGGGCTTCTTTGGTTTTACTGTTGCGGGATGGTTGCGATCGCGCGACTGCTAGGTGGCAGGCGTGAGGTTGCAATTGATGGTTTGTGGCTGATTTTGGTGGAAGGAGGCAGCAGCGGTGTGGCAGGGTTGGTAATTGGTGGTTGCGTGAGGGAGCAGGGGAAAGGTTGGTGGTTGTTATGGGGTGTTGGTTGATTATTGGAGGTGGTTGCTAGCGGGTGAGTGGCTGCACGAATTGGTGGTGGAAAGTATTGTGGTTGCTGTTGTTGGTGGTTGTGGGGTTGTGCGTTGGTGTGAGATGGATGAAATTGGTGGGTGATGGTGGTGCTGCAGGTTTACGTGGTGAAGGGGTTGATTGTTGCGTGAGGGAGGCAGCAGGGGCTGTTGCTCTGAGTTGTGGTGGTCAGGTGGTTGTTGGTGCGAATTGGAGCAGGGGAAATGGAGGTGAGTGGTGGATGATAGGAGGTGGTTGCGTGGTGGCTGTTACGGTGGAACCTGTTGGTGGAGCTGGCAGTATGCTCACGAAATGGGGCTTAGGCATTTGACTCAAATTGAAACCCGAACTCACTTGGCACGTAACCCGAACTCACTTGGCACGAAACCCGAACACCTACACACAAAACCGAGAAAGGATTGGGACAAAGAATAAAATAAAATAAATTAAATAGAAAATAAATTAAATAACACTAAACTAATAAAAATTAAATAAAACTATACAAGTAAATAAAATAAACTTAAAACATAACTAATTAAAACTATGAAAGTAACAAAGGAAAGGAACGAAATAAAATAAATCGAAAGCAAATAAAATACGAAAATAAACTAGAAACTAACTAAATAAAGAAATTAAATTAAAACACACTAAAACTAAGAAATAAACTAGAAATTTTATTAAAAGGGAAATAAGAGAATAAAAAGGAAAATAAGATAAAATAAACAAGAAAATAGCTCTAAAACTACTCCCTAAGAGTGACATAAATGTCACTCATCAGTATCCACCTTACTTAATGCAGCCGGCCTTCTTTGGAGGTCAGGCGGCATATAATAATGTCCAGCCACTGGACTAGCAGCTTCGTCTGCTCCGCCTGGGTGAACAACCTTCTGCATTCACCCGGGAGATAACCAAGGCGGCACAGCCGGCCAAGGTTAAAAATGTGTTGGTAGGTACCTATGACGGTACCACCAACCCGGAAGATCACCTCATGGCATACACCAACCTCATGTACTTACAAGGGTTAGATGATGCCACTTGGTGTCGATGCTTCCCGGCTACGTTGAAGGGCATTGCCCAACAGTGGTTTGGCAACCTACCTGCCGGGTCCATCGATATTTTCAGGAAGCTTTCCTTCCTGTTTGCTTCCAACTTCTCAATGAACATCCCTGCTAAGAAAACAAGTCTTGACTTGAGCACCATTAAGCAGGGGGAGAGAGAAGGGTTGCGCTCCTATGTTAGGCGGTTCAATCTGATTATAATTCAGATCCAAGGGCTGTCTGATGAGGTAGATTTTACAGACTTTTTCAAGGGTCTGAGAGACGGGTCGACTTTTAAGTTCGACCTAGTCAGAAAAGGGGCTTTCACTTTAGCGGCGGCCCTGAGGGAGGCGGAAAGCTATATTCAAGCAGCCGACCTCTGCTCGCCTGGTAATCAGTCGGACTCCAAGAAGCTTGACAAACAGAAAGACAGTCGGCCTGCTCAGCCGACCAAGAAGAAAGAAGAGAGCAAGAAAAGAAAAGAAGTCTGGACGGTTAGTGATTCTGACCAGCCGTCTCAAAAGAAGAAGAAGAAAGAATTTAAACTGTACGTTCCTAAGTACGAGTTTAATAAGGACTACAACTCCATCCTCATGGAAATTAAGGACCGGCTGTCCCTAGAGAAGCCGAATCCAATGAAAAGTTCCATTCAATAAAGGGACAAAAACAAATTCTGCCAATACCATGAGGAAGTTGGCCATGACACCAACGAGTGCTTCAGCCTTCAATGGGGGTTGGACCGTCTGGCTGACAAGGAGATGTTAAATTCCTACATTTCTAAGTCCAAGGGGACTAATAAGAAGAATCTGGGGCAGTCTTCCAAGAAACCCCAGCCTGCTAGTAGTCCGGACACTGACAAGGAGCCGGTCTACACAATAGCAGGCGGGTTCTCATGCGGTAGCCCTACCATTCGGGGCACCAAGAGCCATCTTCGAAAGATGGACAAAGATGATGATGAGCAGGTGTCTGCTAGCTTCTCCTTCCCAGACATCCTGATCATTGAGAAGGACAGGGGCAGTGTCCGCCGTCCGCATGACGACCCGGTCTTCATTGAATGTAAGGTTGCCAACTAGCTGGTTGTACAGATCCTTATTGACACCGGCAGCTCATCAACCATCATCAGCCTCCGGTGCCTGCAAAAGCTGAAATACAATGTCAGCAGCATGCATCCGGTTACCCAACCCTTGGTTGGTTTTGGGGGTGGGATGGTTTACCCAGTCGGAAGGGTTGATTTACCAATCCGGCTGGGTGAGAAAGGAAAAGGGAGACACTTGGTTGTCAAGTTTTTGGTCGTTGAGGAGCTAACCGCCTACAACATTATTTTGGGTCGGCCAACCCTCAACGAAGTCAAGGCTGTAACCATCCCTCCTCATGCTCATCAAGTATGAGAGGGATGACGGCTCTGTTGGTCCTTGAATGGGGATTAGAAGACGGCCCGGGAGTGCTATCTCTCATCCGTCAAAGATACTGTGGCTCCAGACGGCCAAGAGCCAATAGACCTTGACAATGTCAAGGATGCCGACCCAGCCCCAGCCCTACCAGCAGCCGAAAAGAAAAGAAAGGCACCTCTGCTAGTGGAGGTGAAGAAAGAGAAAAAATAGCAATCACTGACCGGTGAACGGTCAGATGAGCCCGTCCCCAACCGGCTGGAGAACTTGATGATATACCTCTGGACGACAGCTGTCCGGAGCGTACTGTAAAGGTTGGGACGGTTGCTTATGCTAAGTTGGGTGCAGACTTGCACCTTCTGCTGAAAGAATTCAAAGACATTTTTGCCTTTGAAGTGGAAGAGATGCAAGGCGTCAGCCCGAATCTTGCTGTCCACAAACTCGCCGTGGATCCTAAAAAGAAGCTCATCCGGCAAAAGAAAAGAAATCACGGCGAGGAAAGAAGTCAGGCGGCAGCTGCCGAAGTTAAAAAGTTGTTGGACGCTGGGTTCATTCGGCCATGTAATTTCCCCGACTGGGTGGCGAATGTTGTGCTTGTAAAGAAGCCGAATGGTACCTGGGTATGTGTGTTGATTACACAGACCTCAACAAGGCATGTCCCAAAGACATATATCTGCTTTCTAAGATCGATAGTCTGGTCGATTCGACAGCCGGGCATGCCTTGATGAGTTTCATGGATGCCTACTCCGGCTTCCATCAGATACCCCTGTGGAAGAAAGATCAAGAGAAGACGGCCTTCGTCACTGATCAGGGGTTATTCTGTTACCGTGATGCCATTTGGCTTGAAAAACGCGCCGGCTACATTCCAACGGATGATTAATATGGACTTCATTAATCAAATTGGGAGGAATGTGGAGGCGTACATAGATGACATGATAGTCAAATCCAAACAGCAGGCGGATCACCTTGCTGATCTCCAAGAAACCTTCACCACACTCAGGCGGCATAGGGTTATGTTAAATCCTAAGAAATGCATCTTTGGTGTTGAGTCTGGGAAGTTTCTCGGATTCCTGATTGAAGATACAGGCGATAATTAACATTAAGTCACTCGCACTGTCAAGGAAGCACATAGATTAACCGGTTGCCTGGCGGGCTTGGGGAGGTTCCTCAACCGGTCAGGTGACAAATGCCTTTACTTCTTCCAAGCAATCAGAAAGAAGACCAAATTTGAATGGGGGGATGATGTTGAGGCGGCCTTTCAACGGCTAAAAGAGCACTTTCACTCTTTGCCAAGGCTTGTTAGTCCACTGCCTACAGAGGTGTTATACATGTACCTAGCCGTCTCAGATCATGCCCTCAGTGCTGTTCTCCTTGTTGAGAGAGACGGCGTTCAGCTCCCGGTCTATTTCATTAATCATGTTGTTATAAATGCTGAGCTCTGGTACCCCATGGTAGAAAAATTTGGCCTTTCCTTGTATATGGCTTTCAAGAAGTTGAAACCGTATTTTCTAGCCCATAGAACTTGGAATGTAGATAACTTAAAAAAGTACTACTTCTGAGAAATGTAAATTTTTGTAAACAGTAAGTCAATTAATGAGAATTCAGACTTTGTTTGCAAAATTATTTTGCTATTTTCATTGCTTGTCCGCCTGGGTAATACTCAGACGGACTCTTTGTTTGACTAATAAGTTTGATACTTAGTGTAATTTAATGTTATAATTGCTTGTCCGCCTAGGTAATACTCAGACGGACTATTTGTTTAACTAACTAAGTTTGATACTTAGTGTAATTTAATGTTATAATTGCTTGTCCGCCTGGGTAATACTCAGAAGGACTCTTTGTTTAACTAACTAAGTTTGATACTTAGTGTAATTTAATAATTGCTTGTCCGCCTGGGTAATACTCATACGGACTATTCGTCACCAACTAAGTTCGATATTTAATGTAAATTCAATGTTGTAATAACGCTCGGCCAATGGTCCGATTAAAAATTAAGCACAAAAACGTTTAGTGGCTATACAACCGGTCTCAAACAAGAACAAAGGATAAATGGCCGGATGGTTGCTTATTTTATAAAACCGCCTGTCCCAAAATGGACAAAGGAGTCCGGCGACACCCCTCCGGGTGCAATCGTCGCAGAGAACAGACTATTCGTTGGTTCTACGTACCTATGCAGACGGCGAAAATTGAACGACCGAATTGGTCAACTCATAGCCGTCTGACCAGAATAATCTATGAAGAACGATTAAGTTACCGAATACCAAATGCCCTGAGGCATCAGTCGGTCACCGGCTGAAGTTCTCACTTAGTTTATTTATTCCAAAGTTGCACTCTCTCTACCTATTGGGGCAAAAGATTTTGTGTAATGTCTATGTGATAACCCCAAACGGAATATAACCGCCTGGGTTAGAAGCTCAAAGCACCGCTCTAATGGCCGGCTGTGCACTTGGTTTGGGGCAATCACCATTGTGATTGATTGGCTTAAAAATACTCCATACTTCTCCTAGTATCAAGTGCTTTCAAGCCAATCAATCAATTTGAAATAAAACCAACCACACAGCCGTCTAGGGGCAAGAGCACCCGAATTTCAAATTGCCGCATGCTTTTTTAAGTTAGGCAAAATATTAAAGAATTGCAAACATACGCAAAATTCAAATTGAAAAATTCAAACAGAAACATATATAAACACCGACTGAGTCGGAATACTTCATTAATATTAATAATGGCACAAAGGCCAGAATAAGTGTTAACCGGACACATCCGGTGAAGAAGGAAAGAAATAAAATGTTAACCCAACTCCTTAGTTGGTAAAGATACAACAATACACGACATACAAGCTGGTAAAGAAACAAAATGGCATACTGTCGCAGAAAGTGGGGAGGCCCGCCTAAGGCTGAGGTGAATGCTGCTGCTCCGGCTGATTTTGGCTGGTTTGTCCTTCATTTTTCTCATCCACCGCCGGCTCCTCGTTATCAGAGACTTCATATTCCTGCTTGGCAGCCCAATCTTTGAAGCGAGGCGGAGGAGCCTCACCCAGTACTTGGGCATCATACACCTCAGTGGCGTAATCATACCTTAGTTTATAGACCTCGAAGTCTATATCTGGGTAGAGGAGGCTCCAAGTGATCTTCAGCCGGGCAAGATTATCACGCTCATTCTCCTCCATCAGCCGCTTTTGCTCTTGGGCGAGCCCGTCCGACTGTTTATTTCGCAGAGTGACAAGCTCAACCCCCAGGCGGGAAACGTCTGCTCGGAGTTGAGTGTTTTGTTGATCAACATCTTCTAATTCCTTGAGCTCAAATTTGGCATACTTCAGTTTTTGCTCAAGGTCATCAGCCCGGCTGTTAGCTTCGTCGTTCGCAACCGTCAAGCTCCGGATCAGCTCCTCCTGTTTCAACTCTACTACTTTAATCTTTGAATCACACATATAATTAGCATATTCAGCAAAGTTGATTTTCAAGGGCCCTCCATTTGGCGTCATTTACCTCTTCTTGTTTCCGCCTGAAGGGGCCCCGGAGGCCATCCACTCTAAGCATTACCTGAGAAAAGAGCAGCCGGATTATGATATGCTTAGTTAAAATAAAATAAAAGTATTGGGGTTGTGGGATTTTTTTACCTCAGCCAGTTGGCCCATTATCCGGTCGAAGTCCACCACCTGCAGGTCAGGTATGGAGTTCTTCTCCGACCGGGTGAGGGTCCTCACCATTCGTTTTACGAAACCCGCAAGATCCGGCTCGTCAGATGTCAGATCTGCACCAAAAGTAGTACTCTGTGAGTAAGAGGCAGCATAATTGGCACTCATCCGTTGTCGCCTGCTGACTGAACCCCTAAAGGGATCTACCTTAGTCTTGACTCTCATAAAGTCAAGTGGCCAAGGTATCTCAATCCTTCCCTTACCTTGGGTATCCGGATGGGGCGCAGGCTTCTGCTCCTCCCCAGTTGTTGCCGCAACAGCTGAACCATTAGGTGGCTCACCACCCTTCGATGCCGTAGAGGCATCCGGCGCTTTCTGCTGTGAGCGTTCTGAGCTTTCGCTCAAAATCTTCATCGCAGCAGGAGATTTGCCTTCGGTCGTTGGACGATCGGATTTGGCAGCAGAATGTGTCTAGGGAGGGGGGTCCTTTCTAGCGGCCTTTGCAGCCGAAGCTTTCTCCAGATCTTCTCCTTGCCTTTTGAGAAGCTTGGATAAGGATCGTGGCACTCTCTTAGCAGAGTCCTGAGAAGTGAACAAGGTTAAATATACCCAACTGACAAATTGCCTTAGTAAAAAAAATACACATAAAAAGTCAGGCGGTCTTACCCCGCCTTTCTTATACTCTTTTGCATCGACGGCTGCTTTCTTGGCAAGTGCAGCCTCTTTGCGCAGCAGCGCTGCCAACTTAGCCGGAGTCTTTGCCAGATCAACCATCTTCAAGGCGTCGGCTGCATGAATGGAATTCAAGATTAGAAGAAGTTATGGAAAGTTTGTATTACTAAAATAACAAATACTCCGGATGTAAGGTAATCTACCCTTGGGAAACATGGGACTCAGCCCGCAGGCGGACAAGAAGCACTCGTCCTTGAAGAAGTCTGGATGGGGGATCCAGTTTTTGGGACCTATAATGTGAGTCCCATCCCCCATGGGCTCGGTTGTTGTCTCAAAAAACCCTGGATCCATTATTTGTTCCCGGGCCTTAGTAGACAGCTCCGGGAGAGGGCACTTCCTGCCTAGAAGAGCCGGCTCTGTGTTGTACCGGCGCAGTGTCCGATTATGCCTTAGAGTTGGGGAAGAAATCAAGTAAAACTTGTCCTTCCACCTGGACCACTTGGACACTTTGTCCAAACTCATCAAATATTGGGGCAAGGTAGTCAGAGTATACCATGCCCCATGGCCGCCTGGGGCCTTGCTCAAATAATGCATGTGAGTGAAGGCGGAGAAGCTTGGATTTATATTTTGGAGCTCGCAGGCGGCGATGTAACTTAGAATGTTCACCCACGAGTTGGGGGTGAGCTGCCAAACTCCTAAATCGTACCCCTTCAGGATTTTCCTAATCCCGGGGTGGTGGGGGAACTGGAGGTCGGCTTCGATGACCGCCTCGTAGCAGACAAAGTAATGGTTTGCATTATCAATATCATCGCTCCAGGCCATTACTACGTCAGCCGGCGGAATGATGATGTCCCAGCCCCTTCCAAAGGGGTGCTTCTCTTTAAAATCCCTAAAGCCGCTCTTTAGTAGGGCAATGTTACCCGGCAACATCCTAGTCCGTTTGGGGTTGGGGTTGTCGGCGACCTTAGGCGGCTGCTGATAGTCAGCCGCAAAATTATCTTGGTCAAAGCTGGAAGATTTGGCCCTTGACCCTTCGCCGGCCTCAGCATCCCTGGCTTCATTAGAAGAGGCGGCTCCCTCGCCGCCTACCTCTCATACCCCCGAGCTCCCGGAAGTAGAGGGAGCCTCTTTATCAGACCTGCTCTCCTCCAAATCCCTCTGTTCCCCGTCTAGGACAACCTCATTGGTTGGCACTGATATAGTGCACCGGCTCCTAGACCTTCTGGTCGTCTGTTTCGTTTTGGCCATTGTGTCCTGCACAGACACAGAGAGGGAGGAATTCAGGGATGAGCACATCGGTTCTGACAGTCCAGAAAAGGCACCCACTGTTCTAGACTCAGCCGTCAGGGGACCAGCTGAGTGTCCTACGCAGTGCCGAGTGTGTGGATTGAGAACTCATTTATATTTTCTAAAACTATGTATACAGGCGGAGAAAGAATTGTATACAAGTTGAACCAGAGAAAAGCTAAAATGGTACAGGCGGTTACCTTACTTTAACTCTGAAAAATCTGAAAACCGATACAGCGGGTAAACCAGGTGTTGAACTGCTAGCACACGGAAACTCGAAAATTCTCTAACGCAGATGGAGGCAGAGAATCTCTCTTTAAAAGCTCTCTCTTTCTCTCTAAAAAAAAGTCAAATGAACGCAAGGTGAGAGAAAAAGGGGGGAAGGGGGGGTAAACTTCTATTTATAGAAGGTGAAAACGTGGGGGAAATTCTTGTTTGAAATTTAAATTTTACTATGCGTTACTGTTCACCTCTAATAGGTGGACACGTGTCACAGGCCCCATGTGATACGCACCTGAGCCCTGTGAGGGGTGAATGTTTAGGGTAAAAATACCCTAGACACGTGGACCAATGAGAGGAGGCCACATGTCGAGTTCAGGATGGCCCACATGGCTTAATATCCCCTTGACACATGGCCCCCTTGGATAAATCTCTGAAATGGCGGCCTTCAAGGGCCCAAATCCCAAGAAGCGCCGTAAAACAGCGCAGCCCACTAAAATCTAGGTCAAGTGACCTAGGTGGGGGCACATTCTCCAATGACCCTATAAATAGGGAGATATTTCCCCATTTTGGGGAGACATTCAATCATTTATTACACCTACATTCTCTCTCATCAGAGAAACACATGAGCCTAGAATCCAAGCAGATCCCCACCTAAATTTTCGTACTCTTTATTCCCTTTCAAGTTACTAACTTGATCTTTGGAGGCGGAGCTCCAACCACCCGGAGTCTCCGTTGTTTTGCAAGTACAACGTAGCCGGACCAGTCTTTGTGACGTAACTCTCCCAAGGGACAAAAACACCCAAAACAACAATAGTTTTTGAACCAATGAGGTAGTTCCAAAACTTCTCAAAAGCATGTACCACGGCAAGAAACTCCTTCTCCATTGTGGTGTAGTTCCGTTGAGCTTCATTCAAGGTCTTGGACATGTAGTAAATGACGTGAAGTTTCTTTTCAATTCTTTGTCCCAACACCCCTCCAATTGCAACATCACTAGCATCGCACATAAGTTCAAATGGCAAATCCCATCTTGGCCCTTGCACGATTGAGTAGAGATCAAAGCCTCCTTTAATTTGTTGAAAGCATGAAGACACTTTTCATCAAAAATAAAGATGGCATCCTTTTGGAGAAGAGCATTAAGGGGTCTAGCAATTTGTAAGAAATCCTTGATAAATCTCCTACAAAACTCGGCGTGCCCCAAAAAGGATCTTACTCCTCTCACATTAATTGGAGGTGGCAATTTTTCAATCACTTCAACTTTGGCCTTGTCGACCTCAATCCCCTTGCTTGATATCTTGTGACCAAGGACGATTCCCTCTTCAACCATGAAGTGGCATTTTTCCTAACACTACAAGAAATAAGCTATTTTGCGACAGCCAAAATTTGTCGTAAAAATAGTAAAAACCGTCGCAAAAAATAGTTGCGACAGTCAACTGTCGTAAACCGTTTGTCGCAATCACAGTTGTCGCAAAATTTTATTTTTGCGACAGTTTGACTGTCGTAAACCTTTTTTACGACGGTTTTACTAATTTCAGCGACAGTTTTATTTTTTGTCGTAATAATTAATCTGCGACAGCTAAAAACCGTCGCAAACTACGACAGCCATTAAAACTGTCGCAAACACCAACTTTAGCGACAGCTAAAAGCCATCGCAAAAAATAAAAAAAAATATAAATAAAAAAAACGAAACCCCTCAACCCAGCCACATCCCTCCTTTAACCCTCACCCACAATAGCCCAGCCGCATAACCCGTAACCACGACCAACCTCCACCACAAACCACCTAACGCCACCACACACTTTCCACTACCACCCAAAACCACCAAATTAAGCCCAGAAAACTCATAAACCCACAAACAACCCTACATCTGAAATTAAACCAAAAAAATCTAAAATACAACACTTCCCCCTTACACTAACCACCGACAACCCCCTAACCTTGCACCCAAAAAAACTAAACATTAAGATCTAAAAATTAAACCCCAACAAACAAAAAAAAATCAAAGAAAAAACCCAACATAATAAATAAAACATAATGAAATCCTTTTTCTTCTTGTCAAAAAAAAACATAATAACCAAAGATAAATGAAAATATAAAATAAATACACAAAAATAACAAACATCAAACAAGAAATACAAATATACATCAAATAATCAAAAACCAAGAATAAATAAAACAAACAAGTTAATGAAATAACAGAAGTTATCAAAAACGGTACAAAATTCAAACAAAAATACCACAAAAAATCAAACGAAAATAAATGACAAAATAACAAAATCTAACAAATTAAAAAAAAAAATCAAATGAAGATGAACGAAAATAATTAACATACCTTCGAAACTTTCCTCTTCTTTGGGTTTTAAGGGTCAAATTCGACCATAAAAACTCCAGATCTGGAATATTTATGGTCCAATTTGGCTAAAAAAACCTCATTATCACAATATTGAACTTTAAAAATATGAATTTAACTAAAAAAACCCTCAGCATTAAGTGTAAATAAGGAGGAGTACGAGAAAGAAAAGAATGGAGGATGAGAAATAGAGAGGAGAAAGGAAAAAGAGAGGAGGAAGAAAAAGAGAGGAAAGAGAGGAGGAGAAGAGGGGAGATGATATGAGAAAGAGAGAAGAGAAAAGAAATGAAAGAGGAGAGAGAAACTGATAGGGAGAGGAGTAACAAATCGGCGTACAATACATTATTAGGGTTTGGTTTGGGATTGTTGGGTATTTATATACCATATGTTTTTTTTTTTGAAAAAAACAACTCTGTGACAGCTTTAAACTGTCGCAGATTACAACGGTTTCAAAAACGTCGTAATCTGCGACAGTTTAAAGCTGTCGCAAATATTATAAAAATTTACAATTATTTTTAATGTCTATTACGACAGTTTATTGGCCAAAAACCGTCGTAAATCAACGACAGATTAGAAAAGTGTCGTAATATTGCGACAAAAACAAAAACCGTCGTAAAATTTAAAAATAACGACAGTTTTGCTAGCTGTCATAGAAAAATTGTCGCTATTTTCCCGGATTCCAGTAGTGCAATTTAGGACCAAGTTGACCTTCTCACATCTTGCTAAGCATTTGCCCAAATTGGACAAACAATCTTTAAATGAAAGGCCCCCTAACGAGAACTCATCCATGAATACTTCCATTTCGGCCTCAAGCATGTCTCCAAAGATACTCATCATGCACCTTTGAAAGGTTGCCGGAGCTTGCAAAGCCCAAATGGCATCCTCCTATATGCAAAAGTACCATATGGACAAGTAAAAGTTGTTTTCTCTTGATCATCCAGGTTTATGGGGATTTGAAAGAAACCCGAATAACCATCAAGAAAGCAATAATACTTGTGCTTGGTTAGTCTTTCAAGCATTTGGTCGATAAAAGGAAGAGGAAAATGATCCTTGTTAGTGGATGCATTTAGACGTCTATAGTCTATGCACATCCTCCAACCGATCACCGTTCTAGTTGAAATGAGATTACCATTCTCATTTTCAACTACGGTCATTCCTCCCTTTTTAGGGACCACATGAACGGGGGAAACCCATCTAGAACTCAAAATGGGGAAGATGATGTCGGCATAAAGGAGTTTGGTGATTTCTTTCTTCACCACCTCCCCCATTTGAGGATTGAGTTTCCTTTGCCTCTCAATGGAAGGCTTAGCACCCTCCTCAAGTGTTATGTGGTGCATACATAAAGCAGGACTAATACCTTTGAAGTTATCAATGGTATAGCCCAAAGCACCTTGGTGGTTTCTTAAAACACCACATAACATTTGATTTTGGCACTCGTTCAAAAAAGAATTCACAATTACCGGAAAAAGTTGAATTAGGACCCAAAAACTCATACCTTAGGTGTGATGGTAGAGGTTTTAACTCTACCATTAAAACACCCTTACCTTCTCTTGAGGTAGCTATTTCCAAAGCATCATCGCTTGTGATTCCCATGCATACTTGCTCAATGCATTCTCCATACTTCCTTCAAGTATTCCTTCATACAATGTCATCTCCTTGCCTTGCTCACCTATCTTTTCCTTATTCAAAAGGACATTCTCAAGGGCATCGTTAGTAGTGAGAAAGTGCTCATGCATAGAAGTCACAATAGAATTAATAGTATCAATCATCATACAATTATCAAGACTAGAGCTTGGATATTTCATGCTCTCATTCAAATCAAATTCTATCACCTCATCTCCTACTTTTAGTGAAATCTTAGCACTTTTAACATCTATTAAAGCGCCCTAAGTAGCAAGAAAAGGTCTTCCTAGAATTATTGGAATGTTCACATCTTCATCCATCTCTAACACAACAAAATCCACCGTGATTACAAACTTTCCCACCCTTAGAGGAACATCCTCTACCTTACCTTTTGGAAATTTTATGGAACGATCGGCCAATTGTAAGGTAATGTTGGTGGGTAGAATCTCCCCTATCTCAAGTCTTTGATATACCAAATATGGCATAAGGCTAACACTAGCCCCAAGATCACATAAAGCATTATCAATTTGCATATTATACATAGCACAAGGGATAGAAAAATTACTAGGGTCTTTCAATTTCGGTGGCATTTTATTCATGATGATTGCACTACAATTCTCGGTGAGATTCACCGTTTCCACCAATTCACACTTTCTCCTTCCACTTAAAATATCTTTCAAAAACCTAGCATAGTTAGCCATTTGCTTGATAGCATCGGTAAAAGGAATTGAAAGGTGAATTTGTTTTAATGTTTCAAGAAACTTTCCAAATTGCACATCTAATTTGTTTCTAACAAATTTGTGAGGATATGGTAGCTTTTGCAATTGTTTTGTTTCTCTCTCTTTTTCTCTTTTCTCTTCACTCTCTTTTTCAAAATCTTTCTCTTTTTCACATTCTTTTTCTTTCTCAAATTCTTTTTCTTTCACACATTCTTTCTCTTTTTCATTCTCATGGTTTTTCTCTCTCTCTTGTTCAAAATCACTCTCAAGGGGAGGCTCACTCATGTTCATTCTCTCATTGCTTCTTTTAAGAGCACTTTCTTCCAACAATTTACCACTCCTACTTGATATAGCATATACGGGCCTTTTAGGATCTAGTCCTTGGGGTGGAAGTTTAGAAGTGCTAGTCCCTTCCTTCAAAGCATTGGCCAATTGAGAAATTTGTGTTTCAAGAAATTTATTATGGGTCATGACTTCACTAAATTTCTTTTCACTAGAGGCCATGAAAGTATTGAACATTTTAGTTTGACTTTCCATCATTTCCTCCAAGCTAGACCTACTAGGTGGTGCTTGTGCATAGTAGTTGTCTTAGGGAGCTCTATTACCTCTAACATTCGAATTAGAAGCATTTTGATTAGAAGAACCTCTATTATTATTGTTGTTCCAATTGTTCCGATTATTAGAGTTTCCCCTTTGGTGATATTGCCCTTGATTCCCATAGTTTCCTTGGTTATTATGATTATGGTTACCATAACCACCTTGTTGGTTGTAGTTACCTTAGGGATTTTGGTCCCTTTGGTTCTTATTTCCCCATTGGTTTTGGTTATGGTAATCATAATCATTTCCTCTTTGGTTATAGGAATTCCCCCCTTGTTCTCTTCGATTAGGTGGTAAGTATCTTTGATTGTCATTCCCATGACTATTATCATAAGACAAGGCATTGACTTTTTCATTTTCATTATCATTACCATCTTCATATTGGAGTTGAGGTTGGGAATCATAATTACAAGAAGAGGTATCATGGTCATAAGACCCACAATTTTCACAAAACAAACACCCATGTGGCATGTTATTAGAAGTAGAAGGAGAAGAGTTAGAATTCATACCTCTCCCCTTAGGTTGGGAGGGATGCTCTTGGATTGAACTAGAGGTCTCTAGTTTTGCCTTGATGGACGTCATCTCCTTGCCAAGGTTGGCGATTTGGGACGTCATATTGTTGATGGCATTAAGGTCATCAACGGAGTAAACCGCATTTCCTCCCTTGTTTAGAGACTATCTCTCCCCTTCTTTCCAATCCATGTGGTGCCTCACCACATCCTCAATTATCTCTATGACTTGCTCCTCCCCGTCTTGTTCATAATCGGGCCACCCGCTCCCGCATCTAGGCTAGTCTTTCCTTGTGGGCTCAAGCCCCCAAAGAAGATTTGAAGCACTTGGTATGTCGAAATGCCATGATGGGGACACTCCCTTTGATATTCTTTATACCTCTCCCAAGCCTCATAAATGTTTTCACTAGCCCATTGACGGAAACCTTGTATCAAAGCCCTTGCCTCGGCCGTCTTCTTTTGAGAGTAGAATCTCCCTAAGAAAGCCGTGGTGACCTCGTCCCAAGTTCTCAAGGAGTTCGGCCTTACTTCTTTCTCAAGCCATTCAAGATCCCTTCCTATCAAGGAGAAAGGAAATAGCTTTAGTCTCACAAATTCTTGAGTTACCCCATTTACCTTGATCGTGTTGCAATATTTTTCAAATTTGTTCAAATGTGCAAGAGGGCTCTCATGTTTTGCTCCACTAAATTGCCTCCTTTTGATCAAATTAATCATTGTAGGGCGTATTTCGAAATCATTGGCTTGAGTAACGGGTGGAGCAATGCCACTTGAAGCTCTATAAGCTCCCGGAGTTCCCAACTCCTTCAAGGGTCTTTGGACCGGTTGTTCCTCGCTAGCCATTTGTTCTTGTCTTTCCTCAAAATTGATCTCCCTAGTTGGGGAAGTAGTTAATGGCCTAGAACCGACTCTCCTTCTCCCCCTATAGGTTTGCTCAATCTCGGGATCGTAAGGCACCAAAATCCTGTTATGATTTCTGCGCATACACTCTCAACAATTACAATTAGTAACGAGGCTACAAATGTAGCAAAAAAGAAACACACCTTTTTTTTGAATTTTTGTTGTTTTATGGTGAACTAGACTCAAGTAATTAATTTTCAATCAACAACACCGCTCCCCGGCAACGGCGCCATTTTGATGGGCGTTAGAACAGTCACACATTCCACACTCAATCAAACACATTTATTAGCAAACACCTTACAAACCAAGCATAATGATAAGTAAGAGTTCGGTCCACAAGGAACGGGATATGGTTGCTAAAGATCTTAACACTTAAGCTAATTCGAAGTCTATGGTCGATTGGGGTTCCTCAAGTAGACAAACAAACTATGATTCTAAATCGATCGATTAAAGACACTAGGGAATGGGATCCACTCAACCAAGGCAATTAGGCAAACGGGGAGTAAAATAGACAAGGTATAGCAAGGACAATATGTAAAATCAACCTCATGCAATTAGAAAACAACTCACACTACTAAACTTAGATTCCTCATTAGTCTAGCAATAGATGATACATAATCAAATTGTAATAAGTAATGACATACTCAATTTACATTCCCTTGTCAAACTAAGCATATCATGATATCAAGCTCCTAAGTCAAGGGTAGCTAATCCTATCATGAAGAACTAACAAGAAATCTCATATAATCCATTTAATTGCAATACAAACATCAATGCTTCTCCCACATTTGCATAATTAACCCAAAAGGGTGAGCTTCACCCAACCCCTAGCAAGAAGAATACTCACAACTCATGTTTATCAACATGAAAACAAGTATTAGGGTTCTAACTTCTTCAATAATTGGGGAAAAGTGATTAACAATTGAAATAACTATTATCCAATAACAAATTATCAAGAACAAATAAAATTAGAAATTGAATAGAGAAAAGTAGAAGGAAGTTACTAATTGAAGCTTGGAAAAGTTAAATACAAAGTGCCAATTCTTAAGGATGAATCTTGAAACCAACTATTACAATGATTAATTTGATGAAAACTAAGATAAATTAATGTTTCAAACTAAGAGGAGTTTCTAAAAACTAGGCTATTTTTGTCTACCTTATAAATGAACTAAAGGGGAAGTATTTATACTCCCCGAAACACATAGGGAAATCCGTCAAAAGAAAACCGATTCCCAGCGAAGGAGCGCCCGCTCCAGATTACTGCACGCCCTCTCCGACTGTCTTCAAAATACAAGCAGTTTTGAAAGTTTAGGGAGGAGCGCCCGCTCCTCACAGGGTGCACTTGGCCTTAAGTTTTGTAGAAACATGGAAGAAGGTTTGGAGTGCCCTATCCATTCTCTAATTTCCTTGCCTTAAACTCAAACCATGCATCGAATGCTTGCCAAATTGAGTCAATAGACCTGCAAAACATGGACAAACACAAACCAAGAGGGGGCAAGGCCGAGACAAAACATTTTTATTCAAAAACGGGTTATAAAGAGGGGAAATGAATGCAAAATCGGGTTTAAATTAACACAATAAGTGGTCAAATAAACCACTTATCACCTGTCAAACTGAGAATCTTCCTAGAGCTGCCAGACAACCGGTTAATTTTTTAACTTCCTTCATAGAACGGGGCGACTGCATGTCGATTACCGCCTGTATTTTTTCAGGGTTGGCCTCTATCCCCCTTTGGTCAATCAAGAATTCGAGAAACTTCCCAGAATCAACACCAAAGACACACTTTTTTGGATTAAGCGTGACCTTGTGCCGCCTGAGTGTGGCGAATGTTTCTTGGAGGTCAGATAGGTGATCCGTCTGTTGTTTGGGTTTGACTATCATATCATCAATGTACGCCTCTACATTCCTCCCAATTTGATTAATGAAGACTGTATTAATCATTTGTTGGAAAGTAGCAGGCGTATTCTTCAAACTAAACGGCATCACATTGTAACAGAATAACCCCTTATCAGTGACGAATGTCGTCTTTTCTTGGTCCTTTTTACACAGGGGAATCTGATGAAAGCCTGAGTAAGCATCCATAAAACTCATCAAGGCATGTCCGGTTGTAGAGTCGACCAGACTATTGATCTTTGGAAGTGGATAACTATTCCTCGGACATGCTCTGTTCAAGTCAGTGTAATCTACACACATGCGCCAAGTACCATTCGGCTTCTTTACAAGCACAACATTTGCAACCCATTCAGGGAAGTTACATGGCCGAATAAACCCAACGTCTAACAGCTTTTTAACTTCGGCGGCTGCCGCCTGACTTCTTTCCTCGCCATGGTTTCTTTTCTTTTACCGAATGAGCTTCTTTTTGGGATCCACGGCGAGTTTGTGGACAGCAAGATCCGAGCTGATGCCTGGCATATCTTCCACTTCAAAGGCAAAAATGTCTTTGAAATCTTTCAACAGTTGGTGCAAACTTGTGCTCAACTTAGCAAAAGCAGTCGTCCCCAACTTAACAGATTGCTCTGGACGGTTGTCGTCCAGAGATATATCAATGTGCTCACTAGCCGGCAGGGGATGGAGGTCATTTGAACGTTCCCCGGTCAGTGATTGCTATTGCTTTTATTTTTTGACCACCGCCAGCGGATTAGGCTTTCGTTTCTTAATGGTTGGTGGGGCCGGATGGTCATCCTTGACCTCATCAAGGTTAATTGGCTCTTTGCCCTGACCGGCTGCGGCAGCCGCAGGCTTGACATCCGAGAGATAGCATTCTCGAGCCGTCTTCTGGTCCCTATTTAGGGAGCCAACAGTCCCATCATCCCTCTCATACTTGACAAGCATGAGAGCAAGAATGATGATTGCCTTGCACTCGTTAAGAATGGGTCGTCCAAGGATGAGGTTGTAGGCAGTCAGCTCCTCGACCACAAGGAATCGGATGGTCATATGCCGACCACTTCCTTTCTCTCCCAGTCGGATGGGCAAATTAATGCGTCCAACTGGATGCACAACTCCTCCCCCAAAACCCACAAGGAGGTGGGAGACATCCGTCATACTATCCGGCCTGTATTTCAGGTTGGATAGACATTTGTAGCTAATGATGTCTGAGGAGCATCCTGTGTCAATTAAGATGCGACCAACCAATTGTTTGGCCACTTTGCATTCTTTGACCACATTGTCATCATGCGGCCGATGGACTTTGCCTCTATCCTGTTCGGTGATGATGACTTCAGGGAAGGCGGATGTGCTAGCCGCCTGTCCCTCATCAACAGAATGGACCATCTATCTTAGATGATCATTGTTGCCTCGGATGGTTGGACCACCACTGGCGAATCCGCCTGCTATCGTATAGACCGTTCCTCATCCATTTCAGAGTTGATAGCAGGCTGGGGAGTCTTTTTGCTCTACTTCCCAAGATTCGATTTTAAAGCCACTTTGGACTTCACATAAGATTTCAGCGCTCCTTTGTCGGCCAGACGATCAAGCTCCCCCTTGAAACTGAAGGAGTCGTTGGTGTCATGGCCGACATCCTCATGGTAATGATAGCGTTTGTTCTTGTTCCGATTTTCAGCGGAACCTTTCATAGGAGTCGGCTTCTCAAGAGTCAGCCGATCCTTAATCTCCATGACAATGGAGTAGTTGTCCTTGTGGAACTCGTACCTTGGATCGTACGACTTCCACTCTTTCTTTTTCTTCTAGGCCGGCTGATCGGAGTTATCAACCGCCCAGATCTATTTTTTCTTTTTGCTCTCTTCTTTCTTTAGAGACGGCTAAGCAGGCCGACTCTCCTTCTATCGGTCAGACTTCTTAGAGTTTGACTGCTTATTAAAGGAGAAAGAGCTCGGTCGCCTGTATATAGGCGTCCGCCTCCATCAGGGCTCCTTGAAGGGTGAATATTTTCTTGCGGACAAGTTCAAACTTGAAAGTCGACCCATCCTTCAGACCTTTAAAAAATTCTATGAAAGTCACTTTGTCAGACAGTCCTTGTATCTAGATTCTCACCAGATTGAACCGCCTGACGTATGATCGCAGCCCTTCTCTAGCTCCCTGCTGCACATGGCCTATATCAAGGCTGGTTTTCTTTGTAAGGATGTTCATTGGGAAGTTAGAAGCAAACAAGAACGCAAGCGTATTGAAGCTGTTTATGCAACCAGCCGGTAGATTGCCATACTAGTGTTGGGTTACGCCCTTCAGGGTGGCTGGGAAGCATAGACACCAGGCGACATCATTCAACCCTTATAAGTACATGAGGTGGGTTTATGCCAAGAGGTGGTCTTCAAGGTTGGAAGTACCATCATAAGTTCCAACCATGACATTTTTAACCTTGGTCGGCTGTTTGTCCTCGGCTATTTTCCTAGAGAACGCAGAGGCTGCTCCCCAAGGTTTTGTAGCCGAAGCTGCCAGTCCAAAGGCTGATAGTTATATACCACCTTTCCTCCGAAGAAGGCAGGCTGGATGTAAGGCAAAGCAGGAGGTCTGTAAGGTGGTTGTGCCACATATTGCGCCAAATTGATTAGGTGAGGGCCCGACTGCATGAGGGGGCCGCTTGAGGGAGTCCTCGGCACGGAAGGGGAATTCCTCACCGAGGTGTTCTGAAAGCTGTCGTGATAAGTCGACGTTGAAGCCGACTCCGACAGCTGCTGACTCCTTAGCTAGTCGATGTACTAACGAGCATCAAGAAATGTTTGTTTGCTACCATCCGGCTGAACATGCCGGATGGCTTTCCTTTTCACCGTTTCAGGGAAACGGAGTCTTGACAGGTCAAATTGAGGTCGAGCCTTCTCCAGATGAGGAGTCGGTTGTCGATATCGGAACGACTTCTGCTGCCCAGACTTGGCAGTCGTCCGCTTGTTGATTAGTCCTTTGATTTCATCCCTTAGGCTCGTCACGAGTGACTGGGGCTGATCCTGCTGCTTGGGAGGCATTAGTCGCATGCCCTGTGGGCTTACTTGAGGGTCCAGGGGGCCTATTACTACCCGCCTGGTTAGCATTGCACTCCCGCCTGTCTTTCTAACGGAGGCGCTTAGAGATAAGTGACCCATTAGGGGCCACATAGGTTTCGACATCTGCGTCGTCACCTGAGTCATGGTCCGTATGGAATTGTATTTATTCCAAAGGTCGGTTGGTCTCTGGAGGCAGCACAGGATTATCTTGGGGAGCCATCTTAGAGGTACTCTCCCCACACACGGTGCCAAATGTTTCGGGGTTTTTTGTGTCCCTCGGGAGAGTTACAACTCAAGACTGGATTCCACAAGGTCGCCTGTACCTACAAAGCAAACGGACCGCCGGATGGTCGGTGGTCCGCCTCCGAAGATTAAGTTAGTAAAGTATTCGGAGTAAAACGTGCGGAAATAAAGTTATCTGCTCGGATTCCAAGCTCGGGTATTGTGATGTCTGTTTCTTGAGAACGACAGCTCTGTAATAAATGTTGATGTGACGTCCCCTCGTAAATAAGGGAATTATCCCTATTTATAGGGTCTTTTGGGGAAGTGTGTCCTCCCTAGGGTTTTATGACCTAGGGATTAGGGCACGCCGTTTTCCGACACCTCAAAGTTTGGGCCTTTGAAGGCCGCCATTTCAGAGGTGATATCTGAGTGACACGTGTCGCACATCCTAAGAGGCCATTTGGGCGTCTCTTAGGGCGACACGTGTTGATCTCTTATTGGTCCACTTGGGATCATCAAATACCCAAAATCAGGGATGTATCTGCCTGACACGTGTCACCATCTGGAAGGTCCAAGGTGGCGCCCCTTCCAGTGACACATGTCAGGCTCTATTTGGGCCACTTGGCTGGGTATAAAATACCCAAAACATTAATCATATCAAAAAAGGATTTGATTGATGAATTACAATATGCGATGATAGTAATAAGTATGATATGATATACATATGAAATGGTAAAGGCAAGTAGTGTAATACTATTAACTTGCAAACTAATACTCTATAAATGCGCACTCCTTATGTCTTAAAACTTAGAAATGTTAATTTGCATATGATTGGTTTTGTTTATATACCTATATGCATGAAGTCGAATTGGATTATAAGAATAATGAATAAATTGAACATGAAATACTTACACATATATATGGACCTGAAGTTCCTTAAATTTATAAAGGTTTAAAAACCCTAAAAATGATATAAAAATACGTATATGACCTAGTAAATTCTATTAGTTTCTAATAAAGTATGTTGCTAAAAAGCATCCGCGATACTAATGCGTCTGTATATAGACAAAAATTCCATGAGAAAGAATTTACAAAAGGTTTTGAATGTATTTTAGGTATTGAACTCTAAGTGAGTATTGAAGATACATAAATTACTATATGTACTCACTCCATAAGTGAATGAGAGTTCATGTGATTAAAAGGAAGCATATTTTCATTATGTTTTCGTAATTACAAATCATTGAAAAGCTTAATTAGAATTGCAAAGATGATTACATATTAACTATTGGACCAAGAAATAATTTTTTAAGTTTATAAATTGCAATATGACATTGTGAGAATTTATACACAATCAACGTTTTATTATGCCCATAAATATAAGAGGTTTCGTTTTTTTAAGATGAGTGTAATTGGGCATGAGGAACATGATAAGTGTTCTATAAGTATAATTTTATATAAGCATATTTTTGCTAAAAGAAACACGTTAATTGATACATGACATTGCCAAAAGAATTTATGGCTAAAAAGTTGCAAGGATTTTAAAGGTTGTTGGATTGATTCATTCCATACCCCCATATGCAAGGATTAGGGGGAGATTGTATGTAATCCTTGCATATAAATAATAAAATATATTGATAGTTAGTTTGATACATAAAATAACTTAAATATCAACGATTTATTTATTAAAAGTGGCCACGTGTTAATTAAATATTTTGAAATGATACCATCCTGAAGATGGATATAAACAAATGACATTTATCATATACTAGTTGTAAATGCTCTAATTTAAAATTGATGTCCTAAAAGTACAACATCAATTGTTGATGAACCTATAGCATGCCTGAAGCGTGATAAATCAATAGATTCTAAAGATAATAAAGTATCTTTGAAAAGGAAAGGAGTCACTATTGACAATGACAAATTTGAGGAAGTGGTAAATCTCATTACATTTCTAGAAGAAATCACTTTAATAAAGTTCATATGTTTGATGATTATATAAAAGACTCCAGAAGAGTATGAAATATCCAATGAGATTAACATGTATCAAGTTTATAGTTTAAACTCCAGTAGAGTATGAGTAATTATTGGATAAAATATTAATTGATTGTCTTGCGAATTGTATAAAGAAACACATGTTGGTGTTATAATATCATATCATATTTCATGGCCATGCTTAAAGTAAGTTTAATAAAGTAATCACTAGTGTTAGAAAACTGACCAGAGTTCAAATTTTGAAAAGTGACTGGATGTGATAATTAAATTAGGTCATCCGGGGTTTAAAAATTACCCGTTATAGAAACTTGAAGTTTCGTTTGATACTATGCTAACTCTCTCTCAATATTAGATGTATGAAATGAAATGAATGGCAGGACATAACATTGAGATTAAGCTATATATATTTGGATTGTGATTCATACTAATTTGTATTGATGAAAATTTTAAGAGTTAATAGCTTATAAAAAGGAGTAATGGGTGACCAGAAGTTCACTAAAATAACGTATATATTGTTGCAAACTATCAGAGAACCATAAGCTCACCAAATACATTATTTAAGGCTTTAAAGATCCAGAAGATCACCGCCTAGTAGAATTACAAGCATGTAATCTATGCTTGTATAACAATTCTTTTGATTGGGGCTATTATATGTCAGCACATAAGAAATTGGAAAAGAATGGAAAATGTACAACTGCACAACACATGTCTCCCCATTGACATTGTTTTCCAGAAGACATTATAATAGATGGCCTATTATAATATATGTCTAATAGATATGGTATTTGGCAAGATAGTGCAGTTGACACTAATAGTGTAATAGTATATAAATACCATAGTGTATGAAATACCCTAAAAGTGGTATAGATATCTGAATTATTATAATAGATGGCCTATGATGTAAGAAAAGTTATGATGGTACCAATGAGAAATGTATTCAGATATCATAGTAAAAATAGCATGTGAAATGTAAGTTAAAGGAATTTTATGATACCGGTACATAATGGAACCGATGAATAATATGCATATGCATAATGGAATGGACTAATGAGTAAGGGATCTGAAATATATGTACATTTTGATGTCGACATAATGATAATGATCATAAGTTTATCATGGACCTGAAGTCCAGTGAAATGTGGATTTTTAAATCCACACTATAAAGTTTCATGCGTCATTTTGAGTCTTATATTCATGTGCATGTGAGTCATAGGTTAATGTTTTATTGCATATGTAGGAAGTTAGATGCATTACTCATTGTATAATTTGTTTAATATGTTATCATCTTTTATATATCTCATATTGCATGGATTAATTTCTTACAATGGTTGTGGTGTATGTGAATGCTCATTTAAAGTATAGTACGACAAATTTACAACTTTGATGAGAAATTAGAAAGAGATATTTATATTCCAATGGGCTTATAATTGTAATGAAATTATTGATGATACTTATTTAATTGCACGTTATGAATCATTGATGGGTGTCATAAATGGCACCCATTTGATGAGCATTTAGGTTTTTTTTACCTTCTTTTCATAGCTTTCATGCTTAATAAATGCTTAGTTTTATGCATTTGGTCTTGGTTTTACCTTTCCTCTCTTATTTTGTAGCTTTTATGCATTTTGTTGGTTTTTCTACTCTTTTCTCCTTTATTTGCTCTATTTTCGTGGTTGTAGGTATTGTACAAGGTTCGGGTCTTGATATTGATGATCTACTAAGGTGGGATATGCTTTAGAAACAAGCTCATGGCAATTGGAAAGCTCAAGATGCAAGGAAGTGGATTCTCCAAGTTCTAGCTCTTGCGCTCTCAAGCCGTGCTCTCATGAAGATGGGGTGTTGAACCTGATGTATCTATTTAATATAGTATTTTACCCCCGTCCCTTGGTCATAATTAGTAGTGTTTTTGGCTCTTTAGAGCCACTTTTATTACTAATTGGTGTTTTCTAGTGTTTTCGTAGATTTGGTTGACTTTTGTAGGGATTTATGCTTTTAGAGTATTTGGAGCAACTACGGAAGCTAGAAGGACGCAACCACTTTTGGAGCCCAAGATCGGTGAGAGCCAGTAATTAAGGGCTCGGTAATTGGGATCCCGTGGCGTTTGGACCAAGTATTCGAGACCCGAGAGGAAACCCAGATTGGGCCGAGAAATCTAGCCCAATCGAAGTCCAAGCCTCAAGAGGAGCAAAGACCCGATCGGGCAACCTCTAGCCCGATTGGGCGCGGCAAACCATAGGGCTGCATGCTAAGGCGCGCCCGATCGTGCGAGCATCTAGCACGATCGGGCGATGCTGCTTGGGAAGAACGCGAAGAAAAAGGCACGCCCGATCGAACGCGCGTTTCTGGAAGACCTGATTTAGTTTAGTTTTAATTCCTGTTTTAGGAAACGTTTAAATACGATTTTGTACGGAATTATTAGGGGACCTTCTTTCTGAGACTTTCTCTCTCTACTGAGGATCTTTTCTCTCTCTTAACTCTTCTCTCTCTCTTAACTCTTCTCTCAACTTTTGTTCTTGATTATTTCCATTAATACAGATTAGTTTGGTAGCGATATCTCTTCTCTTTATCTTGTTTCCTTTCATCATGACTTATTTTATTGCTTTGATTTGTTTAGTTTTTAATATGTGTGAGTAGTTTTATTTCTAGGGTTTATGGGGATCCATAAATAATATGAAGGGGTAATTTATTATTATTAATTATCAATGCTAGATTAATTTTCTATTGATTGATTTAATGCTCTGTGACTAGATTTGCGCAGATCTTTTATGCATGAGTTTAACAATATTGATTCGAGATTCGACAGATGAGAATTGATGTTTAGGTCTAGTTTCAATAGGCAGGTTAATTTATAAATGGTTAAGTCGAGATTCGAGAGATGAGATTTAATACCGGTAGATTAATTCTATGATTGTAATACGTAGCGAAAGCCCTTTACAATCTGGTTAATTGATGCATTGATGATTAACTATTATTGATTATTGGTATTGCATGATAATTTCTTATTGAATTGTTTTAACGTTTTACAATTACGGCTTGTAAAAGTATAGCAATATTAAATTGATGAATCGAGCAGATGTTAATTTGATATTAAAGGCTATTTTCAATAAGAACTTAGATCTAGTAAATTGCGAGAGCCTGTTAGATCTATGTTGATTAATAAATTGCGAGAGCCTATTAATCGTGTTATTTATGCAATGTCAATGATTGATTACTATGTTTTACCCTGGAGTATTATTTATTGGTGAACCTATGCCCTAGATCCTTTTATATATTGTTTTCTCCCTATTCCTATTCTTTGTAGTTTGGTTTCATACTCAAATATAAATATTGGTTACTTAGATAATTTAGATTATAATAATTAATTAGGAGTAAAAAGACTTGTTTCCCTGTGGAGATCGACCCTACTTCCCTATCTACTTTAGTTAGAGGATTTAGGTATTTACTTTTGATTAGGGGATACGACTTTACCCTGTCAAAATTTAGCACTGTTGCCAGGCAAACGATTTTATTTTTATTTCTGATAATTTTTGTAGTCTAGATTATTTCCCTTTTTGTCTCAGAGAGCGATAGTTCTCTGAGACAAATCTCACATTTGCTTCTAGTTTTTGTTTATGCCCAGGTGTTCCAGATCAGGTTATATCCCATTCGATCCTGAGATCGAACGTTCCTTCCATAGACAGAAAAATCTCTACAAGCAAATCCTGGCGGATTCTGGTGATAATAACAATAATCACCGCGATCCTCCAACTGATTCTAGCGATTGAGACGCATCATCAGACGCAGAATCAGAGATGACGGCTCCAAAGAAGCTTAGTGATTATTCACAACCAAAGCTTACGGATTTTCCACATCTCACCCCTACTCCGGCTCTTGATGGGGTTCAATTCGAAATCAAACCTCAATTTATAACGATGATAGAGAGGAAGCACTTCAGTGGGGCCAAGGGTGAAGACCCGAATCTTCACATTGCCGACTATTGTCAATATTGCAACACCATCAGGCAAGCCGGGGTCACTCAAGACCAAATTAGGGAGATTCTCTTTCCCTTCTCATTAACTGGAAAAGCTAAATTGTGGTTTAATGGCTTAAATAGAACTACACTTGGTATAACTAACTGGGAAACTCTTGTTTTGAATTTCTATAACAAGAATTATCCTGCAGAGAGAACAACAGTACTACGGAGTGGGATTCAGAACTTTGCCCAAGAAGCCGATGAATCTTTATATGAGGCTTGGGAGAGGTTCAAGGACTTACAAAGAGAATGCCCTCACCATAATTTAGCGCAATGGCAGTTAATCCAAGCCTTTTATAACGGCATTGGAAATTCCTCTAGAATAATTTTAGTCTCTGCAGCTAGTGGAAGATTCATGAATCTTAATGTTGATGATGCAGGTCAGGTTATTGAAGATATGGCGATACATAATTCCTAATATGGGAATCCCAGAGGATTTGCTAACAAGGGGAAGCATAGTGTCGACTCTGTATCCTTTTTGCAAGCTTAACTAACCTCTATTTGCCAAAAATTAGATATTCTGAGCACTGCTAATGTAGCTAATGTTTCTGCAATAAATAATAATTCTAATGAGGCTTTCTGTGAAAATTGTGGTATTGTAGGTCATTGGGAGCAAGATTGCAGGAGTTCCGTGGAGCAAGTTAATGACTTCTAAGCTTATATGCAGAATAACCCATACTCCAACACCTACAATCCTGGGTATCGAAATCATCCGTACCTTTCCTACCGGAGCACTAATGTTCAAAATCCACCACCACAAGAACCACAGGCGCCACAGCAGAAGAAATATTATCATCCCAATGCTAGCCAGAAGAACCAGCCACAACAACCCTCCCCATCTTCTGACCCTTCTCTGGTGGAAATTAGAGCAATGTTGGCCAGTATGCAAAAGTACATGGAGAGCAGAGACTCGAAAATTGATCAAATTATAGCGCATAATAAAATTATGGATAATCAAATTGCGCAACTCTCCGCTACTCTACAAGCCCGCCAACAGAGAGCTCTGCCAGCACAACCGAATAGGCCTACGGATCAAGCATTTGCAATTACTCTAAGGAGTGGTTCAACTATGAAGGGCCCTCTAAGCCCAAAGTTGATGGGCCCTCTAAGCCCAAAGTTGATGAGCATGTTTTATTAAATAATGTTAATCTTGATTCCATTAAACCAAACAATGTAGTTGATAGCCCTGCAGGGCTAAAGGATAATACTAACATATCTAATTCTACATTGCAGGGTAAAACTCCAGAGAAGGTGGCTACTCCAGACAAGAATAATAATGCTCCAAATCCAATTATCAAACTTCCATTCCCCAATCGTCAATTGAAGACAAACTTGGATAAGCAGTTTAGTAAGTTCCTGGAGGTGGTTAAAGATTTGAAGGTAACAGTTCCCTTTACTGAATTAATCACACAAATCCCCTCATATGCAAAATTTATGAAAGAAATATTGACGAGAAAAAGGTCTATTAGTGAGGTAGAGACAGTAGCTTTCACTGCAGAGTGTAGTGCCATACTTCAAAATAAGTCTCCACCTAAATTAAAAGATCCGGGTAGTTTTTCTATCCCTTGTCATATCGGTAATCTCCTGATTGATAATGCATTATGTGATTTGGGTGCTAGTGTTAGCGTCATGCCATTATCTGTGTGTTCTAAGTTGAATATAGGTAAATTAAAAGCCACCAATATAACTCTACAAATGGCCGACCGTTCTTTCAAATACCCCTTAGGTGTTTTAGAGGATGTCCCCGTTAAAGTAGGTAAATTTTATATACCTGTAGACTTTGTTGTTCTTGACATGGCTGAGGATATGCAAACCCCAATTATTTTGGGTAGACCATTCCTTAACACTGCAGGAGCAGTCATAGATGTACGAAGTGGTAAGTTAACACTATTAATAGGGGATGATAAAGTTATTTTTAATCTGAATAATGCCCCTAAAAGCTCCATGACTGAGGAGAAATGTTTCAGTGTTAATGTGGTTGTAAATTATTCTAATAAGCCCCAAGCTCTTGAAAAGATCCCTTGGAGGCGGTATCTTGTGTGGCATCCTTTTCAGATGAGATAGACAAATGGCAGAAGGAAGTCGATGCATTAGAAAGAGCACTCTACAATGTTGGTCTTGGTTTTGAGGATGAAAAGGTGGAACCGTTAAAGCAAGTTGTGCGAATCGAGCCTACGGTAAGTGTTTCGCCAGGTCGAGTTGCAAGTGTTGAACGCAATGACAATTTGAAGCAACACTCGATCGAAGAAGGATTTTTAGTGCATAGCATTGAAGATCCCCCAATCCAAGTCAAAGAGGATCCACCAGATAAGGTGGTTTGGCGTCCCACAGGGTATGTCAGAAAGCTGAATCGCAGCCTGAACACCGCTAGACCGGGTGAGAAACCACCCGATCAAGCGTTAGGCCAAGGGTCGTAGATATTGTACTTGGTAAGAAGGTCGTGCGGGACCTAGATAAACCAGCGCTTTGCGAGAGGCGACCCGTATTTCTTGCTTTCTGTACTTTTTTTTCCTTTTCTTTAATTTTTATTTTGAGAGGCGAGGAGAGTGAAATTTTACCGTTTATAAGTGTTTTTGAACAGGTATAGGTTTAAGAGGTCGAAAGACTTAGAAAAATTTAAAGACGAAGAAAAGCTACGGAAATCTGATCGGGCACGGGCCCGATCGGGCGGAGCTCGCCCGATCGGGCGCGAAAACAAGGCAAATTCCAGCCTTAATTTAGCCCGATCTGGCGCGCAAGGTGAGCTGGATAGTCGAGAAAACATCGCCCGATCGGGCGCGTAAAGAGAGTCGGAAACTCGAGGAAATTTCGCCCGATCGGGCGAGGTTGCCCGATCGAGCGCAAATCGAGTGGAGGAAAAGATATGTCGGGCGAGGCTCGCCCGATCGGGCGCGCCTATTTTTGGCCGTCCCCTTATAATTTTCTTCTTCTTTCTTTCCTCATTTTCTTCGTACTTCATCTTCTTCTCCATTACTTTCTCTCTCTAAAACCTCTTTTTTTACACCTTCAAACTCACTTCTTTTTCAAGATCTCCTTAAATTCATCCATCAAAACCTAAAAAATTTTACATATTATTAATCCTCACATCTTCCTCCACATTTCCCACCTATTTTCTCCCACTTTCTCTCATAATTCCTTCAAACCCCTAGAGAGAGAAAGCTCCAAGCATCAACTTTTTCCTCATATAATGGCCTCAAAACGTTCAAGGACCCAAAGGGGTGAGAGTTCGAGGGCACCACAACCAACGGTCAATCCAAATCTTCAAATTCCGGGATGGGAGGAGGTTGTCATTACCTCGGAGGAGCAACGGGTTAGGATGATAAACCTCATCGATCACCAGGTAATCTCTACCCGTTTTATTCATCATCCCACACTAGTTAGGTTAGGCCTAGATAAATATTTGGAAAAATTGTTCAAAGGTATAGGCATGAGTGGTTTCTTTCAAATGTGCCATGATACGTATGACTACTTAACATTGTAATTTATTTCAAGTTTTAATGTTATTAAAATGAATGCACTAATTACTCATGTACAATTCTGATAATTAAACAACGATGTGAGACTAACTCTTAAAGAATTTGGAAAGTTGTTTGATTTAAAATCGGATAAACCGATTGAACCCTCTCAAGACCACACCGCCGTGGTCTATAAGAGGCTAACTGGGGAGGATTTAGTAAACCTCCAGCATGCCAAAGGGACGTGGATTCAACATCCCGTCCCAAAACTTTGGAAAAGATTTGCCGGCCTCACTATTTTTGGGAGGCATGAACCGGCAAATGTTAGGAGAGATGAATTGGAACTTTTGGCATCCTATGTTTTTCCTACCGCTGAAAAATTGAACATACCCCATAGGATAGCCAATCACTTCCAAAGGGCGGCCAATGCGGCCGAGGCTAGTAGGTCTAGTGCACCTATTTATTTTGGGGGGTTAGTGACCCACATTGCTAAGAAACACCAAGGTTGGAACCCGGATGGGCATAGGAAAGTTGTAGGATCAAACCTCATGGACCTACCCTATTTAGGGAGTTTGAACTGGGTGCAACCTGTGGGGAGTGATACTTGGTGGATAGTCCACCGAAAATCGGGTAGGAGGGACCAAGCCTTTACCTTACCCAACCCCGCCTTGACCAAATTTGAGAAGGGGAAGCCTTCTTATACTTTCGAGATTAATGGTCAAGGTGAGGTTCAACCACCTCACCCTTCACCACAACCCCACCAATCCCCCCTAGACCATTCCCCCACTCACCATTCACCACACTACCAACCACCTCCACCCTTCACCTATGGCATACCCACTTCCTCGGTCGACTACAACGTCGATCCCAATGCCCCTTATGACTTTTCGGCTTTTAGGAGCCAATTAGACCGCATCGAGACAGGGCAAGGGAGAGTTGAGGGTATGATGTAAAACCTAGATTCTAGGTTAAGCACCTTAGATGGGCGGGTTGGTTACATAGAGAGGAACCTCGGGAGGGGCCTTTATCCCATGTATGATGATTATGCCCGTCGGGGGGCTATTCCTCCCGATTCACTTACTCCCGATTGGTTCCAATACCCCCAAGGAGGGTATTCTCACCCCGGTGCGTATGGTACTTATGTGGACTACTCTTCGGTCCGCGGATTTGGAGGTGATGCACCTTTTGGGGGTATGGGTGGGAATGTGGACCCTAACTCCTTTGCAGGTGGTTCGGGTTATGGTGGTGCTGGACCAAGCCAAGGTGGTGTCGGTTCGAGTCATGGAGGAGGACATGAGAGGATGGATGATGATGAGGACTAGCTATGCTGAGCTAGTTTCCGAGCCAATGAGGACATGGTCTGATTCTGGCTTGGGGGAGATTTTTGTTTGGTATTTTTCTTTTCCTCTTTTCTTTTATTTTTGGTGTGTTTTATTAGGTTAGATTTCTTTCTTTCTAGGTTAGTTTTTATTGCTTTCTTATTTATGAAAAATACAAAAAAAATTGAAAAATAAAAAAATCCAAAAATACGTTCCAATGAATTATAAATTATGCTTCCCTGTGCCCCTTACTTGAGAAAATTGTTTTGATTCTTGGTATTTGATGATAGGCATTGTGGATTAGTTGATCATGATTTGATGTTTGATTGCCTTAAAACCTTAACATGCGTCAACTTTGTCCAACTATTTGTGAATATAGTGCTTGACTAGTTGATTTGGTTAGGAAATGTGTGATAGTTCCATAATTCCTGGTATGTCAATGAATTTGAGTATTGATTTGAAACTATGAGTAGTGTTTCATGACTTATTATTATGCACATGAGGAGGACGAAGGCGATCATTCTTTTAGGTAGCCTTCAGAGTATTAGATACATTTGTTCCCTTCTTGTTACCCATGTTGTTGCTTGTGCCCTGTTATTGTTTATTTAGCCACATTACAAGCCTATATGAGCCCCATTGGTTACTAGTCCCAAGCTTGGCTTGGGGGAGCTATTAGTTGGTGAGGTGAGGGAGTTGTGGTGTGCATATTATTTGCACAATGTGGGAATAAAAGAAGAGTTATTGTTCTTTGATTTTTGATTAGAAAATATTGATATTGTGTTTCAAAGTTGAATTTTCCAATATGAGTTAAAAAGAAAAAAAAAAAAGCAAAAGAAAAATTTATTAATGCTCAAATGTTCTATTTGAAGGTTGTTCAAGGAAAAAGAAAAAAAAAGAAGAAGAAAAAAATTCAAGTAGAAAAAAAAAATAATAGAATGAGTTCAAAGTTTGTTTTTCACTCAAAGTTATACATTATCATATTTTTATGAGTGATTATTGTAAGTGTTGGGATTGTTTATGATGATTAAAGTTGTATTTGGAGGTTTTTGTTGGAGTTGGTTATGTTTATGTAGATGTATGATCATCATTATTTTGATCATGGGTTTATTAGGTTTTGGCTCCCTTAATGCATAGCTTTTCTCTCACATGATCCTAAATATATCCTACCTTTACCCTAGCCTTACATTACAAGCTTAAAAGACCTTCCGACCTTGTGCATAGAAGTTATGTAAATGTGAAAGTGTTGTTTATCAATGCAAGTTATGACTTGGCGTATTTCGAGTCGACTAGTGTGAGTTGGGAGGGCATTGTTCACATTAAGGGGTTGGATGGAGAGCGATCGAGTACATATTTTACTCGCCACATAAATGAGAGTTGAGTGTGTGAGCACTAGTCTTGAATTCTATATGCTCTAGTGGTTTGCTCTATTTGACAATTGTTACGGAAGAAAGGTAATTAGATGGATTTGATTAATTGACTCTGAAGCATGTTTATTTGATTTACTCTGAATCGTTTGTGCTCGATTTTTACTTTATGGGGTGAAGCATATTTATTGATTCATTGATGAGATCTTTGCTTAGGGACAAGCAAAGGTTTGGCTTGGGGGAGTTTGATGTGTCTATTTTATATAGTATTTTAACCCCGTCCCTTGGTCATAATTAGTAGTGTTTTTGGCTCTTTAGAGCCACTTTTATTACTAATTGGTGTTTTCTAGTGTTTTCGTAGATTTGGTTGACTTTTGCAGGGATTTATGCTTTTGGAGTATTTTCCCGGGATATTTTAGAGCAACTACGAAAGCTAGAAGGACGCGACCACTTTTGGAGCCCAGGATCGATGAGAGCCGGTGATTAAGGGCTCGGTTGGGATCCTGAGGCGTTTGGACCAAGTATTCGAGACCCGAGAGGAAACCCAGATTGGGCCGAGAAATCTAGCCCAATCGAAGTCCAAGCCTCAAGAGGAGCAAAGACCCGATCGGGCAACCTCTATCCCGATCGGGCGCGGCAAACCATAGGGTTGCATGCTAAGGCACGCCCGATCGTGCGAGCATCTAGCACGATCGGGCGATGCTGCTTGGGAAGAACGCGAAGAAAAAGGCACGCCCGATCGAACGCGCGTTTCTGGAAGATCTGATTTAGTTTAGTTTTAATTCCTGTTTTAGGAAACGTTTAAATACGATTTTGTACGGAATTATTAGGGGACCTTCTTTCTGAGACTTTCTCTCTCTACTGAGGATCTTTTCTCTCTCTTAACTCTTCTCTCTCTCTTAACTCTTCTCTCAACTTTTGTTCTTGATTATTTCCATTAATACAGATTAGTTTGGTAGCGATATCTCTTCTCTTTATCTTGTTTCCTTTCATCATGACTTATTTTATTGCTTTGATTTGTTTAGTTTTTAATATGTGTGAGTAGTTTTATTTCTAGGGTTTATGGGGATCCATAAATAATATTAAGGGGTAATTTATTGTTGTTAATTATCAATGCTAGATTAATTTCCTATTGATTGATTTAATGCTCTGTGACTAGATTTGCGCAGATCTTTTATGCATGAGTTTAACAATATTGATTCGAGATTCGACATATGAGAATTGATGTTTAGGTCTAGTTTCAATAGGCAGGTTAATTTATAAATGGTTAAGTCGAGATTCGAGAGATGAGATTTAATACCGGTAGATTAATTCTGTGATTGTAATACGTAGCGAAAGCCCTTTACAATCTGGTTAATTGATGCATTGATGATTGACTATTATTGATTATTGGTATTGCATGATAATTTCTTATTGAATTGTTTTAACGTTTTACAATTACGGCTTGTAAAAGTATAGCAATATTAAATTGATGAATCGAGCAGATGTTAATTTGATATTAAAGGCTATTTTCAATAAGAACTTAGATCTAGTAAATTGCGAGAGCCTGTTAGATCTATGTTGATTAATAAATTGCGAGAGCCTATTAATCGTGTTATTTATGCAATGTCAATGATTGATTACTATGTTTTACCCTGGAGTATTATTTATTGGTGAACCTATGCCCTAGATCCTTTTATATATTGTTTTCTCCCTATTCCTATTCTTTGTAGTTTGGTTTCATACTCAAATATAAATATTGGTTACTTAGATAATTTAGATTATAATAATTAATTAGGAGTAAAAAGACTTGTTTCCCTGTGGAGATCGACCCTACTTCCCTATCTACTTTAGTTAGAGGATTTAGGTATTTACTTTTGATTAGGGGATACGACTTTACCCTGTCAAAATTTAGCACTGTTGCCAGGCAAACGATTTTATTTTTATTTCTGATAATTTTTGTAGTCTAGATTATTTCCCTTTTTGTCTCAGAGAGCGATAGTTCTCTGAGACAAATCTCACATTTGCTTCTAGTTTTTGTTTATGCCCAGGTGTTCCAAATCAGGTTATATCCCATTCGATCCTGAGATCGAACGTTCCTTCCATAGACAGAAAAATCTCTACAAGCAAATCCTGGCGGATTCTGGTGATAATAACAATAATCACCGCGATCCTCCAACTGATATTAGCGATTTAGAGGCATCATCAGACGCAGAATCAAAGATGACGGCTTCAAAGAAGCTTAGTGATTATTCACAACCAAAGCTTACGGATTTTTTATTTTCGCGCCCTCTATAAATATCATTGTAACCCGATTTTTGGAGTAATTTTAGAAGAAGTATTATTCTAGTTTTTTATCATATTCTTAGCTTAGTTGAGAGATTTTGTATCTAGTTTTAGGGTTAGTTTAAGAGTAGATTTTAGAGAGAGAAAGTGAGGAATTTCAATTTTGATGATTCAATGGTGACAATTGTGTTGAAGATCTTCTCTATTATCAATGAGCATTCTTAACTCTATCTCATTATATTGCTTTGTTTAATATTCATGTTTGTTTGGATTGATTTTGATGTTTGATGCTTGATTAGTGTAGTTGTTCTTCATATATCTTTAGTTGTTAGTTGATTTGATGATGATGTTAGAGTAGTTGTTTGCTAAGAATTGGGTGAAACTTGTATGATTGATTGATTGTGCATAATTTGGGGATTGTGTTGATTCATTGTTGAGATTAAAGTGATTAATGGAAGTTTGCATGTGTGTATTTCGATTAGGCCTTGAGAATTATGCTAGATTGCATTGTAATTTCTAATGATACAGACCATTGATTTAGGAATTGCAATTGTCGATTGAGCTTGATTAGTGATGCTCCTAGTTAAAGTCTCTCGTAGTTGGCGTTAGTTTGACCTCTAGGAGATAGCTTGTTGACTCTTTTGATTGAGCTTGCCATTAGTCTTCACAACCATTGATGTGCATATTGTTCCCGAGTTGCTACCATTGTCATGATTACTTGTTAATCCCCGTTCCTAGTGTTTATTTGTTTGATTCTTTGTTTTGTTAGTTGTTAGTGTTTACCTTCTATCCTTAGACTTCGACTTAGCTTAGGCGCATAATTGAGAGCGCTTGAACATTACCATTCCTTTAGATTCGATCCTTGACTTGCCTTTATACTATTATATAGGTTTGTTAAGTGTTTATAAATTTAGTTTGACCGAGGGAGGATTAGTTTCAACGACCTAGTTCTGCCCCTCGTCAATCATGTAAAAAGAGTTCCTGAACAACTTATATACGACGTATTTAAATATCCAGCCCTACAAAGTTTATCTCTTGAATAATGCAATTACTATCAAACTCTTGAAAAGTCTATGTAACTACATCAGTGACATCTCAACCTGAAGTTTGAGTATACGAGAGTTAATGAGATTTACTATTTGTATTTACAAGAGACCTATTGTGTCAATTATGAAACGTCTAAAGAATATCAATGGAATACTTATGCGTGAGAATGTTTTCTTATGGTCCAGAAGAACCGTGATTAACGTATATAATTACATGTATTATATTATATAATTCATATGAGATTTAAAAATGACATTAATAATATCAAGTTTTGTAATCAAATTATTATTAATGAATGTTTGATCAAGTAATGATCATCAATAACGACTTCCAAAAGAAATCATAATTGCATAAGCTTAACCTTTAAATCAACTGTTAAATAGAGATTTGAAATATTATTATTAGAGATAAACACATGTATGGTGAAATGAAGACACTTCACATGTTAGCGTGAAGACTTGAAGATGCAATTTCAGTTTAAGAGGATCGAAGATCATATCAACGAGTGATATTTTACTACATATGAGAAGATATACAACATATTGGATTCATTGTTGCGTCACTAGAAAATACGCGCTGCACTCTTTTTCCCTTGACCATGGTTTTGTCCCACATTGGGTTTTCCTGGTAAGGTTTTTAATGAGGCAGCATCTCGAGCGTATTACGAAGAATTTTGTACTCTTTTTCCTTCATTAGGTTTTTATCCCACATGGTTTTTTCTAATAAGGTTTTAACGGGGCACAATCTTCGATAATGAACATCCAAGGGGGAGTGTTATGAAATATATTTGTAGATATCCATTATACCCTTGTATCATTCCAGAATTTTCTAGATTTTAGGGTTATTATTCTCCAAGAAAACCCTATCAATTATTGTACTATATATATATATAAATAAATGTATATATATATATATATATATATATATATATATGTATGTATATATGTATATATATATATATATGTATATATATATATATGTATATATGTATATATATATATATATATATATATATATATATATATATACCTTCATCATATGAAATACAAGTAGAATACTATTAATTCTCTCTCAAGTTTCTCCTTGTTTTACAACAAAAAATGAATTTTTGGAAAATAAATAATGAAGTAGGTTTTTTTTTTTTTTTTTTTTTGGTGTGTGGCCATGAGGGTGACACCTCATTGGGTTCACTTTGGCCTTATGGTGATCATATTTTCTATGATCACTATACAATCATCCCCTAACAATTTAATCTACTCCGTAATTGAATCAAGTAACGCTCCCTTCTTGGAGGAAGTAAAAAGGAAGTTTTGTGAGACAAAGTAAAGTGTCTCACAACTATTAAAAAATAAAAAGGTACAATGAAGAGAGAGAAATGTGGAGAGAGATAGGAAGAGTGAAAAAGGTAGTGTGGGCCCACTTCACGTGCAAAACAGACAAAAATTTAATGTGACCACTACCACTGAGTCTATATTTTGTTCAACTAAAACTCTAGTTGAATCTTTTTTAGTACCACTAAGACTATATTTCATACCACTGAGAGTGTATTTTGTTGGATTGATTCAAAGTAATTCTTAAAGTTTAGGATAAGAACATGCTATTTATTTGCTAGTGGTCTTTTGTTAGTTAGGAATCCTATAATCCACTTTCTGAGTATGAGCATAGCAGTATGTTTCGTGGACCATGATCTCATTAGTGTTTCCTTTAATTTAGCATGAGTTGATTTGTTCGTTGCCTATATAAAGGCTTTTTTCATATTTAATTAATGCAATATAATTTAATATATTTTCCCTTAATAATTCTACATGGTATCAGAGTTTCGGGTTAGATCTTGGGTAAAGGAAAGGGTAAGGAGAAGGGAAAGAGATGAAAAAAAACAGAAAGAGAGAGAATGAAGTGAGTATGAAAAAAAATTGAGTATGGAAACAAGCAACGCAGCTTGATTTCATTGCGTGTGAGCAACTAAAAAATATCGAGTAAAATTTTTTTAAGTGAGCGTGTTTGTGTTTAACCATGGAAGTAATGGTTAGTGTGGTGTATTGATGGGTTCCCTTTTAGCCCCATGAAAAGGGATTTTGTCCTGTGAAAAAGAGGGAAAAAATCGTTTGAGGTAAAGATCGCATTCTTTACAGTTGTAGAAGTCGTAATCAACGCAGAGACGGTTTTCAAGATAATACCAAATATTTTTGGTATGATGCAAGGTGACATGGTCAATTGGAGGGCAATGTCAAAGAGAGTTAATGGAGAGACGTGCTCCATTAAATGTAAGTTAGTGAATAACAAGATTGAGTGAGTGATAAGACGTACATCAATAAAAAAAATGTTGAGGTTTGGTTGTGCGGAGAGAAGTGCTCCGAGAATATTATGTTGGTGATAATGTGCATCAACAATGTTATGTAGGTAGTGAGTGTGCATCAAAAATTAAAATGTCTAGGAAGATTGTTATGATATTTCAAAGTGGAAGAGAGCAAGCTCTTCTAAAATCGAGTGTACCACGGTTAAGTGTTGGTCGTTTTGAGATCAAAATGTATGATTTTCAATTTGAAGTCCATGGCAATTGGCAATATGGAATGTCAAAGTCATTATCAAAGTTTAGTTGAGTGTATGAGACTTTGAATCAAGGGAAAATGTTGGATTGATTCAAAGTAATTCCTAAAGTTTAGGATAAGAACATGCCATTTATTTGTTCATGGTCTTTTGTTAGTTAGGAATCCTATAATCCATTTTCTAAGTATAAGCATAGCAATATGTTTCGTGGACCATGATCTCATTAGTGTTTCCTTTAATTTAGCATGAGTTGATTTGTTTGTTGCCTAGATAAAGGCTTCTTTCATATTTAATTAATGCAATATAATTTAATATCTTTTCCCTTAATAATTCTACATATTTTGTACCGGATTTTTTCCCAAATTAAGCTTTATGCGGAAATTATTTACGAAATTGGTCTCGTGGAAAAAGTATTTCCCAAACTAAGCTTCTGAGGTGAAACGCTGTCTCGGACAGCGTTTTACACTTAATTTTTTTAAAAAAAAAAATTCAAGACATAAAACGCTGCCTCAGGCAGCGTTTTATGGTAGTTTGACTTTTTTCAAAAACTTCGTATTTCATACCTGTTTTATACAAATAAACGTTGCCTGAGGCAGCGTTTATATCTTTAAATGAAACGCTGCTTCAGGTAGCGTTTAATGTACAAGCATAAAACGCAGCCTGAGGCAGCGTTTTTATCTGTACATTAAACGCTGCCTCAGGCAGCGTTTCTTGCGGGAATTATAACGAATTCCAGGCCTTTTTTTCTCAATCTCTTTCACGCAATTTACACTCTCTCTCTCACTAACTCTCATTGTCAGCAACAAAGAACCACAACCGTTGCCAACGCCTCCCCTGCCGTGCCGCCGCCAAAGTGAACGGAAGTTGTTGCCGGCATTGTCTCACTCACTCTTTAAATCCGGGTAAACCCTAAATTCGTAGTACATTGTTGAATTTTACATTGAATAGTTGGTAGTAGATAGTTGTTGTATGTTGTAGCAAATTGTGATGTAAATTGTATTAATTTGTTGCTAATTAGTAATGAAATGTGATAAATTGTTGATAATTATTGATGATAATGTGGTACATTGTTGAGGAAAAATATAGACGAAATTTTTGATTAAATTGTCGACGAAATTGTTGATGAAATTGTCAATGATAATGTGGTTTGTTTTTGATGAAATTCTTGATGAAATTGTTGATGGTAATGTGGTCTATTATTGTGAAAAAAATGATAAAATTGTTGATGGTAATGCGGTATTAGTATGTTGATAGTTGTATGCGGTACTAAGAGTTTATGAAATTGGTGATGAAAATGTTGATAATGAGAATGGACTTGTTTCATTGTTGTCATATTAGCTACACATGTAGGTTCTCGAAATTTGATATAAATTTCCATTATCGAAGCTATGTATGTTATGTATTGTTAAATTAGGGTTTTTTGACATTGTTTTAGAATTCGATTATCCTTAAATGTGTTTTGGTTGGTATGTAGAATATGGCTTCACAAAATGTAGTGTTGTTATGCCGGTGGGGAGGTGAAATTATGTGCGATGGATCAAATGTTGAGTACAGTGGAGGGAATATGGAACTTATAACACTTGAACCGAACATGACTGTGAATGATCTGATGAATGAGGTTCACAGTAGTATCGGCTCAAACCCAATGAATGTTGAACTGAACCTTAAAATGAGGTGTGAGACTGGGCATGGGGTTCAAGTGTTACCTGTCTCCACAAACAAACATTTAAAAGCTTTGAGAAGCATTGTTACAATGAAGGGTGTTCCCAATGAGATATATGTAGAAATAGTGCCTATATGTTACAATGAAGCATTTCTCATGTGCCATTTCATATACAGATTTGTCTTGTATTTTTGTATACTTGACCCTTATTTACAGTTTTTAAATGAATTACCAGGTGGACATAGCGGAAATGTTGGGGTGCAGGCACTTGAGGTCCGGCTGGGCAGTCAATCCACGCGTTCTTCAGTACGTCGACTGGGTTGGCTTTGGTGGTATTCATCGCGTGGGCTACAGAGAAATAGATCGAGGGCTTATCACAGCATTAGTTGAGAGATGGAGGCAGGAGACACACTCCTTCCATCTTCCTGTGGGGGAGGCGACAGTCACGCTGCGGGACGTCGCGATACTCACACGCCTTCCCATCCATGGGAATGCGGTGACAGGGGGGTGTGGTACTTGACCCCGCAGGTTTAGTAGGTCGGATTTTAGGGGTTCAGCCAGAGCCAAACGAGATCAGGGGCAGCGCGCTGAGGACCGGTTGGCTACGCGACACTTTTGGACATTTACCTCAGGACGCTGACGACGCCACAGTGCAGAGATACGCCCGAGCTTACTTGTTCCTGCTCATCTCGGGCGTGCTCTTTGGAAACAAGAGCAGAAGCCATCTTCAGATTATTTACCTGCAGCTGTTAGACCACGACTGGGATGAGATCCGTGGATACAGTTGGGGTAGTGCTTGTTTGGCGGTCTTGTATCGCCATCTGTGTAGAGCATCACAGCGTGGAGCACAGCTGATTGGAGGTCCTTTGGTTGTGCTACAGGTAAACCTCATCATTATCCTTAAGCCTAGTTTGATAATGACTTGACGTTATTTATGCTTTACCTTTTATTTGATTTTTAAAACAGCTATGGGCTTGGGAGCACATCCATGTAGGGAGACCAGGTAGGCCTGTTGTACACCGTCCAGGGTAGCTGGACCAGGACGATCAGTACGCAGCATACGATGCTCCCCCGCTCCCTGAACCCGATCAGGCATACGGTTGTAGGTTGGTAACATTATACTTGTGTACTCAAATTTTGTTATAATTAGCTAGTACAACTTCTTAAATAATTTGTTGCCACAGGTGGGTGGTTCCCAGACTAACACATGCGCATACAGCGAGAGGTCTTCTCTACTACCGTGACGCCCTCGATCGACTCTCGGATGAACAGGTGGAATCTTGCACTAAATTTGTAATCGTTTGTTTACTCTTTATACTGTTTATTGGCATTGCCCTAACCTTTTCACGATATATCCTTGTTGCAGATGACATGGGATCCCTATTCTGCTGTGTTGGTAGAGGCCATGCCGGAACACTTGCTCGAGCATCGTGCTGAGTGGCTTGCCAGGACCCCCATGATCTGTTTCGAGGTCGTGGAGAGCCACCTACTGGACCGAGTGTTGCGACAGTTTGGACTTCACCAGCCTATCCCCATGCCCTGTGACACTAGTATTCGCCTCCACGGCATTGACCGTCGTGGAAAGTTGGTGACAAACTGGGCAATGTAGCATCATCAATTCATTGAGCTTTGGGACCAGCGGTTGGAGTCCATCTTTGACGGTCACCTGTTTCAGGGTGTTATGGATCCGCGTGATCCTTACATGGTATGGTACAGGCAGATTACACGCCTTTTCATCAACCCTACCTACACCCCACCGTCCACGCACTACCATCCAGCTTATGATGTTATCAGCGGACTTGTGAGTTTTTTCAGTTTCTTGTTTTCCAAAATTATTTGAAATTATATATCATATTACTAATTCATGGATGATTACTGCAGGCGGGGGATATGGGTGCGATGGTTGATGCACTTTCAGATGCCTTAGCAGCCGTACCCACCAGAGCCCAGGTTGAGCGGGTGCGAGATATGGGCATACATAGCTTGCAGAGATATGGCCATGGCCATCTCATCCACCCCAAGGACGATCATGACTCCAACTCCTTCCATTCACAGTTCGACTTTGAACAGAGTAGTGGTGGAGGTCATACTTCGGGCTCTACACAGGCAGAGGATTACTTCATCCATAACACCGCTCCCGGCCGCAGCCAGGATGACTCATCGTCTCGCCAGATGACTCCTCCACCGTCCCGAGACCCATTCACCACCATTCAGCATTACACGAGGCGTCCGAGGCGTGTTCGTAGACGGACGGAGGACACACAGGATGGAGATCAGTTAACTCCAATACATGAGTCCGGATAGTATTAGTTAGTTGATCCTTTTGTGGTACTCAGATATTTAACAATGTTGTATATAACGCTTACATTATTAATACAAGAAATGTTTTCTAAATGACTCTCTGTACAATTTGAAGTTTATTTCCCTTATTTGTCCGAATTTGACTTTTGTTAGTGAAACTATATCTTTTATATCCGTTATATGTATCAAGCAGCATATATTTGGTCTCCTGCACTTAAAGTGCTGTTTCACGATGGTTATCATGCTGTTGGGGTTGTTTCCAGTGTTTGATGGTTGTCGGTGGTGGTCGATGGTGGTGGAAAGGTTGGGGCTGGTGGTGGGAATGCTCTTGCGGTTTTTAGGGTGTTTTATGGTAGTTTATGGGTGGTTGAGAGTGGCGGGCGGTGGTGGTGGGGGAGGTGGTTGATGGTGGTGGGGGTGGTGGTTAATGATGGGGGTGGTGGGAATGTCCTTGCGTTGTTTAGGGTGTTTTGCATTGCATAGGGGTGGTCGAGAGTGGCGGCCGGTGGTGGTGGGGGAGGTGGTTGATGGTGGTGGATGGTGGTGGGGGTGGTGGTTCATGGTGGGGCTGAGTTGATGCTGCTGGGTGAGGGTTATGTGTAGGGGCAGCAGCAGATTGCAGAAACTGTTGGTGATGCAGTGTAGCAGATGCTGCTGGTAATGCAGTCTAGCGGAAAAACGCTGCCTGAGGCAGCGTTTTATGCTTTAACATAAAACGGTGCCTCAGGCTGTGTTTTATGCTTCAAATAAAACGCTGCCTCAGGCTGCGTTTTATGCTTCAACATAAAACGCTGCCTCAGGCAGCGTTTTAAAGCCCATATACATATTCCACTATAATTTGGCAAAATATACTAGTATATTTTGCCAAAATACATACCAACAGGTCAACAAGGTAAAACGCTGTCTGAGACAGCGTTTTACTTCTTGAATTTTTTTTTTTTAAAAAACTGGGTGTAAAACGCTGTCCGAGACATCGTTTCACCCCAGAAGCTTAGTTTGGGAAATACTTTTCCCACGAGACCAATTTGGTAAATAATTTACCAATAAAGCTCAATTTGGGAAAAAATCCTTTTGTACCACTGAATTTCTAGTGATACGATTTAACAGCTCAATAAGACATCTCTAAAATGACGTCTGAAGACACCCATAAAACGGCTTTTCGTACCCACGAGGGTCACTATGAGTTTCTAGTCATGCCTTTCTGGTTAACTAATGCCCCGACTACTTTTCAATCGTTGATGAACGAGGTGTTCCGTCCCTTTTTACGCAAATTTGTACTCGTCTTTTTTGACGATATTCTAGTGTATAGCACTAGCAAGGAGGAACATGTTGGTCACTTGAAGGAGGTTTTAGCCATGCTCAAGGCCCACTCTTTATTTGCCAATAAAAAAAAAATGTGAGTTTGGGAGGGAAATTGTTGCTTACTTAGGGCATGTTATCTCCAAAGAAGGAGTGGCGGTTGATCAAGATAAAATTGAGTCCATTAAGAGCTGGCCCACACTCATGTCTCTAAGGGACTTAAGAGGCTTTTTGGGCCTAACGGGGTATTACAGAAAATTTATCTAGCCCAATTAGCCCAGCCATTAATTGACCAACTCAAAAAAGATTATTTTAGTTTTCAACAAGCTAAAAGCCGCCATGACTGTTGCTCCAGTGCTCGTGATGCTTGACTTTCAGAAGGTGTTCGTGGTGGAATCCGATAACTCTGGATTCGGGTTAGAGGCGGTGCTAATGCAAGAGGGCCGTCCAATGGCGTTTTTCAGCAAGTTGTTAGGCCCGGTGGCCGGAGTAAGTCAATTTATGAGAAAGAATTGATGGCGGTGTGCTTGGCGGTGCAAAAGTGGAAACACTATCTATTACGGAAACGATTCATTGTACGGAGCGATCAACAAAGTTTAAAATACATCACCCAACAACAAGAGGTGGGGATGGAATATAAATAATGGGTGCGAAAGTTGATCGGGTTCGATTTTGAGCTTCAATACAAGCCCGATGTTTCGAATCGGGTGGCCTACGCCTTGTCTAGGAGGGGCTGAGGTGAAGAGAACCCAGAATGTGGGGCCTTGATCACATCACAATCAGTGGATTGGGAAGTTTTAGAGAAGGAAATTCAGGGAGATAGGGAGATTGAGAAATTGAGGGCGGCGGTGGAGAGAGGAGAAGGTACCCCGGGATACTCGGTGGAACAGGCAGGCTGCTGTACAAGAGTTGAAGGGTAATTCCGCGAAATTCGAACTTGAAGGTCAGTCTGTTTTGGGCTTATCACGATTCATCGGAAGGGGGCCATGAAGGGGAAACCAAAACATACTTACGGTTGGCTAGGGAGTGGAGCTGGGCCGGAATGCGGCGAGACGTGCCAGAGCACATTAGGGGGTGTGTAGTCTGCCAGCGCAACAAGCAACAAACTTTCTCAGCAATCTCCGGCAGGGTTATTGCAGCCACTACCCATCCCAGAGAAAGTATGGGAAGATATAACGATGGATTTTATTGAAGGACTTCCGCGTTCAAGGGGGGTGGATACGGTGTTAGTGGTAGTGGATCGACTTTCGAAGTACGCCCATTTCATAGGGCTTAAACACCCTTTTACCGCTTATACTGTGGCTGAAATTTTTGTGAAAGAGGTGGTGCGTTTGCATGGGATTCTGGGTAGCATTGTAAAGAGAGAATTTTTGCGAGCAATTTTTGGAAGGAGTTGTTTAGGCTTCAAGGGACAGACCTCAAGAGAAGTACTTCCTACCACCCACAAACAGATGGGCAGTCGGAGGTCGTGGACGAGAGACTAGAGACCTATCTTCGTTGTTTTGCCGGAAAGCAACCCAAGACTTGGGCTCAGTGGTTACCTTGGGCGGAGTACTCGTACAACACCTCCACTCACTCATCCACCCAAATGACTCCGTTCAAAGTGTTATATGGTAGAGACCCACCGAAGTTGATGAGGGTCGGAATGGGTCAGACCACGGTTGACAAGGTGGAGGAGTTCTTGCAAGAAAGGGACATGATGCTAGAAGAATTGAAGATGAACCTTGTGCATGCTCAACAAGTGATGAAGGGTAATGCTGATTCGAAGAGAAGGGAGGTAGAATTTAAGGTGGGGGATCATGTTTTTCTGAAGCTGCAACCCATAGAAGCTTGCTGCCCGCTTCTATGGGCCATTCGAGATCACTCAGCGCGTGGGCAAGGTGGGCTACAAGCTGTTGCTTCCGGAATCTTGCCACCTCCACCCTGTTTTTCATGTATCGCAGCTTAAACAAGCTGTGGGTAATGTACCTAGTTCGCCCACAATTCCCCCTCAGATCACCCCCGAGTTGGAATTAGTGGTGGAACCCGAGCAAGTGTTGGATAGTAGGCCTAAGTTGGGACGGAGCGAAGGATTAGAAGTATTGATCAAATGGCTTGGAGTACCGGAATTCGAGTCCACATGGGAAGATGCCGAAGCAATCAAGTCCAAGTTCCCGGATTTCAACCTTAAGGACAAGGTGGCACTTTTGGAGGGCGGTATTGCAATGCACCAGCCACCTCCAATCACTGTCGTGTACCGAAGAAGACAAAAGCAGCAGACACGGCAGGGCACTCTCCCACCCTTAACACAAGCAACGACTCCTCAGTAGCCCTGCTCAGCAGGGCTGTTGGCCTAATTTTACTATGGCAACTTAGCTAGAGACAAGTAGTAGTAAAATAGCAATTAAAGCTTTTGTCCACTTATGAGCAATTGTAGTAGTAAAAATAGTAGTAGTTTCAAGTAAGAAGGTATCCAGAAATTGTATGAACTTTTGAGAGTTATGGCCTCAAGCAATTAAACATTTCACAACTCTGGTGATATTAAAAAGTTTCCATTTCCTTAGTCTTGCAACTCAGCTCTTCGAACCAGTGATTTTTGCTTCAAATTCACTTCTATTCGGAGACGGATATTTCCAATTAATTGACAGTTGAGCGCACCATTGTCACTGACTTATACATTCTCTGTGGAGTCTCCCAGATTTTTCGTGCAGACTCAATGTCTCCCACTGATGGTAGTACCGCAAGCTTTTGAGCTAATCTATCCTAAATCAACCTTCCGCTTGAGTAATTATCTGTTTAATATCCCACGCTCGTTGCATTATTCTTAAGTGTCATTCAATGGATGGGCTTTTTATCATAAGATAGACTTGAATGCTTTCATTTTACAAGTTAATACTTATTTTCCACCCTCTTTTCATCTTTTGCATGTGTTGTCTTCTAAATACTTATCGATAGCTGATCTAGATTTGCATAAGTATCTCATTGAACTTATTCTTATGACTAAAAATTATTCAGGAAACAGGATGGGCACCAAAGCACATTATTGCTATGGATGAAGTTGACAATGTCATTGGTGTTGTTCCACTATACCTTAAAAGGTAGTAACATGCAAAGCTGTTGAAAAAGGAGAATTTCTCAATTGATTCTTTGGCTGACGTAGTCACTTTGATTTGTTTTTCTTTAAATGGGAGTGCAGTCATTCCTATGGTGAATATGTTTTTGATCATTCATGGGCCAATGCTTACTATAGTTATGGTTCGAGGTATTATCCCAAGTTACAAAGTTGTGTTCCATTCACTCCAGTTACTGGTCCAAGAATCTTACTTCGTAATACAGCCTGCAAAGATGAGATTTTTGATATTGTTGTCTCAGCATTAAAAGATCTAACGACGAAGGTACATGTCTATATGCATATATATATATATATATATATATATATATATATATATATATATATATATATATATACTAGCTTTGTTAAATGTTATGTGCAACTTTGGAGTATTATTTGTGAAATATAAAATATTCTAAAGTTGCACATAACATATAACGGGAGTAGTATATGATTGAATATTGACTTGTTAGGAAGCATAAAATTTCCTGTGCTTACTTATCTATACTATGTCTATCCCACCAAGCTTACCGCACTTTCCTTGTAGAAAACCATTAAGGAAGAAAAATTTGTGTGCCATATTAGGTACGGAGTACCAAGTTTGAAGTTAACTTAATTGTATGCTTAAGTGGGGGAATCAAACTGAAAAACATGGTCTCATATAGATACCATTTTTTCTGACATTCGCTAAACTGAAAATCTAGTGTTTTGAGATGACTACTTTTTGAAAATTTTGCAAATTGATACAAGTAATAGCGCATTATTAGTTGTTACTATGATATTTTACTCTTCAATTCATATTAACTGTTATCTGAGAACTATCTGTCTTAAAAGACTACTTTTAGCGACTTGCCAAAGGAAAACCTCTTTGTTGTGTCAGTAGACCATGACAACACTAAGTAGGGATCCTGCCAGCGGCCAGTGTTCTTCCTATGTGCCGAGCCTTACTGATTTCTGATAACCCGCCAAGCCTAGGGAAAAGGGGCTGTTCCTCAATGACTTGTATAAAAAATTACCTGCTAGTAAGGAAACACAGAAAAGAAAAGGTTCTGAAAATAGAACACCAGATATCTTTCTTTCTTGTACTGGAAGGAGTTGTTGAAGAAACTCAAAAGGCTTGACGTTATGGTCTTTTGAGGTTGGTTTTGAAACTGTGGAAAAGTGGCTCACTGATTGAGTTCTTATTTTAATCATAAATACAGGAAATCTATACCTTTAATTCTGTTTATTGAGTTTCATTATTTGGAAAGTAATGAAGATTACTCTTGGTTTACTTCAAGGAAAGGGATTTGACAAGACATACACCTCTTTGCTTCTTATATGTCACTGGATTTTGTTGGCTATTGTGGTTTTTTCAGAAGTCAAAGGAGCAGTGATATTGTGGTGAGTATGAGGTAGAGATGTTTTATGGCAGGACATCAAATTGTCATTGTGGTTGAGTGGAGGGGATGGTGTCGGCTGTGCTGGAAGATGAGATCTAGGGATGACGGTGTTTACAGAGGAATCATAGTTGTCACCTACTCAGTGGGGCAGTTGGTGGTTCAGAGCAAGTTCACTGTTGTGGACGTGTTGATAGTGGCTGAAATGGTGGTGTTGGTTGTGGTGGACTGGTGGTGGTGAGTGAGATGTGACTGTGATTGTTGGCTAGGATGGTTTTGGTGTTTAGGAGTTCTAAGTTTGGAAGTGGCACTTTTTTTTTAATAAATTTTTTATAATTTGGTTATCCTTTTGTTTTCTTGTTTTTTTCCAAGGAGGAACTTGAATCTTGGGGTGGGGGTTTGAAAAATTGAAAGGGGAAAAATGGAATCACTAAACTAGACCTGAAAAAAATCGATGAATTTTGATTTGATGAGTACAAGCAATTTTACTCAGGAGGCCACTAATGAGTACCCTAAGTGTTGATTTTTATGCAGAGTGTCATTAATTCTATATTTCTTTTTCCAGTTCCAGGTCTCATCAATGCATGTTACTTTTTCGAATGAAAGTCAGTGGCAGAGGATGAAAGAGAAGGGCTTCCTTCAGAGAATAGGCATGCAATACCACTGGAAAAATCGGAATTACAAGAAGTAAGTGAAGCATACTTATACAATTACTACTATATGCATCCCTCAATTATACATCTAAGAAAATAGAACAAAGGATGTAGTTGTGATATTCTGACAATTGGTGGAGCATAGGATTGGCTTAAGTGGTAAATATTGCAATTGGTGGACCTATAATCAAAGTAAACCCACTATATGCATTGGCCTTAAAGATTATTAAGGTTATCATAGAAGTGAAACTTCTAAATATTAGATTTCCCTTGACCTAACTAATTGTGTCTACAATTCTTGTAAAAATAATTTCCCTTGCATTGAATTCTTAGCTCTGATGCGGGTTCAATTGTTTTTCATTGGCAACAGTTTTGATGGATTTTTGATGGATTTGAAGCAAAGCAAAAGAAAAAATATTCGCCAGGAGCGTAAAAAGGTCAGACCCATGATACTTGGGATATCCTCTCTCATTCTCCTAGGCTATAAAAAAAATTGATTTAATAAAAAAATGTCAAATAGCGTTATTCATGGTTCAACGTTGGATTTCAATGGTGAGGCTTCCAAGCAATTGCTTCTCTTCCGTTGGCAAAGTATTCAGTAGTTGTAGATGCCAATTAGTTTAGTTCCATATAACCTCTCAAAGAAATGAGTATGAGTCACTTTGGCCTCACTTGGCTCGTTCTCCTTGAACTGAGCATCTGAATGCGTTTCTGGGCAAGTGGTATCCCGAAGGCCTTGCATGCCTGGGGGGTTGGTCGACGCTTATGCCTCGGTCGGCCAAAGTGGTTGTGACAATATCCCAATCAAACTTAGCAATACCAATGCTTCTGCTTTCAGGGAACACATCCAAAATCTCTCCGTCACTTTAGGGGTCCATTTAGCCGTTTCCTTAGGGGGCATTGTCTTTGGCTAAATGTACGCACATATTGCATATAATTTCAGACACAAGTATTATCAACAGATAGGGAGACTAAAACAATAGGAATATTTATTCAAGTGCATATACTCGTATTCAAATTCAATTTTGGTCAAATTTAATTATGGAGTAGCTAAATTGATACTACTGCTAGAGAGTGCTAGCACATCTTTTGCCTTTTTGAGAAACTCAGCAATTTACTCCTTAATTTGTCAGTTTATGACATTGATTATTGGCTAACCAATGAGGACTTAAACTCTTCACTCTTTAGCACAAAATGGCAGACAATAAGATTACTTTAACATAAAAATTTATTGTATTAGTTCGGCTAAACAAACGTCTTTGGTAATTACTCTGGAATATAAACTATACTAGTCCTAATATCGGTTTACATAATGCATTCCATCTATGCTAAAAAACTTTGCAGATTATTATGTTTAAACTTTAATGAAAAATGAGCTATTAGCCCCCTATGCTAGCTTACAAGTCAGTATATATAGCTTTTATAGACCACAGTAATACACAATTACACATCCCTAAATAGCATGGTATTGTACTCATTGCTTAAATGTTAGAATACTAGTTTTGTTTGTTAATCTCTATTAAGTAATTAACAAAGATTAATTTGAAATATATTGAAAATTATTAAAATGTGCTTAAATATTTGAATTCTAATTTTGCTCACTAATCTCTATCAATATATACTAGTAGTATTAATAAAGATATATTATAAATAAATTAAAATTTTATATCGAAACATGACTACTACAATTATTCAGGTCATACCATCAAATCTATTTTTCTTGAATCACAAAGACATACGAGTAATTTGACAAGTAATTTTTTTTAAAAAAAATTGGGAAATTTACACCATTTTGTCATCACGAATTCATATATCAATACATGTCGTTGAATTGCAAATGAAAAAAACTTGACAACCACGATACATTTTGATAAATTGGTGTATGTGATAATTTAATACCTAGTTATATAATTATTGTAAACTTTAACAATAATCCTATATACATGGGTGAAGGTGATAATTACAAAGAAACTACTAATTATAAATAGAATAACTTTCAAATTTTTATTTTGAACAATTTTATACAATTATAGAAAAGTGTATGTACTTACTTAAAGAGTTGATGATGAAAATAAACTTAACAATTTTTTTGTTGAGAATTTTAATCAAATCTCCCCTTCGTGATAGTCAGTATAGTATTTGTGAATGAAAGATGATATAATGCCTTTTCATGATGCATAAGTGTTTTTATATTCATGAGTTAGTTACATAGTTCTAGCCTAGAGAATGTACAACTAGGTAGATTACTCTTAATGATAAAGCTACAAATTAGGAGCTACAAGCCTATAATTTAGGAGCTAACTTAAGCATATAACGGTTATGGTCAAAGGTAGTTGTGACATTTTACATAAATAATTTCATATTTTATTATTAAAAACATCTAAGCTAAGATGACTATTCAGATTTTATTAAAAAAAAAAAAGCGCTAAAAACCTTGCTAACGTAAAACAAACAAATAAGGAACCTTTCTCAAAAGAAGTAAAATAAGTTAGATTGCTTAAACATATGACCAAAGATACAAATGCATTCCATTAATGAAAGGATAGAGTCAAGTCTACCATTGTACAAGTTTAAGGAGATGAGAGGTTGTTATATACACCCGGGTGTACCGTACACCCATGAGTATATGGTCTCATTTTGGTGATTGTTTTTCATTTTATCATCAAATGAAGAACAAAAACTAACTTTCGGATAGTTGGGTGTATGGTACACCCAGGTGTATATAACAAATTGTAGAAGGAGAGGTTACCTCCATGATCATGCAATTGGAAAAGACGAATGCTCTTCAATACATTCTAGATGGTAAACTACGTTGTTGCTTGGCTACTAAGCCAAGGGGTAGACCTGTTCAACGGGCCAGGCCGGGCTTTATATGGAATGGGCCGGGCCAATCCTAATCCAAAATGGGCCGAAGTTGTCCTTGGGCCATTAAGCCTGGCCCGGACCGGCCCAATTAAAATGTATAAACAAAGTACAACAAACATGAAATAAACACAATATAAGATAATTATAAAGGGCCTTAGCCAACAAGTTGCTCTCAAGCAGTAGATATGAACAAGATAACTTTCAGACAACCTATTTATTTACTTATGATTTTCATTACACAATTTATCCACACTAGACAACTTATCTGTCTGAAACTTTTAAGTCTTGCAGTACAATTTGCCTCAAATTCTTCATTATCGCAATATAGCAGCATCAACAGAGACCTTGAAGAGATCTTTTGAGCTTCTTAATCTTTTGCATGTCTACTCCCTGACAGCCTGTAGCTTGTAGCCACCAATACTCAAATGCAACCAGGAAAAACCTACACTGAAAAAATTCTACTGTTGTCACATTTTTAAAACAGTGAGTGATAGTTTCAGGTGTAAATCAACAGTTAAGACCAATTGCATCATCCCTGAATTAATGCTGTAAGTTATTGAATATTCACATAATTCAGCCAAATGAAGGGAAAATTCATGTCTGCCTCATTATGTATCATGAGCACATATAACCAGTGTATCAACATTAGACAATGACTGACCTCTGACTTCATGGCAGCTTCAAGATCTGTGAACCATTTGTAAAACTGCAGCACAAAAGGACAGACATGGAAACAAGTATTCAGTTAATTGCTATGTCTAAATTCTGAAATTAACAATGTACTAAGCTACCACAAGTCCAATTTTGTACTCTTACCAGTGCACTAACTATTAGAGTACAGAATCTGTCCACTTTCCACTAACTATTAGAGCAGTAGCCACACATTCCATCCAATAAAAAAAAGTATAGTGTATTCTCACATGATATCACTGCTCATTAATCATTGTATTCTAAAATATATACTATACCCGGTGTATCCTCTATTGATATGAAATAGAACAAGATAACCAAAAGCAATAAAATAAAACAACTACCTAGTATAGGAAACTGTCATCAACCTCATCATCATCAATGGCCTCATCGTCATCCGAGCTAGAATCACGATCCAAATTTGAAGGGATGTTATATTCATCACGGCGCCAATCTTGAACACAAACTAGGGCTTGAACCGTTGAGGGTTTCAATGAGCTACGATTAGGAGATATAGTTTACCCCCCTACACTAAAAGCCGACTCGGAAGCCACCGCACTAACAGGAATTGTTAGAAGATCTCGTGCCAATATTGCAAGCTCCGGAAATTTCACGACATTTTGTTGCCAATACTCTAGAATATCTAGCTCCATGTTCAAATCAAGTTCTGATTCCTCCAAATATGACTCAAGTTGGGACTTTTTTGTTTGAGTCCTTGTAATTCTTGAACTATAGTTTTGATAATCATCAAAGAAGTTTTCCTCTTCAATCCGTACTTGTAGTAGAGGGAGCAACAATTGGGAAAGTTGAAAATGTTGACTTATACTCATTATTAGGGGTGAACATGGTCTGGTTTGGTGCGGTTTGAGTATAAACCAAACCAAACCGCAAAATACGGTTTGGTCAATTTTCCGAACCAAACAAAACCATATTAATATTGAAACCAAACCAAACCAAACCGTAATAATGCGGTTTGGTGCGGTTTGGTTTGCGGTTTATGATGAGATGACATTTTTTCCTAAAAATTGTCAAATTTTATCAAATTTATAATAAAGTTCAAATAATTAGCCCAAACGGATTAAATTACACTACAAAGTTTTAATAAAATAACAACCAACTAATCAAGTGCTAACACAATAACACATAATAAAAATAATACATAACAAATTACAGTGGAAAAAACATAATACATTTATCCCAAAAAAAAAATTCATACTACCTTATAGTTTTTAATAATTGGCAGCAACTTGACAACATCAGGGACTACATTATGCGATATCAATGATTGCCGGAGCTAAACTGATCTTGGAGTATAGTATTATACTGAATTACTGACAGTCTTCTAATGATTTTTCATGGTTTTTATTATTTTTTTTTCTTTTTTAAAATATATAATAACTATTTTAATTTTTATAAATATTATATAAATATTAAAATGCGGTTTACTGGTTTACGGTTTGGTTTGGTTTTTAAATTTTTTAAAAACCAAACCAAACCGCAAACCGTATTTCCCAAAAAATCGAAACCAAACCGTATTTTTCCAAACCGTAAACCAAACCAAAATGCGGTTTGGTCTGGTTTGGTTACGGTCCAGACCAATCTCCGTACAGCCCTACTCATTATACAAAGATCTTAAAGTGTTCAACACTTTTTCAACTTTACACATAGCCTCATCTGAACCATATATCTTGTCAAAACAATATTCCACAAACTTTAACTTAAACCTTGGATCAAGAATTGTCGCACAAGCTAGATATATGTTGTACTCGGACCAATATTTGTCAAATTTTTCTAGATAACACCATTTGAGCTAAAAATTCATGTGGACCTTTAGATGTCTCAAGTAAACGACGATGCACCATACATGCCCTTAAAATACATGTTAGAAGTTTGAGACTTATTGGCCGAGAACATACATGTAACATCATAAAAGAGTTTCAAAAACTTGTGAACAACACTCAAATTTTCCCATTCATCCTCCAAAGGCACATTACTCTTGAAAGATGCATGTAATGACCCTAAATGAATAAACACATCTTTTTAGTAAAGCACATTATCAAGCATCATATATGTAGAGTTCCAACGAACTTGCATGTCCATACGAAGTTTCCTCTTAGTCTCTAATGAAAAGGCTTTTGAGCAGTATCATAAAAGTCCTTGCTTCTAGAAGATGATCTTGTAACAAATTTTACCAAGTTTCTAAATTTATCTAATATGTTCTCAATACAAGATAGACCGAATTGGACGATATGAGCGCAACATCTTATATGAAAAAAAACAACCACCACTAACCAACATACCCCTTAACCTAAGACGATTTTTCATGTGCTTAACTATCATATCATTGTAACTTGCATTGTCAACCGTTAAGCTAACCACTTTATCATCTAAATGCCATTGATTAAGAAATATAAAAATCTCTTCTGAGATCCTTTGTCCATCAAAAGGGGGTGACAATGATGTGAACTTAATAATATTTTTATGAAGTTTGCAATCATGATCAATAAAATAGGCGGTTATGCAAATGTAATGTTGCCAAGTATGTGATGATTTCCAATTATCAGTTGTTAAACATATTCGCTCACCTTTACAATGCTTACAAATAGCGATTCGCTCACCTTTTGCATTCTTTCCTTTTGTCATTTCTCGCTAAATTTTGGATTTCCTACTCCTTTTACGCTTACGGGCGGCATTAGATTCAGCAACCTCATCATCTACCAGCATTGACGTTGTAGTTGCTGTGAGAAAGTTAAAGAAAGTATAGGATGAGAGCAATATAAGGAGGATAATAGGGATGTTTATCTTTGTTTAGTTATTGCTAATTAGAGGAAACAATATTAGTGATTGTTAGAGAAACAATGTGAACCATTGTTTTATTAGCTTTGTATTCATTATAAATGTGAATAATCAAAATGCAGAAATATAATGTAATCATTTTATTTCACGTCAAAGGTTTATTAGCTATACGAAAGTATATTTTCTTATATTTATTATTACCTTCATAGTGGTTATTTGTTTATCCCAAAATATTATTTATCTATGTGAGGTATCGATTTTATATTATCTAGTAGAAGCCACATTTCCGCTGCAAGAGCTCTAACAATTGGACAGAGCCGACGTCAAAATCTTAAGTGGTAAAAAAAATTTTGGATTTGAAATTAATTATAATGGCATCTACTAGCGGAATGGTTAAAGTTGGGAAATATGAAATAAAAAAATTCAGTGGAAAAAATGATTTTTCCTATTAGAGGATGCAAATAAAAAAAATTTTGTATCACAAAAGTTGCATAAGGCGTTGGCGGGAAAAGAACAAAAACCCGGGGACATGAAGGATGAGGATTGGGAAGAGTTAGATCTTGAAGCACGAGCGGCTATAATATTATGCCTTGAGAGGGACGTTGCATTCTTGGTAAATGAAGAAGCAATGGCCGCCGGGGTGTGGACAAAGTTAGAGACTAATTTCATGACAAAAACTCTAACAATAGGATCTACTTAAAATCCAAATTGTATACATGCAAGATGGATGAAGGCACCTCAATCCGAAGTTTGATAGGATTAACGTGAAGGTAGATGAGGAAGACCAAGCACTCATGTTATTGGTTTCATTACCGAAATCATTTGAAAATCTGGTTCAAACATTGATGCTTGTGGGTGATACTCTAACTATGAAATCCTCGACAGTGGTACAAGCGATTTGATTCTTTTATGTTAAAGCAAGGGTTTTCCAGAAGTAATTATTATTGTTGTGTATACATTCACAAACTTCGTGGAGGTGATTATATTTATCTTCTATTATATGTGGACGACATGCTTATTGCTTTTAAGAGCAAGGTGAAGATAAATAGGTTAAAAACTCAATTCGGTGAAGAGTTTGAAACTAAAGACTTGGGCACTGCAAATAAAATACTAAGTATGGAGATTAGAAAAGAAAGGTCAAATCGAAAATTGTTCTTGAGCCAAAAAGGCTACAATGAGCGGGTTATAGAAAGGTTTGGGATGAAAAGTGTTAAGTCAGTGATGATACCATTGGCTCCACAATTTAGACTCTCTGGTAAACAATCTCCCACTACAGCGGAAGATAAGGCATACATGGATAATGTACCTTATGCTAGTGCAGTTGGCTGCTTAATGTACGTCATGGTGTGTACATGTCCAGACATTTCACAATGTTGTTAGTAGATTCATGGCGAACCCAGGTAAAGCACATTGGGAAGCAGGGAAATGGATTTTACAGTACTTGAAAGGCACCAATGATACATGTTTATGCTTTAGTGGAGATACATGTCAAATAAGTGGCTCGTTAACTCGAATTATGCCGGTGATCTAGATAGAAGACGATCTACTACTGGTTATGTGTTTAAAATACATGGTGCTCCAGTTAGTTTGCGATCAATGTTACAAGCTACGGTGGCTCTATCTACGATGGAAGCCGAGTATATGGCTATGACAGAAGGAGTTATGGAAGCATTGTGGTTGCGGGGACTTCTAGATGATTTGGGGTTGAAGTAGAATAGTGTGAATCTAAGCTGTGATAGCCAAAGTGCTATTCACTTGGCTAAGAACCAAGTTCATCATGCTCGTACCAAACATATAGATGTCAGGTATCATTTTTACGGGATATCATAGAGGAAGGTAGTATTTCTCTTATGAAGGTGCATACAAATGAGAATCCTGCAGACATGTTAACCAAAGTCGTCTCGGGAAGCAATTTCCAACACTGTTTGGAATTGCTAAATATTGTCCTATGTTAGACATTACATGGATAAATAAATGGAACTACGATTGGTTTGATCCTGACCGAGGGTACGTAGACAGTCATTATAAAATGGTGCAACCGGATACGGATAACTGAAATTCGTTTGTCCAAAATTTGAATGTTTTCTAATTTTGAACGAGGTGGAGAATTGTGAGAAAGTTAAAGAAAGTATAGGATGAGAGCAATATAAGGAGGATAATAGGCATGTTTATCTTTGTTTAGTTTTTGCTAATTAGAGGAAACAATATTAGTGATTATTAGATAAACAATGTGAACCATTGTTTAATTAGCTTTGTATTCATTATAAATGTGTAGAATCATAATGCAGAAATATAATGTAATCATTTTATTTCACTTCAAAGGTTTATTAGCAATACGAAAGTATATTTTCTTATATTTATTATTATTTTCATAGTGGTTATTTGTTTATCCCAAAATATTATTTATCTTTGTGAGGTATCGGTTTTATATTATCTAGTAAAAGCCACATTTCTGTTGCGAGAGCTCTAACAATTGTTTCACTTTCCATGGTTAAAAATACTGCAAAAGTAGGTAAAAGATTTGAGATTGAATCTCGTCTACATTATCTTGTTTGTACATTTCATAGAGATGCACTAATCAACAGTATATATTGAACCAATTTAAGTATAATGAGCCTAAAATCAAGCTTAAAGTGAGAAAACGGACACTAATGTTCACTGTAGTCTCATCTAATGTAAAAGATGAACGTCTTTTTAAAGGGTAAAGTTTGATGTTATTCGATTAATCAATGAATGGTCTGGCAGTCTGGCTAAATCAAATTGGCATTTGTTTTATTTGATGAGAAAACAATAATTTCCGTACTTCCGAGTAAAAAATAACTAATGTCTTAAAAGATAATGATAGCCTTACAAACACATTTAGCAGTTCAATGCATACATTTTGTGCTAGGTCATTTAAAAACACAAATCAAATTTGGAACAAATAAATTTAGACAAGAGAACAATTTATCACAATTCAATCAACACTAGACTTGAACCTGATTTAAAGTTGCCCCAATTTGACCCTACCCTATCATGAACTGAATAACTGTAGTAAATCAACCAATTAAAGCATAATCAACCTTATAAACCACTAAGGTCCAGTTTGGCAAAAGTAGCGGTAGCGGGTAGCTTTTAGCGGTCAATTAGTAGTAGGTAGAGGTTAGCTGTCGAGATAAAGGTTAATAGTATGAGTGTCAAAAGTAGTGGTTGCAATAACAAAATATATTAAAATTGATATAATAATTGTTTTAAAAGTAATAAAAAATTGACCAGGCCGTTCGAGTTTTGCATTGCAGATCTGTCTCCCACGGGATGCACACGCCCTCCACTCGGGTACGTACAAAAAACCCCAAAACACTACCCGCTACTTCTCAACGCTATTATTTTTAACGTTTGAGAAAAGCTACCTAAACGCTATCTCTATCGCTTACCGCTACTAGAATCGCTACCTTACCAAACAATCTTAAATTTTTTCTGGTAGTGTTTTGACCGATCAGAACACTAATCGCTATCTCAAACGCTACTACCAAACAGGACCTAAATTGAGGAGGCGATAGTCAATTAGCATTCAAACTTCAAAAAATATTATATAATTTAAAATCCAAGCACAAAATCAATAGATTCGTACATTATTAAGAGCGGCAAGCAAGAACACATAAATTGACATAAAAACAAACGAATTTAGAATTTAATACACAAAAACATACCTTGGTAGTTGAAGATTTAGAGTGGCGAGCAAGAAGAAGCGTGATAAATTGTAGATTAGAATTTGGGAATTTTTTTTGGGTTCATAATTTGGGGGAAATAGGGAATTTTTGAAATTGACGTTAGGAAGTTTTAGAAAAAAACAGAAAAATAAGGATACAAAAAGCCTCTTAAGTGTTACCCAATTTCAGCCCTTTTTAACTTTGACCTAACCCCTTAAAAACCCATTATTTAATAGCCCTTTAAAAGCCCACCCCATTTAAATGTTGGATGGGTAAAACCCTTTTATAAAAGGGTTGGCAGGGCTTTAAATGGGCCCTTAACCCATTTAACAGGTCTACCAAGGGGTAACTACGGAAGCTAAGAAGAAAGCTTAAAAGAAATGAAATGTTTGTTGTTTATTGATATCTTCCTTTGATCTTTACGCTTCTATTTATAAGCAAAATGGAGCGGTTATGGCTGACTCCCATAACTGTTGTGCGGTTATGCTTTCTTGGCGCCAACTCTCTTTAAATTTTAAAATATCACTTGTCTCCAAACCGGCTTTAGCATTGGGCTTTTGTATGATATTATTCCAAATTCCTGTTATACCTCTACTAGTTCATCCCAAAGGCTTTTGCCGACTCTAAGACCCATTTTACTTGTCAAAGTCAAGAAAGTCAATAAAAAGTCAAAATTCTGAATTTTGGGTGTAACACAGTCACAAACAAATTTTGCCTAGGAGTATGTGTGCCCTTTAAAGTTATAAATAAAATGAAATAGACGTAGTATTTTGTTTGAATAAAACTATGTTTAGGAAGTTGCTTATAACTAAATTGTTGAATATGATTATGAAAATTGAAATATTTTAACTTCGTGTTTCTGTTTGTTACAGATTTCTGCACAAAATTTGACTATGAAGCGTCTTCGAGGATATGAGATTAAGGTACTCATTAGAAATAAAATTGCATATTAACCTAGTGTTTTTAAATCTGCCTAATTGAGTAACTCTTAAAAATCCTAGCCACCTTATCTAATAACAAAGCTAAATAAGTGGCTTTTATAAAAACAAAGAGACTTATAAAAATATCCTTGGAATCTTAAAAAATAAACGATGATCATATATTGATTAAATATTCAATACATAATTTCAAATTTTTTATTATAAATGGATAGATTACACAGTTAAAAAAAAAAACTATAAAAGAATTCTTCGAGTTTTCATACTTTGAAAGCGTGCTAATATATTATTACTTCTATAAATCTATAATTCTATTGCAAAAAATCAATATTATTACACATAAAACAAAAATTCCAAGTCCCCAATAAACACAAATTTGACAATGTAAACTTCTTCTAATTATCAATTAAAAGACCAAGTAAAAATTTTAAATTCTAAGTTTCTATAATTCAATTTGTCAACAATTCAAGTGTTCAACAATATATCAAAACTAATTAAACAAGTCAGTAATTAATCCAATTATCACTAAATTACAAACAAATAAAGATTTAAGAATTAAGAGGAGTAGAGGAATAAGAGGACTGTTGAAACTAATACTAAAGGATAAAAAATAATAATATTAGATAAGTATGAAGCAAGTAAAATAAGGAACTCAATAATATTTTTTCATGCTTAACTCACGAAATACAAGAGCCATATATATAGGCTAACAAACAACAAATAATAAGCTAAAAAGTGGAAACTGTTATAAAAGTAATGGTATAAAGAGAGTGTAGAGGAGAAATTATAGAAAGAATATTAGGGAGAAGATATTGTATATTATTCTTATTATTCTCTACACACTTTGATGGGGAGTACATCTATATATATATACACAATGCTAGGCGAATGAAAAGTCTAGCTAGTTACGTGAAAAGAAAATAGAATGTGGAAAGACTTAGTAATACAAAAAGGTTTGGACATTTATCTAATCCTTCACATTCTAGAATGGACATCCACACGCTATTAAATACTATTACATAACAGAAACATAATGCCATGATTTAACCCACTACCAAACCCATTAACTTCTAAATTCATTTGACTCTCTAACTTAACGGAATGACCAACATAATACCCTAAAATTACTGATCCAACTATGGACAACTTCCTAAATTATAGCTAACTTCTCATGCGTGCACACAACCCACTATTTTAAATGAGGGCAGCTGGAATCGAACCAGGACCTAAGTGGAGCCTCGCCGCTCTATAAATCACTCCCTTACCAATGCACCAAACTTGCACATTTGATTATTTACCTCACAAAAATTTATTTAACCTTATTTTTAAAAAAAAAAAAATTAAAACTTATAGTTTATTTTTAAAAAAACTGTGGGTTCAATGAACCCCCCTTGTATCCGCGCCCCTGTTGTCATAAAAGCATTGCGTCACCACTTCTCCCTCCTTATGCTTACCATGTCCTCAAAATTGAATCTTTGTCTTAAAGATACTAACATTTGTTATATGTTAGCAACAACTGTTTCAATGCAATTGTTATATATTTTCCATTATAGGTGTTATTTGCTCTTGCTTATCCTTATATACAAGAAATTCTAAAGATTTATTTGTGGTGTTTGTGGATATAATTAAAGTGGAGATATTTTCTTATTTTTGAATTTTGGGACTTGGGAAATGTAACAAATATATTATATGAACAAATTTGAAAAAATCAACTACAATTGATATAAAATATAGGATGTTTTTATTTTAACAACCTTTTTGAATATTACTCTATAGGATTTACTACCTTAGTAACTTTTTTTTAGTACTATACTCTTTTTTTTTTAAATTCGCGAAGTTTTTCTACCTATGATCATTTTCTGGCCAAATTCCGACCACGTATGACCCACTCTCCGTGTTTTTCTCCCTTCCCTTTTTGTTTGATTTTCAATTATAAAGAGATCCAAAACCCCCCTTATGATGAATTTAAACCCAAAACTCAGTAAACATAATCTATAATGCGACATGAGCTTCATACCATCCACCTCCTTGTTTTTACTCAATTTTTACCCCAAAATCATAATTCACAACTATTTGCAACATTAACCAAGTTCGAATTTTAAAAATCATATAAATCGAAGAAAACCCCAATTTACATGCCACCATACCTTAAGGTTTCGAATGGGATGAAAGTCGGTCATTTTGACCTAAGAATAGTATTTCCTCCATTTTTTTATTTTTTAATTATTAATTATTTTTTTTATTTGCACCATATTCTTTTTTAGGAAGTTGTTTATTAATTGCATTATTTCCTTATAAGGTATGTTTTTAAACACTTTTTTTTTTGTGTTTGCACATCAAATACTCATCTTACCATTACCCACATTAAAGTTTACCCTTCTACATCACTTTTATACTCTTTCATTAGTTTGTAGTCAAAGGGGCATTTGTGATGAAAAATGACTGCAATATGAAGTTAATTAAAGGTTTGGTAAGAGTTGATTTTTTAATTTGACTAAACTTTGACTTTTATTGCATTTTAATGTATAAGAAAAAGGAAAATTTGTCGAGAATAAGTAAATTTTTGCGTGACTAGCTCAAAATAAGTTAACTTTTCTGTTTCGGGTTTTTTGTGTCACCAAAACTGGATTCCCTTCGCTTGTACTTGCAAAATAACGGAAGCTCTGGTTGTGCGGTGTTCTGCCTCCAACGATCAAGTTAGAAACGTTCGAAAAAAGGTAAAAGTGCGGAAAGTAAAAGTAAATCTTTTCGGATTCCGAGATCTGGTGTTTTTGATAAAGGACAATAAGAGAGCCACCCCAAAAGCTAGCTCAAGGGGAGGAGAGTCCATTGACCTTTATAAACCCCACATCAGCCCCCCATATGACCGATATGGGACTCAAGTCCTATACTTTGCAATGGACATCCCTATACATTCATCCCTCTTTAAAGGACCGCGTCCTTGTTGGTCACGGCCACGTTTGGTCACGGCTGGCTTCTTCTAGGCCACCAATTCCTTGGGCCACAAACTCCGTGGGCCACCATTACGAGGTCGGCTCTGAGACGCATCTCAAATAAGTTTCCAGACACCTATTCACCACTTCTGTCCGGATGGTAAGCTGAAGATATCATAAATTCTGTACCATGTAAGGAGAACATCCCTTTCCAAAATTGGCTAAAAAAATATCATCCTTGTCACTGACGATGCTTCTCGGCCACCCATGTAACTTGAAAACCTTGTCTAAATAAGTTTCAGCAACCTGTACTGCTGTAAAAGGATGAGGTAAAGGAATAAATTGAGCATACTTTCTCAGTCTATCCACTACTACAAAAAACACCTCTTTACCCAAAGACTTAGGCAAGCTACTGATGAAATCCATAGAGATATTTATCCAGACTTCCTCGGGAACAGGCAAAGGTTGTAAAAACCCCTGGTTTTGCAGCATGATCATACTAAAAAGTTTGACAAATTTGACATTTTCTCACAAATATTCTAACATCCTTAGTAAGGCCCTTTTAATAAAATAATCTTTTGATTCCCTTGAGAGTTACTTCCCTCCCTGAGTAACCATATTCTGGTGAGGCGTGTATCCATTGCAAAAAGTTTTCCTCTGAGATTCTCATCTGGTCCAACCAATATCTTGTCTTTTCTTCGCAACATCTGGTCTTGTATTCTGAAATTTTGAACCCATTCACAGCTTTGTAATTGCTGCAAAATAGACACAAAGTTGGGGTCTAGCTGGTAACCTGCTTTGATTAATTCTACCACATCAGATGAAACTACAGAAATTGACATGTATGACATCTCTGCTCCTTGAACTCTTGAAAGTGCATCTGCAGCTACATTTTCTTTGCCACTCTTGTATTGAATCTCGTAATCAAATCCCATCAACTTCGATAGCCAAAACTGTTGAAATGGAGCTGAAATCTTTTGTTGCAGCAACCATTTTAAGCTTTTCTGATCTGTTCTAATTATAAAATGACCAGCAATCAGATACTGCTCCCATTTTTTAACAGCAAACACAATAGCTACAGTCCTTTTCATAAACTGACAATTTCTGCCACCTTGGACCCAAGGATCTTCTGATAAAAGCAAGAGGGTGATCTTTTTGCATGAGAACAGCACCAATACCCACTTTAGAAGCATTGGTTTCCAGCACAAAAGGTACGGCAAAGTCTGGAACAGCCAAAACAGGAGCAGAAGTTAAGGCTAATTTGAGAGCTTCAAAAGATTCCTGAGCCTCTTCACTTCAAACAAAAGCTTCTTCTTCAAGAAGATTTGTCAATGCCTTGCTAATGACAGCATAATTTCGAACAAATTTTCTATAACAACTAGAAAGTCCTAAGAAGCTCCTCAACTATTTGACTGTAAAAGGGAAGGGCCAGCTTGCAATAGTAGATATTTTCTTTTGATCAGTTCCAACACCTCTAGCAGAGATAAAGTGACCCAAATACTTTACCTTGTCAGCTGCAAATACACACTTACTAGCCTTGGCATACATCATATTTTGCTGCATCAAACTAAATACCAAATCCAAATGCTTCCAATGTTCAATTAAATCCCGACTATATACCAATATATCATAACAAAAAACTAAGACACATTTTCTCAAAAGTGGCTTGAAGAAAGTATTCATAGTGACCAGTATGAGTTTTAAAAGCCGTCTTGAATACATCATCATAATGCACTCTCAACTGATGATATCCTGCCCTAAGGTCAAGCTTAGTAAACACTGCTGCCAGACTAATTCATCAATTAGCTCCTCAATCACTGGAATAGGGAATTTATCTTTTTCAGTTCTTCTATTCAATTCTCTATAATCCACACACAACCTCCACATACCATCTTTCTTTCCCACCAACACCACAGGAGAAGCAAATGGACTTGAGCTATTTTGTATAATGCCTCTTTCCATCATTTCTTGGATCAACTGCTCAATGATATCCCTTTGTTTCAAAGAATATCTATATGGTCTAATGTTTACAGACCAGCACCAACTTCAAGTGGAATCTTATGATAAAAAATTTCTCTGGAAGGAGGTAATTCAGCTGGTTCCTTAACCACTCTGACAAAATCTTGCTTGAGCTTTACTAATTTAGGATGTTCAATCTGATCTGCACCCTGGACATGCTGCAGTTTAATTTGTTCTTTTACAGAAGAATCTGAAGTAGCTCTGACTTGTAAAAGACATAACTGAGCAACATTTGCAGAAGTTTATCCGATGGTGTTCCCTCCACTACTCTCAATTTTGCAAGAGTGATACCCTCAAGCTTCAACTTCTTATTCCCTAGAGAAAACTCTATTAATAGCTTCTTAAAGTCCCAATTAATTGGAACTAAAGTAGTCAACCACTGAATCCCTAACACCATATCGCAACTCCCCAAATAAATCAACATTACATCTGTGCTACAATACTCACCTTGCATCTCCCACTTTTGAGCTGACAAGCTATATGATTACCATAACATGGACGGCAAATTACATCCTAACTTTTGAGCTAAAGATAGATTCAAGCAGTTGTGAGTACTTCCAGAATCAATGAGAACATGCAAAGGCTTACCCTGTGCCAGGCCTTTAATTCTCAGGGTACGAATATTTTGGTCACTAGAAAGAGCATTGACCGAAATAAAAGGTTCTGTCAACACTGCAGCAGCTTCTTTAAGAGAATTGTTCTCATCAAACTCATCATCATCATCACTGGAATCATCGGGAATCTCAACGGTAAAATTCTTGAAATTACACTTATGATTTCTATCATAAGGCTGATCTCAATAGTAGCATAAACCCTTAGGTATCTTTTCTTGCCTCACATCAGCAGGAATATATATGTAGGGTCTTTTATATGTGTTTTGATTGTTAGCAGGGGTTGGCAAAAGGGGTGGTTTAGAACATGACGCTACATAATTTTGAGTTTTGGGAGAAACAAAAGCTGCAGGAGAAGATTTGTAAGGCTTATTTTGATCTATACTTAAAGATTCCTCTTGTAATCTAGCATATTCAATAGCATCAGCAACTAAATGTGGCTTAAAAGCTCTCACAAAAGGTTTCACACTAGCCTTTAGTCCACCAATGAAACTATAAAGAAAGTATGAATTAGGTAACACGTGATTTTGTTGCAACATCAGAGATTTCATATTTTCAAAATCATCAATATATTCTTCAATGGAACCATTTTGCTGAAGCTTATTAAATTTCTCTACTACATTTACTCCACTTTCATCCCGAAATCTTGCTGACAAATCAATTATAAACTCAGACCAATCAACATTTTTTCTCATAGCTAAATAGCTAGAAACCCAATTTTCAGCGTTGTCTATCATATTCAAACAAGCCAAATCAACTTTCTGATCAGCAATTTTACACAAATTAAAGTACTTGTTACACTTTTTAATCCACATACTTGAATTTGTTCCATTAGACTTAGGAAATTCGAGTTTAGGAACATACCCTTGGATTCTGGTTGGATTGAATCCATTATCAAAAGATCTGGGAGATTATAAGCTTCTTGGAGACTTTGCAGAATTCCTTTCGATTCAGCTATCTTCAATCTCTCATTCATCTCACTGAATGACTGCATCATCTTCAGAATAGATTCTTCCAGCATCTTGTTATGAGATTGTTGAGTTACCCACCTTTTTTCTTGCAACCGTAATTGTTCCTCCATTGCCGTCACTTTCTTAGAGATTGCAGGAGCCAGAACTACAATTCTTTACAATGAAACAAACTAGGCCTTGAACAATTTTGAGAAAAATTTCTGGATTTAATTCTTGAAAACTCACTCAGGCATTTCAACAAGCACGTTAAGTGCATGAGCTGAGCTTCAGTGTTTCTTCAACAATGGTGAAAAGGGTAGAGTGGCAGCAGAAATGACTCTAATACCAATGTTGCAGGAGCTTTGCTCAACTACTAACTAACATCAGAAAACACAGGGAAGGTTGGAGAGAGAGAAAGATTAGAGAGAAGGATAAGAGAGAGAAAGAAGATTGTATTGATGATTGGATGAACAATACGATATACAAGCTAGCTTATTTATAGTTTGATTATCAGGATGTAATCTAACTGAAAGTCTAACTGGCTAATACAAGAGGGGGGGTGAATTGTATTTGAGGTGAAATCTAAAACCTTTTTGCGGATTTTAACTAAATGAAATAATGACGAGAGAAGATATAGGCTTTTCTAAATTTCCACTATGTAATCAAAACTCTTTACAAGTGAAGATTCAAACCCGTTAACAAGTTCCACAAATTAGGAACTTGTTCCCAACTCTCACAGAAGACTTCAGCAACGAAGCTTCCTTCACCTCACCTTACAAACTCACAATCCCAACCCCAAAGTACTTGAATACAATATGTGATTACAAATACCTACTGCACTCAAGAATATAAGAAGGATAATAACTCTCTTTATGTTATTAGATGGCTACTGGAATTTTTATGCTCAAGAGTTATGTTTTGCTGAGATAGTTTGCATGAGTATTTATAGAGAAGGCTTAGTCATTAACCTCCACCATAATCACGTCCACATGTCAACAACCCACTAACAACTTGTGGAGTTATCTTGACAGATTGTGATCATGAAGAGGTTTCCTAGCCTTATCTAATTAAACCACTATCCTAACAACTTGATAACCATTAGCCGTATAAAAGATTTTCTCACAGAAAAACCACTTGCTAACTTTATCAAATATTTATTTAAAAGATTATCAAAAGTTTGTTTAAAAAGATTTTATTTGAAAAGATAAATTTATTATTTATTAAAACAACTAGATAATTATCTTCGATAATTATCTTTATTAAAACTTTTACAAATTATCTTTTCTTTAAGAAATTATCTTTTAAAACTAACTTTTATTCCAGTAGTCTTTAACATAAGTCATTGAGTTCCTTTCCGACTTTATATTATTGAGTGCTCACAATTAAAACTAGAACGTGAGATTTGCACGAGGCTTTTTAAAGAATGCTACTCCGCATCCAAGTTCCTACTCCGGAACGAACTTTGCTTGAATCCTTTATTCACCAAAGACTCAAAACATTCATTAGTCGAGTTTGTCAATTTGTCCATCAAAACCAAAAGGCTCAACAAATTCCCCCTTTTTGATGATGACAAACATTGACAAACTTAGGTAAATAAAATCATCCAGGCATGCAACAAAAATTTAGAGTAAGGCATGAAAACAAAAAAAACAATTAAAGAACTTAGAAAAATATTAAAAAGTATTTTTTTTTTTTTTTTTTTTTTTTTTTTTTTTTTTTAAAAAAAAAACTGAGCAAAAGAAAAATTAACAAAGACTTTAAAAACTGAACTTGGCAAAAGTTTGTACCTTCGATGTGTGAGTTCCTTGGTAAACACTTTAGCCGCCATGAAGTTTGTCTTTTCCCCCTTTTGGCATTATCAAAAGATTGAAAAAAAAACATTTTGCTATACTCCCACTAGACTACGTAGGGAATAGTGAGCTCAAATAATGCAAGGCAAAAATAAGTTAGGTACTAAATCATCAGCAACCACACACAATCATATGAAAAATACGAGCCAAGTTCCGATTTAGGAAATAGAAGAGGAACATAGAGAATGTAGCAAAGGATAAAGGCGTACAAACCAAAGTTCAGAGAGATTAAACAAGACCAAAATAAAATTGTTCAACATATGAAATTAGAATAAGTGCAATCAAGGATTTAAAAGGCTGCATTGGTAGGATCAAGGGTTGGATTTGTGGGATCAATAGAGTCTTCCTCGACTTCCTCAAAGGCTACTCTGTTGATAGTTTCCAAGATCTCCTTGTTGCCTTCACTAAACTTGCCTTCAGCCTGTGCAAGCTTTGCCTCTACGCCTGCAAATCCGGTTGCTTGAGAATCTGCCAGAGCCTGCACCTGGCCTTTAAGAGAAAGCAGTTCCGAGGCCATTTCCTCCAGTTTCTTGCTCACCAGAGTAGTCAACTTCTCCATATCTGCTTGAACCTGTTGAAAATCATAAACAGACACACGAGTTCCAGAGAAAGCAGCAAAGCCAGTAGGCTGAAATGGAGGAGGAGAAGGTGAATGAGAAGGCTGCCTAGTAGGTGAGACAGGAATAGAAGAGGGTTCAGTGGAAGAGGGAACTTGGGTAGGTTTGAAGGTGGAATCAGATTTGTCTGAGGAGCTGATGGTTTCTACAGTCACAGGGTGTGTAGTAGAAAGGGCAGGCTTGACCACATTCCTCTTACTCCTTCTAAGGCCCCCTGTAAACACAGGAATGACAGGTGGTCCAGCTGTGCTCTCAGAGTCTGTGGTATGTTCCCTCTCACTTTGATCAGTTCCCTGCCCCTCATGTAAGTCAGATTGTCGAGCTTCCCCCTCAGAAACTTCCATATGTTCCCCCTCAGAATCTTCCTGTTTTTCTCCTTGCACATCTCCCTCAAGTATTTTTTCTTTGTTTTTCTCTCCGTTAGAACTTTTTTCTTCTTCCTTATCTCCCTCAGAATCACTGGAGGTGGTAGCACCCTCACTAGCCTCCTCACTACCCTGGTCACTGCTTGCATCACATTCTTCCTTAGCTTCTTTCCCTTTCCCTTTCTTTTTCTCCCCTCCTTTCCGAGGCACAAAACATACTTTGCCATTTGTAAGCCTAAGACTCAGTCTAAGTAATGATTGTTCAGAGAGGATATTATCGGGTTTGAGATATGTTGGGGATTCACATTCAACATCAATACCAAAAGATTTGAACAACACAGTAAGGAAAGAGCCATATGGAATTGTGGTCTTTTGAGCATAAAAATTCAAGTGTTCAATCATTAGAGCAGGGAAATTAATCTGTATTTTGCATGCAAGACAGAATATGAGGGAGGCATCCAAGAGTGATACGGTACTCCGTTTTTGTAAACGGGGTACTATACCCTTCCAGGTGAAGGTAAACAGTAGCTTATGAAGGGGTGTTAGGGCATGATGGTGAGTAGTTTTCACTTTCGGATTTCCTTCAATAAATTGAAGGATTTTGCATTCATCATTATGGCCAATATTTACAGATTGTTTGTGCTTTAAATAAGAACAATAGCCTTTAACAGGAACTTGAAATAGATTTCCAAGATAATTGGCATCAAACGAAATTGGAATATCATTAACTACGGCCGAGCACACACCATTATCACATTGAAAGGTATTTTTGAACTCATAAATAAATTTAGGATAAACAGGGTAATGAGAACAATTCTGGAACAAGTGAGTCCATTTTTGATAATCAATTAAAGAAGTAAATTCAGTGAACTTACTCGCCACACACCAATCATAGTTGATGTGATATCCGAGAGTGTAATTCCATGATGGGAATTTGGTGGTTGCGCGCCGTTTCCTGTCGCCGCCCTTCACAGCCTTAGCCTTCCTCTTTGGCTGAGCAGATGGATGCACCACCGCAATTGGCACCGGTTGTGGAGACCCCGTGTTTGAGGAGGGTTTGAATGGTGGTGATCGGGTTTTTGGGGTGGTGTTTCGGTTGGTTTTCATGGTGTTGAAGGTAAAATGAAGGGAAGGAGAAGATGAATAGTGTGAATAGGAAGGAGAGAGAGTGAGGCCGGTTATGGGAGTGTATGGGGAATTTAATTGATTTGATAGGTGAAGGTGGAGTGAAAAGAAGAAAAAGAGTTTAATGGGGAGGAGTGAGAAAGAAAAGTGACGGTTTAAACTGTGAGGTAGTGGGGTAGTTTTAGAGGTAGTAGGATTTAATTTGGTGAAATAATTGCACTCATCTAATTCAATGTTGATAAAATAAAATCGTAAGTTAAGAAGTTGATATACATGCTTCTTATCTTACGTAGCAAATAAAATCTTTTTGTATTGAGGAATAGAAAAATTCATCATGAAAAAATAAGGAAGGAAAAAGATAAGAATAAAAAAAATAAGATAGGAATAAAAGATAAGAAAGAAAATAACAAGAAGAAAAAAAAAACAGATAAATAAAAAATGAAAAGGATAAATAAGAGCAAATTGATTGTAAATTATGATGATAATTTACGTGATCATGATACAGAGAGTAAAGAATGATGAAAAGGGAACTTAAAAAAAACATGGCTCAATATTTTTAACATATTAAAAGTATGTATACGTGACTTTTCAATACTTCACAAATCTTTCCCCTGGGTAATTTCAGCTGTGTTATGCACACAAGATTGAGCATAGCATCGTTAGTTACATCCGATTTTACCTTAGGGGTTCCAAACAAAAGTCACTTGAGCCGTAGCATCCCCAATTCCACACGCATCTTTTCAAACTTGTCTCTGCTTAAAGGCTTAGTTAATATATCAGCAATTTGTCATTCAGTAGAAATAAAATCTAGCCTAATTAAGCCCTTTTTCAAGAAAGTCATAAACATATCAAAAGTTTCATCTTTACTATGTAAGAATATGACCCATGTAAATCTAGAATAATCATCTACAAGAACTAAGACATATATTTTTCCACTTCTACTTTGAATTCTAACGGGGCCACACAAATCCATATGAATGAGTTCCAATGGTTTTGTGGTGCTTACCATTTTCTTTGATTTAAATGATGATCGAACATGCTTTCCTTTGATGCAAGCTTCACAAATTTTGTCATTTAGGAATTTGATAGAAGGTAATCCGATTACCAAGTCCTTTGACCTTAATTTGTCAAGCAATGAAAGACTAACATGTCCAAAACGTCTATGCCATAGAAGTGGATCATCCTCAATAACACTTAAACAGGATAGATTGTATTTTGGAACTTTGTTAAGATCCACGGTATACGTGTTCCCTTTACGAGTTCCTTCCAAAACGATTTTTCCAGTGTTATTGTTGATGATTTTGCAATTTTCAGAAGAAAAGCTTACAGAGTTTCCTTTATCACAAAGCTGAGATATACTGAGTAGATTATGCTTCAAACCCTCGACTAAAAATACATTGTCAATTGCATGGGAACTTGACCTTCCTACTTTGCCAACAGCAACAATGTTGCCTTTCTTATTGTCTCCAAAGGTCACTGTTCCCCCTGTATAGGCCGTCAGTGAGAGAAATCTGGATTCATCTCCTGTCATGTGCTTAGAGCAACCGCTATCGAGGTACCACTGGTTGTTCCCCCTCACTGCGACCTGCAAAAGAAATTAAGGGTTAGTAGCAGGAACCCTTTCATTCATGGGTTCCTGTGTTGACACATTTAAATCAGATTTCTTCTGCCAAACATAGTTCACATTCTTATTGTACAGATTTGCTTTCTTAGTACATTCTTCACTGCGATGTTCCTTTTTACCACAAAAAGAACAAACGGTCTCACTAGGTAAGTTCACATATTTCTTTTTCTTTCCAGTGGACTTCTTCTTATGAACATAGCCTAGACCTTCTGTTCTTTTTGTCTGAGCTTCCTTTACCCACTTGGGAACACCCGTGCTTGCTGTATTTTTACTTTTTCTTGCAATTTCTAGGTCCTTTTCTAGTTTCTCATTTTTATCATTGGTTTCCTTTATCTCTTTCTTAACATGCTCTAGTTCATTATTAAACATGATTAAAGGAACTTCAGTAGACCTGCAAGAATCAATGTTAGTACACAACATTTTATATTGAGTCAATTCAATATTCAGCATGATATTCTCACTCTTGACTCTTTCAAGGGATTCTTTTAGCATAATATTTTTATCTAACAATTCAAAGAATCTGCCTTGAACATCATTTCTTAAGCTATTCAGATACTTAACATGATCTCTACAAATTCCAGTTGCCTTTTCGGCTTGCCTTAGTTTTGCACATAATTCTTTATATTCATCTAAGGTTTCTAACAATAAAGAGATTAATTTATCCTTTGAGAGAGATTTCAAATAACTAGGTTGAATGACTACCTCATCATCATGCTTTGCCATTAGACAGAGATTGGCTACTTCATCGTCTGTGTGTTCCTGTTCCTCTTCTTCGGAACTCGATTCTCCCCACGTGGAAATCATTGCTTTCCTGAAATTTGTTTTAGAAAAGTTAGGCTTGGAATTTCTGCTTTGATCAGTTTCTTTTCCCTTGCCTTTCTCAGATTCCCATAATGGACACTCTTTGATGAAGTGGTTGGTGCTTCCACATTTGTGACAAGAAGACTTGGCTTTGGGTTCCTGATTTCTTTTACTGTATCCTTTCTTCTTGTCTAAAAACTTGTTGTTACGGTAGAATTTTTTCAGCCTTCTCACCAACATTGCAGCTTCTTCTTCATCGATGTCAGACTTCTCTTCGGATTCTTCATTAGCTCTTAATGCTAGCCCTTGACTTTTGACAGTCTCCTGAGTCCGATTGTTCGACTGGATCTCGTGAGTAATGAGGGAACCCGCAAGCTGTTCCAGATTGAACTTGGTGAAGTCTTTTGATTCTTGCACCGCTGCGACCTTTGCTCTCCATCTGTCATTGTCTGGAAGACTTCTTAAGACTTTTCTGACCTGCTCATCTATAGGAATTATCTTGCCAAGACACGTTAGTTCGTTAGTAATACTTTTAAATCGAGTAAACATGTCTTTAATGGATTCTTTGTTTCCCATTTCAAAGCGCTCATACTGAGACAAAAGAATGTCTATTTTGGAACGTTTAACATCTGACGTTCCTTCATGTGTAACTTCCAGAAGATCCCAAATTTCCTTTGCGGACTTGCACCCTTTGACACGAGTATGTTCATCGGGTCCAAGTCCCCAAATTAAAAATTTTTTGGCAGTAGCATTCATTTCAAGTTTTTCAAAATCAGTTTTTTCATACTCATCCATAGGTTTAGGGATTACCTCATTATTAGCATTCGTTTTCGTAATTTCGTAATCTCCTACTTGTATAATCCGCCATACCTGATAATTCTCTGCTTGGATAAAGATTTCCATCTTATCCTTCCAATAAGGATAAAATTTGCCGTTGAAGTATGGAGGCCTTTGAATGGATGTACTCTCGAATTCCTTTTCCTCTGTGTAAGCCATTTTCCAGGAACTTACTCAACAGGGTTGCCTGCGTGTTCTGAGTTCCGGCCCTGATACCAACTGAAAGTCTAACTGGCTAATACAAGAGGGGGGGTGAATTGTATTTGAGGTGAAATCTAAAACCTTTTTGCGGATTTTAACTAAATGAAATAATGACGAGAGAAGATATAGGCTTTTCTAAATTTCCACTATGTAATCAAAACTCTTTACAAGTGAAGATTCAAACCCGTTAACAAGTTCCACAAATTAGGAACTTGTTCCCAACTCTCACAGAAGACTTCAGCAACGAAGCTTCCTTCACCTCACCTTACAAACTCACAATCCCAACCCCAAAGTACTTGAATACAATATGTGATTACAAATACCTACTGCACTCAAGAATATAAGAAGGATAATAACTCTCTTTATGTTATTAGATGGCTACTGGAATTTTTATGCTCAAGAGTTATGTTTTGCTGAGATAGTTTGCATGAGTATTTATAGAGAAGGCTTAGTCATTAACCTCCACCATAATCACGTCCACATGTCAACAACCCACTAACAACTTGTGGAGTTATCTTGACAGATTGTGATCATGAAGAGGTTTCCTAGCCTTATCTAATTAAACCACTATCCTAACAACTTGATAACCATTAGCCGTATAAAAGATTTTCTCACAGAAAAACCACTTGCTAACTTTATCAAATATTTATTTAAAAGATTATCAAAAGTTTGTTTAAAAAGATTTTATTTGAAAAGATAAATTTATTATTTATTAAAACAACTAGATAATTATCTTCGATAATTATCTTTATTAAAACTTTTACAAATTATCTTTTCTTTAAGAAATTATCTTTTAAAACTAACTTTTATTCCAGTAGTCTTTAACATAAGTCATTGAGTTCCTTTCCGACTTTATATTATTGAGTGCTCACAATTAAAACTAGAACGTGAGATTTGCACGAGGCTTTTTAAAGAATGCTACTCCGCATCCAAGTTCCTACTCCGGAACGAACTTTGCTTGAATCCTTTATTCACCAAAGACTCAAAACATTCATTAGTCGAGTTTGTCAATTTGTCCATCAAAACCAAAAGGCTCAACACTAACTAATTACAATTCTGTTATAGTTTCTTAACAACCGTAACAACTTCACAACTGACCAAACTCAGTTGTCAAGGTAAAGTATGACACGTGTCATTACGTGGTTAGTCTTTTTTTAAAAAAATTAATAAAGATTTTTAAATTCAATTTACAATTAAATTATTATATCAAAATAAATAAAAAATAATAAAAACGAAAAAAAAATAATGAAAAATCCCAACCACCACTGTAACACCCTAGAAATTCCTTCCTTTTAAAATACTTGTTTTGCCCCATTTAAAACTTTTAAATAGGAATATCTAAGACATCACCGCCACCGTGATAACGGTTAAGGCAACTATCAAGACACACGGCGGAAGACTAATTTCAAAACATTTCAAACCAAGTCAACATTGAAAATCAAACAACGAAAGTAAAGTCAAACCAAAGTCAAACGAAGTAAAATAAGGTCAACCTACAACTTGGAACCATTGTAGGCCCTTATTAAAACAAAACCGAAATTCAAAACCCTTTTTGTTAGTCACATATAATAAATAAAGTCATAAATAAATAAAGCAATAACACAATCATATACTTATAGAAACTAGCATGATTCGCTCTTCAGCCCATTCATGAATATGCTTCATCACCTGAAAAGCTTATCTCTACTTGTTTCCACTACTCTCCATTAAAAATGGGTCATCATAGGGCCAAGATAAAGACAAGGCCAACAAACACAAAACACACAATCAGCAAAGCTGAGTACATAAGCGTATTAACACACTAACATACGATTTCCTATTAACACACAACTTACCTCGTTGCACCTTTGTTTCAAGCATACAACATTCAATAAAAGTTCCCACTAAACACTACATAATTTATTTAATGTTGACTACGCATTGAACGAGTTTCCCCCTCAACCTCCCCCAAATAAATTTGAGGTTACTGACACGGGAGCTAACATCAATAACTACTCGTAAGTGGCGGAATTCCTGCGCATAATAATAATAATAAAAGGAATGTCCAGCGTTCTGTACTCCAGTAAAAGTTATGAACAAATATAAAGTCACATAACTCCCCCCATATATATTCATACTAAAGGTATATACGTTTCAAGAGTTTTGGTGCGTAATCTCTTTCACTTTACGTTATTTACATATTATTAGACTTGGTGATGACTCTCAAACCATAATCATTCAATCAACAATAATTATTCAATCAACCAAATATACCAATTTAATTATTAAATAATTAGTGACCACATAATATTTAATGTTGAATCGTTTTTAATTCTACCTCGGTGCCAATGACACCTTAAACGCATAAAGCGTTACAAATCCTATCCTTCGGTGTTAAAAACACCTTAAGTGCACTAAGGCACCAACATACAATTTATTCCTCGTGTACATAGACACTTATAGTATCAATAAAAATTAAATGAACCATAATAAAATTCTTTTTCAATATTCCAAACTCAATTAAATATTTAGTTTAATTAAACATGCTCTCTAACATACCATAGATAAATATGTGGTTCATAAATAATATTCTAAATTATCAATTTCCATTCAATAACCCATCACAAATAAGTCATGCTTCATAATCCAATCACCAATAACATCCAAATCACAATTTCCAATCCAAACCTAGCATGATACTACTTGTAATCAATCAAACACATTTAGCATGCTATTATATTAACATAATTATGCTAAGTACGCTAACGTACCTTGTATACTATCTTAGAATCGCCACGACTAATTAAAATCACTCACTTCAAAGTCTCCTACAATTTAAAATTATAGAAGAGTATTAAAATTCACTTTACACAAATTTCAAGAAATATATACTATTATAAAACCCCTCATAATTTAATTAAAATAAGCTTAACTTATATTTAAAACATCATACTTTAATCTGAATTAATGGGTAATTAAAATTCCTTAAAGAAACTTGATTTTAATTGCTCTACTAAAACTTCCAACACTATATTTTAATTAAAACTTGCTGTATTTAAGCCTTAAAACACTTTAATAAAAGGTCTAAACCATTATACATCATAACCCTTCAATAATATACAAATCAAGAACCTAGGGTTTTAAAAATTAGGGCTTTTTTATTAAAAACATAAATCTGAAAATTAATTAACATAATACTTATAATCAAACATCAAAATCCAATCCCAAAACTTATAATTAACAATTAGATTTAAGCATAGATTAGTTTTTAACACAATAAAGATCTAATTTTTTTTTATTTGTATGTTCGAAAAAGGGGAGAGAGAAAGCAGTGGCAACCACCACGCCGGCTGCCCTGCCTGTTGCCAGCGGTTGACGCTGCTGGCGGAGGCGGGCACCTATTGCCGGTGGTCGGCAATGGTGGTGGAAGGGGCAGCCGAAAAAAAGAAAAGGGGAAGGGGAAAAAGAGAAAGAAAAAGAAAGAAAATAAGGGGAAAGGAGAGAGAAGTTTACCTTGGGTTTTTCTCCACTCTGGCAAAGTTGATTTGTCTCATAAGTGGGATATTTATACCCCTTCTCTACAAACCCTTTTTCCCTAACTTTCCTCTTTTAATTTTTCTTAATCCCATCCCTAATAAAACTTTACAAAATTAAAACTTTCCGTAAATTAAACTCCAACTTAATTAAATTAATTAATTAAATAAACTTTTCTTTTATAATTATTTCCAAACTTATTTAAAATAAATAATTAAAATATTTTAAATAAAATAATTTAATTTAATTAAATAATTCTCAAAATACTTATTTTAATTAAAATACGTATAAAAATACGAGGTGTTACAAGTTACAACCACCCACTACCAGCCCCCTCCCCCATCCAGCGGTCGGTGGCCGTCTATTGCCTCCCTCTTTTGTCGTCGGCTACCCAATCCCCTCCCTTTCCCCATTCCCGTCCCTAAACCCAACCCCCAATCCCTAAACCCAATTCCCAAACCTATTCTCGCCCCTTCGTGAAGCCCCTCATGGATGTTGCAAATTGCAATAGGCGAGGAGAAGGGTGTCGAAGGGACGACGTGGGTGTAAAGCTAGTCACGGCGGTGATTTGCGGCGAGAGGGTGGTCGAGGGTGTTGGGGATGAAGAGGATGAATGAAAAAGAGGAGTATGAGAAGGCTCGAATGAGGTTTGGGTCCGATTCTATGAATTGAATGGCGGCGCTTCTATGGTGGTTGACGGCGGTGGCGATGTGCTCAGGGGTGGCAGAAAGTGGGTGGTGGTGGATTGTTATTATGTCCAGAGTTTCGGTCGCGATCGCGGGAATGGTCGCGGTAACGGCACTAATGCGTTGATCGCGGATCGAGGTTGTAGCAGTAGAAATTTATTTAAAATTTATTAATCTTAATAATAATTTAGGATTTTTTAATTATTTTTATATGGGCTTTAAATTGAATTATTACACTTTATGACCTTTAAACCATAAAATATAAGTCCGCATTACTCCAAAGCTTGTTTCGTCTATTATTTACCCATTGACAACAATTTATTAAAAACAAATAACATAAAAGGCCACCTGTCATACGCTCATAGCAAGTGACCATTGGCCCACTATTGTCCCATCAACTTATTACTATGCAACTAGAGTGTACCCCCGGGTTGCTAGTTTGTATACTTCTTGCTTTAATTTAACAATTATGTTCAACTATTTGTATAGTTAGTGTGTGCAGTGGTTCGAGCATTGCCTCGGATGTCAATTTTTTTTTTTTAACATCATATGTATTTATATTCTAATTTTGTGAAAATAGATGAATTATATTGCCTCTATTTTACTTAATAAATGAAAGGGATATATAATATTATGTGAAATTTGAAACATTAATAATACTTGGTTGATATGGTTAATGTATTATCTACATGTATTGGAGGTTATGGGTTCAAAGCATATTTTATTTTGTTAAATGAAGTGGCTACCTTACGTGGCATATATATATTTTGGATGATGACGTGACATTGTGATATAGCACACATACTTTGAAGAGTGCCACGTGGCACCGTTCGTTTAAAAGGAACGCCTTTTAATACATAGTTTAGATAAAATAAATAAAGCCTACCAAACTCATTCCCATTACTCTGGACTATTTACTTCAAATTACATGTGAAAACCTTTTACAGCTGTCCCACTTATTACTTTCTCACTATTTCCTTGGTTCTGATTTAAGAAACTCGTCGGTTTTAATGGAGTCTCTCCATTTACTTTCTTTTTTCCCTTTCTTTTAGTCTATAAAGTGAGTAATTCGTATGGAAAATAACCAAATTTTAAGTCTACAACGTCGATGCGGCCGAGATTCATTTCGTATCGGGTGTATCGGCCGAAATCTTGGCCTTTAGGAAAACGCCGTGCTAAAACGGGGAATATCGGATTGGTAAGTTCAAAATCCGTTACAAACCGACTGGTTTGCGACGTAACAGCCGCATTTTTATACCATGTCTATTCTAATATGGTTTGTTTTTTTCTTGAACAAGTAATAAGAATGGGTGGGGAGAACAAAGCCTAAATCAGAATTTGTTCCATTTGAGCTTTATTTTGACCTTTTCTCAAAAAATATAAAAATAAAAAAATAAAATAAAAAAAATAAAATAAAAAAGGCTTTATTTTGACCTTTTAATGTAACATCCCAATTAGAGGTAAATTGTCTTTACAAGATTTTTTTTAATAAACTAAGCTATTTTAAGTAAATAAGGTAATAGTTAAATAATAGGGGTGTCTTCATATATAGCACTTTGTTATATGTGAACTAAAAGAGCATTATGATATTTTAATATGATATAGTGTGATCTAATGAGGGGATCGAATGATAATATAGAACTTGAGAGGAAAAACAAATCAAATAGGCAAGTATTTTATGCTGATAAATTTGATAATTTTGTTATATTTCCATTTTGTGATTTTAAGTGTAGGTCATGTGTATGAATTTTAACATCACGTACCCGTGTCCCCTATTTTGGGGTTGATGTTTTTTCGCACGCATCCATTTCGTACCCGTATCAGTACCCGTTCTCATGCAACCTAGGTTGTCAGTTGAAGCTTGCATAACTTGGCCTTAGGATGGGTGGTTTCTTATAAAAAAATTCACCTGGGTGCACATTGAGTGAGGTAAAAAGTCTTAGAAGCATGGAACTTTCAGCCACTAATTATCTCTGTTTGTCCTCTTCATTAGATTTTTTTATTTTTGGGCTCTTCAAAAGCTGAAAACATCATCATGGTGGGACCTGATGACTTTTTTGTTTTTTTGGTTATTTTCTAATTCATGAAACTTACTATGGCTTTATTCTGTCAAAGTGTCAATGAATGGAGGGAGATAAGTGTTAATTTTCCAGAAAACTAGGACACTCAACTATTGTGGTAGCATTTAAGTTTTATCATGCCATGCATGCAATAACTCATATATTCTCCTTTGCTGTTATTGTTGGTTGCTTTAAAGTTACTTTATCTGATTTTGAAATCTTCATTTTTCAGGCAAAACACTGGGACACCTTCTATCAATTCTACAAGAATACTACCGACAACAAGTAGAGTTCATGGCCTTTTATTTTTCCTACAGGAATTTTCTATTTAAAATAACTTTGTGCAGGTTTAACTTTTAAGTCATTTAATATAATACTTCAAATAAGGAGAAAAGTCGTCTTTATGCTACACTTAATATGTAGGTGGGGTACTCCTTACTTGACAAGGGATTTTTTTCACAACATGGCATCAAAAATGGGAGATCAAGTGCTTCTAGTTACCGCTGAAGAACAGAATAAACTTGTTGCTGGGGCTCTCAATCTTATTGGCGGTGATACTATGTATGGACGCCTATGGGGTTGTCTTCCGGAATCTTATTATCCAAGTTTGCATTTCGAAGCATGTTACTACCAGGTTTGCTTAACCTAACTTGGCATGTGAATATGTGATATTTCCCTTCGAAATTGATCCTGTAGGTTGCCTTTTTTTTTTTTTTTTTTTTTTTTTTTTTTTTTTTTTTTCCATATCAAAGTTCAAATTTTGTCTAAGGTGAAGCCATAATGTGATATAGTGATTCTGAGTCTTTGCATGAATTTCTTTAACCATCCAGCTCCTTCAAATCAGTGAATTAGCATTGTAGAGACTATTATAGGAATGATGTATGTTAATTTAAGAATTTTTACTGTACTATCTTTGTCTGTTACTACTTTCTTATACATTTGCTAGTTGTACAAGCAGGATTTGTTGTTCTGGGTCACTTCCAATTTTACTCTTAATGGGGAGTATGCCACTTTTTTCCGAGTCATTTTTTATTTTTACTCTTGTCTGGGGAATATGCTACCCTTTTCAGCTTTTCTACCGGTGCTACTGAAATTTGTTCTGTTATTACATACACCTCTAAGGACGGTTCAGAATCCTTTTTTTTTTCCTCTTTTGTTCATCTATTTCTTCCTTGTTGAACCCTTGTGTTTAAGTCCACCCATGTTCCTGTTAATGTCATACTTATTCCATTGTAGGCTCGTAATCAATTTATCATACTTGTAGTATAATGTTGATTCTTCAGCTTGCCTTAACTCTTTTCTAATAGTAGAATCACTGTGTCATCCACTTAGTTTTTAGTATTCTGGCAATGCAATTGTGGTGTATCCTTTTGTCATAATCCTGATAGTGAAGAATCTTTTGACCAGGCACTTTTGTCGCCAGGAGTTAATGGTTGCGTATAATTCATTGGTATTTACTTCCTCCGTTTCTATTTACTTAACCTATAGTCCCATGGCACGCAATTTAAGGAGCGAATTAAAGAAGATGGAAGAAGTATGTAGCACAAATATATTAACATAAATAGTGAAATTTTGACCTATAAAACCAGGGGATAAAAAAACACTTGTCAAAAACTAGAAATGTCTTACACAAGAATAGTCGACAAGTAAACAAAAAATGACAACAAACTACAATACCATCGTATTATCATCGTCATCTTTATCTTACAACACTGCTTCCAATTCTATAGTTCATGAAGAAATTTTTTGTAAATTTCAATCTTTTTCACATTACTAAATTTACCACGACATCCCAAATATTAGTACTCATTATGTTTCCAAAAAAATTTATATCAATCTAATTCTCTAGTCACGGGGTAATTTATTTCATCCAAGTGACTGAATAAGAAAATAAATTCTCTAATTTCTCTCATAACAACAAGAGGTAATTGGTTTACCCAAATGACAGGCTAAAGTCGTATCACCTAATCAAAAGTATTACCTAAATCCTCTAACTAAAGTAGATAGGAAAGTAGAGTTGAATCCAAAGGGAAACAAGTATTTCTTTTCCTAATTAATCTAAGCAATCTAAATTATTAAGTAACAAAATAATATTATGAAAGGGAAACTAAACTACTAAGATTCTAAGATTAAGGGTAGAGAAAATCAAGGAATAAAGGCCTACTGCTCATAAGAGACCCCTTGTTGACCTTTGGTTGTCTCAAGTTGTCATTAGATTGAGCAATTGCAACTCGATACAGTGGAACTCTCACTATAGGCTCAATTTCCGCAGCTTGCTTATTTGTCTTCACCTTCTCATTTTCAAAGCCAAGACCTACACAGTAAAGGGCTCTTTCTATTACATCAACTTCCTCTTGCCATCTGTTTGTTTCTCTTGTAGAAGATGTAACACAAGATACCGCCTCCAAGAGATCTTTAACAAGAGCTTGGGGCTTATTAGAACAATTATCAACCACATCAATACTAAAACACTTCTCCTCTGTCATGGGGCTTTTAGGGGTATTATTCAAATTGAAAATAATTTTATCATCCCTTTCACATCTATAATTGCTCTTGCAGTGTTAAGGAAAGGTCTACCAAAAATAACTGGAGTATGCAAATCCTCGGTCATATCAAGAACAACAAAAATCAAAAGGTATATAAAATTTAACTACTTAGTAGCTTTTAATTTACCCATATTTAGATTGGAACACACAGACAATGGCATGACACTAACGCTAGCTCCCAAATCACATAATGCATGATCAATCATTAGATTGCCAATATGACATGGGATAGAAAAACTACCCGGATCTTTTAGTTTAGGTGGAGATTTCTTTTGTAGTACGACACTACATTCTACAGTAAAAGCGACGGTCTCTACCTCACTAAGAGACCTTTTCCTAGTCAATATTTCCTTCATAAATTTAGCATATGTAAGAATTTGTGTAATTAGTTCTGTAAAAGGAACTGTTACCTACAAATCTTTCACCATCTCCAAGAACTTACCAAACTGCTTATCCAAATTTGTTTTTAAATGACGATTGGGGAATGGAAGTTTGATAACTGGCTTTGGAGCATTACTGCTTTTGTCTGGAGTTGTTGCTACCTTCCCTAGAGTTGTAGCCTGCAATGTATTATACTACTCTTGAGCCCTGTAGGGCTATTAGCAACATTGTTTGGTTTAACCGATTAAGATTAGCATTTTTCAATAAAACAGGTTCATCATCTCTGGGCATAGGGGGGCCATCATAGTGTGAACCACTCCTCAGAGTAATTGCAAAAGCTTGATCGTGTGGTTGGCTGCGATGGTAGGGTTCCCTGTTGACGGGCTTGTAGAGTAGAGGAAATTGTGCAATTTGATTATCTACAATTTTATTATGGGCTATATGATTGAATCAATGAGCATCTCTACTCTCCATGTGCTTTTGCATACTCACTAGCATCGCTCTAATTTATGTCGAAGCAGGTCAGAAAATGAGGAGGGTTGTTGTGGTTGGTTTTTCTGGCAGCATTGGGATGGTAATATTTCTGCTCTGGTTGTTGTGGTGCCTGTGATTGTTGTGGAGGTGGCGGGTTTTGAACATTGGTGCTCCGGTAGGAAAGATATGGATGGTTCCGAAGCCCAGGATTGTAGGTGTTGGAGTAGGAAAGATATGGATGGTTCCACAACTCCTGCAATCTTGTTCCCAATGACCTACAATTCCACAATTTTCATAGAAAGGTTAATTAGAATTATTATTAATAGCAAAAACATTAGCTATATTTGCAGTGCTAAGATTATCTAATTTCTGACAAATAGAGGTTAATTGAGCTTGCAAAAAGGAAAATGAGTCAACACTATGTTTCCCCTTGTTAGCAAAGCCTCTAGGATTCCCATATTGGGAATTGTGGATTGCCATATCTTCGATAACTTGACCTGCATCATCAACATTAAGATTCATAAACCTCTCACCTGCTGCACAATCTAAAATCGTTCTACATGAATTTCCAATCCCATTATAGAAGGCTTGGCTAAATTATGGTGGGGACACTCTCTTTACAGATCCTTGAGTCTTTCCCAAGCCTCATATAAAGTTTCATCTGGCTCTTGGGCAAAGTTCCGAATTGCGCTCCTTAGCAAAGATGTCCTCTCTATAAGGTAATATTTATTTTAGAAATTCAAAACAAGAGTCTCCCAGTTAGTAATACCAAGTGCAGTTCTATTCAAACCATTAAACCATAATTTAGCTTTTCCACATAAAAAGAAAGGAAAAAGGATCTCCCTGATTTGGTCCTGTGTGACCCCCTCTTTCCCGATGGTATTGCAATATTGACAGTAGTCTGCAACATGAAGATTTGGGTCTTTACCCTTAGCTCCACTGAATTGCTTCCTTTCTATCATCGTGATAAATTGGAATTTAATCTCGAATTGCTCTCCATCAAGGGCCGGAGTGGGAGTGAGATGTGAAAATCGGCAAGCGACGGCTGCGAATAATCGATGAGCTTCTTAGGTGTTGTCATCTCTGATTCTAAATCTGAAGGAACTTCTGATTCACTAGAATCAGTTGGGGGCTCTCTGTGATTATCGTTATCCCCAAAACCCGCCAGGATTTGCTTGTAAAGATTCTTTTGTCTATGGAAAGAGCGCTCGATCTCAAGATTGAATGGAATATAACCTCATCGGGAACACCTGGGCGTAAACAAAGAACTAAAAGACAAATATGCGACTTGCCTCAAAGAACTGACGTTCTCTGAAACAAGAGGGAATAATCTAGACTACAAAAAAATACAATCAAAAATAAAAATAAAACCATTTACCCGGCAACGGCGCCAAGTTTTGACAGGCTAAAGTCGTATCACCTAATTAAAAGTATTACCTAACTAAATCCTCTAACTAAAGTAGATAGGGAAGTAGGGTCGAATCCATAGGGAAACAAGTATTTCTATTCCTAATTAATCTAAGCAATCTAAATTATTAAGTAACAAAATAATATTATGAAAGAGAAACTAAACTACTAAGATTAAGGGTAGAGAAAATCAAGGAATAAAGGCCTATGGCGTAGGTTCACCGATAAATAACATTCTAGGGTAAAACATAATAATCAATCATCAATGCATCAATTAATCAGATCATAAAGGGCTTTCGCTATGTATTACAATCATAGAATTAATCTACCATTATCAAATATCATCTCTCGAATCTCGACTTAACCATTTATAAATTAACCTGCCTATTGAAACTAAGCCTAAACATCAATTTTCATCTCTCGAATCTCGAATCAATATTGCTAAACTCATACATAAAAGACCCGCACAAGTCTAGTTGCATAGCATTAAATCAATAAATAGGAAATTAATTAAGCATTGACAATCAACAACAATAAATTACCCCTTCATAATATTTATGGATCCCCACAAACCCTAGAAAGAAAACTACTCACGCATAATTATATCTAAACTAATCAAAGCAATTAAACAAGACATGATGAATTAAAGAAATAGAATTACTGAAATTAATAGAGAAGAAATCGTTACCAAATTTAACGAAGATAATGAGTTGAATCAAGAACAAAGTGTAAAGTTATAGAGAGAAAAAATAAGAGAGGAAATAAAACTAAGTAGAAGGGAAAGTCTAAAAGAAGAGATAAAAAAAGTTAAAAGAGAATAATCGAGAGCCGTCGTATAAAAACAACCCAAAACGTATTTATACTAAGCTCCTAAAATCCTAATTAGAAACTAAGTAAAAATCGCCGGAAACGAGCTCTTCGAGACACGCGCCTGCATCGCCCGATCGAGCCTGCCTTTTTCCATTAGAGGTCTTCTCTAGCGCCCAGCTCGGGCGAAGAACTTCTTTTCTTCTTCCGCCCCGCCTGGCCGGGCGCGCCTTCGGGCGAGACCATCTTTGGCCGGGCAAGGCCACCTGGGCTAATTCTTGGACTTCTATTGGGCTAGTTTAAAAAGCATTTCTTTTACAAGAATTTTAATCATTTTGAGACGTACTCTAAAGAAGTCATGTGAACCATCGATCACTATAAAGTTTCAAAAGCCACAAGATCGTGTATATGTGAATGATTCTTTAGACAATACAAATGTAGATACAAATTGAGGGCATGATTATTAAAAGACGTAACATGAGTTTGCCTTGGTTCAACAAGTGAGCTAAACATTGAGGACGTTTTTCCAAAGTGAGCCAATTTTGGCAAATATTAACCAAAATGGTTGTGTGGCAAAAGTATTTACCAAACTAAGCTTCCAGGCTAAAACGCTGTCTCGGTCAGCGTTTTATGCCTGGGTTTTTTTTTAAAAAAATCAACCTAAAAACGCTGTCTAAGACAGCGTCTTTGTTGTTGACCTTTTTTTTAAAAAATTTTGTAATTGCCTTTAATTTATAAAAATGTTTTTAAAAAACAAAAACAGTTATACCAAAGACGCTTTCCCAGACAGCGCTTTATGTACAAACTTCCTTGTACCTAAAACGCTGTCTCAGACAACGTCTTATTTTCAACCTAAAACGCTGTCTGGGACAGCGTTTCTCTGTTGGTGTGCAAAACAGCAGCAGAATCAGCCTTTTGCCACTGATCTGCCACTTTCTTCTGCCCCCACCCACCACCCCCTGCCATGATTCTTGCCACCATAATCCACCAACAACCCCCACCATCGACCACCATCTGCCACCACTTTTGACCTCCAACAACACTTCAACCAGCTCCACCACCAACCCCAACCATTCAACAACCGTCGATAACCACCCACCACAACCAACAACACTAAAACCACCATGAACAACCACATTAACCACCACGGGCCATCCATTCTTCCCCATTTTCGACTATGGATTCCAAATGTCTGTTGTTTAATGTACATTAGCCCTGAAGGATCTATTTTGACTGACATAAATCCGATTTGGATAAATAAGCAAACAAAACTTCAAAACACAAACAGATTCATTCAACCAGCATGTCTTATATTGATAATGCAATCGTTATATACAGCATTCCAGGAAAAAGGACAAAACAATGATACATACGTTCACTACTCATCAATTTGGTGTAACCCTTCCCTAGCCTCACTGTCGTCCCTTAGTCTTGGACGACGCCGAGTGTAATGGTGAATGGTGGTGAATGGGTTCCGGCGCGGGGGGGGGGGGGGGAGTGAGCTGGCTGGACGATGCGTCCTCCTGGGTTCTGAAGGGTGCAGAACTGTGGAAGATGTACTCCTCTGCCTCTGTGTGCGACGTAGGATCACCTACACTGCTACTCTGGCTGGGGTCGAACCGCGAATGGATGGAGTGACCATCATCACCGTCCCGTTGTTGGATGAGATGACCGTGACCATGTCTGCGTAAGGAAGTCGCGGACATATCTCGCATCCGCTGGACCTGGGCTCTGGTGGGTCCGTCTGTAAGGGCGAGGGACAGTGCATCATACATCGCCACCATATCCGCCGCCTGTAGTAATCATCGATCAGTCAAGTACATGATATTTAAAAAAGTTAAAAAATGAGGATGATAAGTATAGTAAAAGAAACTCACATATCCGCTAATGACGTCATGTGCCGGGTGGTAATGGGTGGACGGTGGTGTGTAGCTGGGGTTGATGAAACGGCGTGTGATAAGCTTGTACCACACCATGTACGGATCGTCATGATCCATAACGCCCTGCATAGGATAACCCTGAACGACATGACCCAACCGCTGCTCCAGTGCCCAGTTTGTCTCCGTCTTTCCCCGACGGTCAATGTTGTGAAGGCGCACGACAGTGTCACAGTTCTGGGGAATAGGCTGCTGCAGTCCGAACTGTCGCATGACGCGGTCAGGTAGGTGACTCTCCACAACCTCGAAACAGATCAGGGGGACCCGGGCACGCCACTCTCCCTGATGCTCCAGTAGATGTGCAGGCATGACATCTACCAACTCCGGTACATACGGATCCCATGTGATCTGCAATAACACATCCTAAATAAGTTAGTCCACAATCAGTATACACAGTACCTAAATGATTACAAATGTCTTCAGAGTTTGTACCTGATCCTCAGTGAGTCGATCAAGGGCGTCTCGGTAGTATGGGAGACCCGTCGCCGCATGTGCCTGTGTGAGTCTGGGGACCATCCACCTAGGGCAACAAATTTGGTAAGTATGTTTACAAAATGAAATCGTATATGGGAAAAAAAATGATAATTGTTACAAACCTGCAACCGTAAGCCTCATCAGGGCGAGGCGGAGCGATGTACGGCTCATACTGGTCATCCTGGTCCTGCTGCCCCGGACGATGTACAGCAGGCCTACCTGGTCTTCCTACGTGGATGTGCTCCCAAGCCCATAGCTTCAATAGCAAAACACAAAACTATGTTAAATATGACATTACTCATTGCATAATTCGCTTGTGATAATATACGTAGTATACCTGAAGCACAAACAGAGGTCCTCCAATCTCGAGCGTACCACTCCGTGAGGCTCTGCAAAGTTGGCGATACAACACCGCCAAAGAGGCACTACTCCAGCTGTATCCACGGATATGCTCCCAGTCGTGGTCTAACAGCTGTAGGTAAATAAGCTGCAAGTGGCTCCTGCTCTTGTTGCCGAACAACACGCCGGATATGAGGAAGAACAAGTACGCTCGAGTGTATCTCTGTACTGTGGCGTCATCGGCGTCCGCAGGCAAGCCCTGGAAAGTATCTCGTAACCAGACCGTCCTCAAGGCGGAGCCCCTAACATCGTTGGGACCCGGCTGCGCCCCGAGAACCCGCACAACCAATCCAACGGGATCGACTAGAAATGATCCCGTCACCGCAGTCCCCTGTACTGGAAGGCGCGTCAGTATTGCCACGTCCCGCAATGTCACAGTCGCCGATCAGAAATAACACAAAGGCCATCCCGTTGCGTGACACGATCTCGAATACAACCTAGGAACCAAGACCAGCTGGAAGTGTTTTCCCCTTCAACCACCGCAAATGCAATAGGAAATACTTGGAAGCTTGCATCAACACTCGTAGCAACCAACAGTGTTCCTTTATACTTCCCGTACAAGTGCATCCCATCGATACAGATAACAGGCATACAATGTTTAAAGCCATCGATACAAGGACCGAAGGCCCAAAACACTCGTTCAAACACTTCCATGTTGCTATAGTATACACCATCCACTAAAGCTTTGTGTTTCCATACGACACATGTTCCCGGGTTCGACCGTAGGAGTGCTTGCATGAAGTGGGGAAGTCTGCCATATGAACTCTCCCAATCCCCAAATATCTCAGCTATAGCTTTCTCCTTGGCATACCACGCTCGTCGATACGGGACATCGAAATGAAATTGCTTCGAGATCAGTTCCTGTATGAATTCCACTTTCAACGAAGGATCTTTCCGCACAAAGGACTTCACATACTTGGCTATTACGGACGAATCCAAGTGTGGGTGATCATTAGATAGTACTTCAGTGATACATGTCTCCCGATGCGGGCCTTTGTACTTGACTATGGTAAAACCACGTGAGTCCTCACTCGATTTGGTACCCCGTAGCATCCAACCACATTTCTTCTTGCATCGCAGATGTAGGACACCATCATTCGAGGTCACTGTGGTGTAGAATTGATTCCTCTTAATAGAATACATCTTCACCATTTCTTGAAGCAGTTTCTTGCTCTCAAAATACATTCCCTTCTCAAATTCTCCCCCGGGAACAAAAGAGGTGTGGCTACCCGATTCGGCCCAATACTGATCAACTTCATAGTTCTCGGGTACCTCACTGAACCAAGGTATGGGAGTTCTAACCAACGGCTGACCATCTTCCACCTGTGTAGGTTCATCATCCCCCTCTCCGTTCTCGTCCTCATCATCCATTTCCGCATACACATCATACACCGACAATTCATTATTCACAACATCATCAAAATGATTTGGCTCTTCTCGAAACGGTGAACCATCATCACCTTGCATAGGAGAGTAGCTATGCAATTGCATCGGCGAAGATGCCACGGTGTTCGATGACGACGGAGCAGGCTGGCCGAACACTGTCACGCGTCCCCCCGCATGTACTGGTGAAGCTATATGAGAACTAAAAGGCAAGTGAAATTGGTCGTCCGGCATCATTCGAGTGAAAGAACCCATCCCATATGCATTCGATGGAATGTGGTTTGCGGGCTCTTGGAAGGACGCAATCAGAGACATATGTAGCTTGTTGTTCTGCCCGAGTACTTTGTTGGGTACATATAGGCACTGTTTCTACATATATCTCATTGGGAAAACCCTTCATTCCTACCATGCTCCTCAAACCTTTCAAATGTCTGTTCGTAGAGACAGGTAACACTTGCACCCCATGACCAGTATCACACCTCATTTTAAGGTTCAGTTCAACAGTCATAGGGTTTGAACCAATACAACTGTGAACCTCATTCATCAGATCAGTCACAGTCATGTTCGGTTCAAGTGTTATAAGGTCCATATTCCCTCCACTGTACTCCACATTTGATCCATTACACAAAATTTCACCTCCCCATCGACATAACAACGCTACATTTTGTCCAGCCATATTCTACATAACAACCAAAACACATTTTACGTAAAGCCGTTAAATCATCCCTAAATCACCACAATCAAACAAAAAAATTTTACATACTCTACAAATTAACTACTAAGAACCCCTAAATCACCATTATTACACAACAATGTAGGTAATTACAATTGTTCAAAACCTAATAATTATCAACCATTGTCAACAATCTTCAACAAAACCAACAACAACAATTCAACATTATCCAAACTATTATCAACACTAACAATATCAACACTACCATTATCAACACTAACAATTCAACAATTACCAACACTAATAATTCAACAATACCTACACTAACAATTCAACATTTTTAACACTAACAACTCAACCTCATCAACATTTTAACCCAATTCCAAAAAAATTAGAAATCACCAACATAAACCCTAGAATTTAAAACACAAAGAAAGTTGAATGAATACCTATTTCAGGGTGAGGGGAGTGTATAGTGGGCTACACGGAGGGCGACGGTGGAGGTGACGGCGGGCGACGGTGGAGGTGGCGGCGCCGGCGGTGGTCTACACGGAGGAGCACAAGTATGAGAGAGAGGGGGATTAAGTTAGAGTTTGGGAAAGAAGGGGTTTGGAGGGAAAAAAAAACGACAGAAACGCTGTCTCAGACAGCGTTTCATTAATAACCTTAAACGCTGTCTGAGACAGCGTTTATAGTTCCAGAGTTAAACGCTGTCTGGGACAGCATCTTTGGTATAACTGTTTTTTTTTTAAAAACATTTTTATAAATAAAAGGCAATTACAAAATTTTTTTAAAAAAAAGGTCAACAACAAAGACGTTGTCCCAGACAGCGTTTTTAGGTTGATTTTTTTTAAAAAAAAAACCCAGGCATAAAACGCTGACCGAGACAGCGTTTTAGCCTGGAAGCTTAGTTTGGTAAATACTTTTGCCACGCAACCATTTTGGTTAATATTTGCCAAAATTGGCTCACTTTGGAAAAACGTCCAAACATTGAAGAGGTTTATTACATTGTTCCTCTCGCTAACTAAAATTAATGCTAGCTCTTTGTGCCCCCACAAAAAATAATAGTAATGTGATGAGCCCATGCACCATATTGTGGAAGGAATTAAGATATATAGTAATGTGATGCGCCCATGACCTTTTTAAACACCCATTTTCCCAACAATGAAGTTGTGAATTTTTTAGTATCGACATCTCTTATCATCATAAATGAGTGAAGAGTGCTTGCAAGAATGTAAAATATATTAATCCCATGAGTTTTATCTACCTCCTCCAGTGGAATCGTAACCTAGACTTTTCATTATCATCTTTGTTATACATTATATATTCAACACTCATAATAGCTTTAAGACGAAAAGTATCTAAGAAGCTAAAATTTACGTGTCACATTGTCACCAACCAACCGAAGCAAAGTGTGTCTGCAGCAAGCAACATCAAAGAAGCAACTTTGTTATATATTGTATTTTCATTTGATGAAATGCTTAATTTGAATTACGTCTCCATGAACCTTGTTAATCCAATGACATTCATCATATGTTTCTTTAATAGACTTTACAGTATTACAAACATACCATTTGTGGAAAATAAATTTATGCACAACACACAAAGTCAATACTGAGGATTAGATTAATTCGGACGGTTATATATAGGGGAGGGATCCGGTAAGAACCCATCCTTATATAAGAACCTTAGTTATATAAGAATCAATCTCATCCGTAGGATTAGATTAATTCGGACGGTTCAGATTAAAACACGTATCCTCCCTCTAACCCCTTACCCACCACCCAAAATTTTCTCTCTCTTCCTCACGTTTCTTTCCTCCTCTCTCTCTTCAAACCCCAAAAATCTCCCTAAATTAGCATGATGTTGAAGTGGATTTTGTTTTTCTTTTCGATTTTTTTGAGTTTGATTTTCGAAAATATTGGGCTCGAATTTTTGAACTGTTGATTTTTTTTTCTTTTCAATTTTTGTTGAAAAATTTTATAGTTCAATTTTTGTTTTTCTTTTCGAATTTTCGAACTGTTTTTCTTTTTTTTTTGTTCGATTTTCTATTTTTTTTGGTTCGATTTTCTTTTTTTTTTGTTCGATTTTCTTTATTTTGTGTTTGATTTTCTTTGTTTTTTGTTCGATTTTCTTTATTTTTGTTCGATTTTCTATTTTTTTGTTCGACTTTTTTTTTTTGTTCTATTTTCTTTTTTTTTTGTTCTATTTTCTTTTCTATTTTTGATTTTCAAATTATATAGTTCGATTTTTTTTTCGATTTTTGCTAATATTTTGATTTTTGTTCAATTTTAGTTCGATTTTTGCTAATATTTTGATTTTTGTTCAATTTTAGTTCGATTTTGTTTGATTTTGTTCAATTCAATTTTTGTTCAATTGTTGTGGGGTAGAGGATTGTCGTGAAAATGGAGCTATAATTGATGCCAATAATCTACTTGAAATGAAGGTGGTTAATTGGTTGTTGCGGGATAGGAGTGACGGGTGAATAGGTGGCTGATTACGGCATTGAAGGAGGTGCACAGGTGGTTATTGCGGCTGTTGCTGGAGATGTGGTGCGAAGGTGGTGTCAAATGGTGGTGTTTATGCGGAGGAAGGTAGTGTGCTGTTGGAGTTGGTGGTTTGGCTGCAATTGGTGGCAGAATAATTGTTGTTGGTGTTGCTGGTGGTGCAGGGCAGCAACTAATTACGGTTGGTGGTGTTAAAGGGGTGTTGCGAGTGGGCTGCTCGGGTGGTGTTGAAGGGGTGTTGCGAGTGGGCTGCTTGATGTGAGTTGGTGGAGTGAAGAGGGCAGCAAGCTGGTGGAGTAGGGGAATGAATTGGGGAAATGAATTATTTTCTCTATTTTGCATGAATTATTTTATCTATTATTTTATGATTTATCATTTTCATTGTTGATTTTGTTCGATTTTATATAGTTCAATTATGTTCTAAAGTTCAATAGGTAGAAAAAATTTAGAACATAGGAAAAAAAAAACTTTAGAACATAGGTAGAAAAAACTTTAGAACATAGGTAGAAAAAACTTTAGAACATAGGTAGAAAAAATTTAGAACATAGGAAAAAAAAAACTTTAGAACATAGGTAGAAAAAATTTAGAACATAGGAAAAAAAAAACTTTAGAACATAGGTAGAAAAAACTTTAGAACATAGGTAGAAAAAACTTTAGAACATAGGTAGAAAAAACTTTAGAACATAGGTAGAAAAAACTTTAGAACATAGGTGTAGAATATACGAACAACGTTAGAACATAGGAAAAATTTGGGACATGAGAAAATGATTTGCAACATAGTAAAAATTTAGAACATTGGGAAAAAAATTAGATCATAGGAAAAAAAATTGGAAATTTAGAATATTGGGAAAAAAATATTGGGAAAAAAAAATAAGGGCATAGAAAATAAGTTTAGAACATATACTAAAAATTTAGAACATAGTGTGAAAAAATTTAGAACATAAGGTGAAAAAATTTAGAACATAGATAGAAAAAATTTAGAACGTACAGAAAAAAAAAATTAGAAAATAGGTAGAAAAGATTTTGAACATAGGATAAAATTTAGAGCATACGGAAAAAATTTAGAACATAGGAAATAAATTTAGAACATAGACAAAAAAATTTGAATATAGGATATATATGTAGAACATGGACAAAAAACTTTAGAACATAAACAATAAAATGTAGAACATAGGAAAATAGTTTAGAACATATATATATTTAGAGCTTAGATTGAAAAATTTAGAGCTTAAGCAATAAATTATAGAACATATGCAAATAATATTTAGAACATATGATAAAACCTATTAGCTCAATTGGAAGAGCACTATGCAAATGCATAGAGGATGTAGGTTCAATTCCTACATAGGTTATCTTTATAAATAACTAAAAAAACTTCAAATGTTTTTTTTTTAAAAAAAAAAAATCCAATAAAACAAATTAAATTAGCACTAAGTTATATGAGCAGAAAATAAGTAGACTAAATTTAGAATATAGGAAAAAAAAACTTTAGAATATAAGTAGACTAAATTTAGAACATAGGAAAAAAAAAAATTAGAACATAGGTAAAAGAATATTTAGAACATAGGAAAAAAAAAAACTTTTAAACATAGGTAGTAAAAATTTAGAACATAGGAAAAAAAAAACTTTAGAACATAAGTAGACTGAATTTAGAACATAGGCAAAAGGTAAAAGAATATTTAGAACATAGGAAAAAAAAACTTTGGAACATAGGTAGAAAAAATTTAGAACATAGGAAACAAAACTTTAGAAAATAAGTAGACTAAATTTAGAACATAGGAAAAAAAAAATTAGAACATAAATAGACTAAATTTAGAACATAGGAGTAGGCAAAAAAATTTAGAACATAAAAGAAGAATTACAGAAATGCCATTACTAAAGGATCATTTTAGGTGGTTAGATCAAAACTAATAAAGGGCTGAGATTGGTTCTTATATAAGATTGGGTTCTTATATAGAGGAGGGTTCTTACATGAGCCTTCCTCTATATATATATATATATATATATATATATATATATATATATATATATATATATATATATATATATATATATATATATATATATATATATATATATATACACACATGTATATATATATACTTTCGTATGAAATATACATATTGAAGTATCCATATTTACTAATTAATCAATATGTTGGAAAACAATAAAAATCGCAAGAAAAAATCTACTAATTATAATCAATATGTGTCGTTCTTGGTAAGTATTATTAAGTTTCCATATTTGCTTATAGAGTATTCATTGGTTTGATATTTGCATTTCATTGTTTAAGCATGTAGCTTCTACTATAATCTTGTTGTGATAAACGTAGTATAAAATATTTCTTTCTTAAAAAAATAGTCCATAAGTCACAAATAGTGTTAAGATTTAATTTTTTTTTTCTCTTTTTTTTCTTGTTTATAGTTGTGAATACATTTTTTTTTTCTGGAACGATACATCAAATCTTTTAAATTGAATATTTTTTTTCAAAAATAAATAAATAAATAAATAATGACACACCAGAATATGACACGTGTCATTACTGGTGTGTCTTTTAGTATATAGTATTTGATACTTTTAGCTTAATTTTCTTGAATTGCAATGAAACAGGGGATACAAATGGTGGATAGCTTTAGGCTATCAGTCTCCAATCGTAGCTTTAAGCTGAAACTCTCTCAAAGTTTTCTCATCAAAATTTACATAACATCCTACTACAGTTCCCTATGATTTTAATATTACAAACATTCTATTCAAAGCAGTCCTACATTTTGTGTAGGCGCTCTCCATAGTGTCATAGTGCTTCAGCAAACTACTTTGTCACTTAGTGTTGGCTGCTGCTCCTTTTTTGTCTTGTTTCTCAAGGTGCCTCCTCCTTTGTGTGTAAACTTGCATAGGTGGCTGATTTGGTGGCCCCACCAACCCACCAACCAGGTTCATCACACTGATATTGAGAATTTTTTCAAACTAATTTGAAGTGTAAAAAATAATCTGGGACGGTTGGAAAAGGAAGTTGATTTGATTTTGTTACTGTAATAGGGATCAATAGCGGGAATACATTAGAAAATCTTGAAGCTGTAAATGGTATCACTTATACCTAAGAGATGTCAATGCATGGAAATTTTCTGCTCTTTCGTGAAACTTAACTTGTACAATCAATGGCTGATTACATTGGCTTGCTAGACTGTTCAGATATAAATCTAATAAATTGTTGAGCCGCTTTTTATTAAGCCACCATTGGATTTATACTTTTTTTTATTGTTTAACCTTATTGATAATGTTGTTATCATTTTGTTCAGTAATCAAAATTAGTCTGTCCATAACATTGTTGGTATTGTAGGCAATAGAAGCTGCTATTGAATTCAATTTGGACAAGGTGGAAGCAGGAGCTCAGGGTGAGCACAAAATCCAGCGGGGATACTTACCTGTAACAACTTACAGCTGCCATTACATTGTTGACGAAGAGTTTCGGAAAGCTATCAAAGATTTTCTTGTACGGGAAACAGACCAGGTATTATCACATTTAATATATTTATCTCAGCTTAAGTTTTCACCAGTTCATTTTTGTTAGTGGGTTAACAAAGTGTTCCTCGGATTTTAAATTGGATGTGAAAGCTCTTGCATAATTTATTCTCAGCCTATATAATTACCTATCTTTTTAAAAAAATAAAAATAAAACCATGATTAAGCACATGGATGGTCGTATTCTTCCAATTACCCCCTGTCACTGGTTTGGATGGAAAAGTGAAAGGGAAAGGGAAGGGAGGGAAGAAAAAGAAAGGGGGAGGAAAGGAAGGCAGGGACAAGGGAGAACATAAGGTTACATTTTCTTTTTATCTTTCCAAGATTGGAAGGATTTAGTTTATTAAAGAGGGAGGAAAAATGAATCCTTCCATTTTCCTTCCCTTCCCTCCTACCAAATGTTATCCAAAGGGTGGATAAATCCCTTCTTTTCTCTTCACTTCCTTCCAATTTTCTCCATCCAAACATTTAAGTTATCTTCTACCTTTTGGAGGATAGGAGTGTACACGGTTTCTGTATTTTCTTACAGGATTTATTGGTTGTAACATTTTTATTAAAAGTTACTGTATTAGATTTAAAACAAGGTTAATCTGTGAGTTGTCTTTTAAAACTATCCACGATAACTATGGTTGAAAAAAAAGTACCCAGTATTCCTTTAGCAAATTTGGCCATGAGCATATTGGAGAAGTCTACTATGGTATTCTTGGTTGGATGAAGGGTTTTGTAATCCATTGCTTACCATCAAGTACTTTAAGGGTGTATTTGGTTTAAGTAAAGGTATGAGGCACTCCCTCCATCCCTCTTTTATAGCCCCATTTGACTAATAAATCTCACATAAAGTGGGTCCATGGTATGAAAAAAAGAATACCGAGGGAGCATGAGTTTAGAATGAGTTGAACCAAGTGCCCCCCCCCCCCAAATAAAGAGGCTAAGAACAAAAAAAAAAGTAGTAGAACAGTAAATGTGGGTTGATGGTTTTAATTAATATTTTCTCCATCTCATAATAGGAAAAATTAGAAAAAATAATCCCAACTTTCATCAATTTTGGTACAATAATCTCAACTTTGGATTATTCTGAAATAATCCGAACTTTAGGGGGTCTTCATTTTCTTCAATCCCAAACCGGTCAACGTGAGTCAACAACCTTTAATAAAAGGTCACCATGACACGTGTCAGCTTGTCATTGGTCCAAAAAAAATAAATTAAAATAAAAATAAAAATTCGCCCCCCAAACCACCAGTTCCCCCCACCTAAACCACCCCCTCCACCAGCCCCTCCCCTACCCTTTCCTCTAGCCCCCACCCCCGAAAATACCCCCACCCAGCCGGAAAACTCCCCCCCACCCCTCGACCACCACTCCCCACCCTCCCCCTCCCTTCCCCCACCCACGAAACCCTCCCCTCTCCCTTCCCCTACCCTGTAAAACCCCTCCCCCCCCCCTCCCTTCCCTCACCCCGTAAAAACTCCCACCTCCCCTTCCCCCACCCTCGAAAACGGCTGGAAATTAAGCCCCCTTGTCGTTTCCGGCCGTTTTCGAGGGTGGGGGAAGGGGAGGGGGAAGTTTTTACGGGCTGGGGGAAGGGAGGGGGTTTACGGGGTAAAGGAAGGGGAGGGGGAGGGGGTTTTCGTGGGTGGGGGAAGGGAGGGGGAGGTGTTTCGGCTGGGGTGGGGGAGGTTTTCCGGCTGGGTGGGGTTGTTTTCGGGGAGGGGGGTGGTTTGGGTGGCGATTAAGGAGGAAGGGGTGGGTTTTATGTTTTTTTTTTCAAAGTTTTTTTTTTAATTTTTGACAAATCATGTGCTAACACGTGGCTTTTAAAAAACATAAAAAAATTAACCTTCTCAACAGGTAACCGGTCATTAGGACTGAAGAAAATGAAGACCCCCCAAAGTTCGGATTATTCCAGAATAATCCAAAGTTGGGATTATTGTACCAAAATTGATGAAAGTTGGAATTATTTTTTCTAATTTTTCCTTCATAATAATCACAACATTGTAATATTTTCATAACATTTTGACTGATAAATATGTCAACGTCAGCTTTGACCATTAATATTTATAATTTTATTTTAGAAAGAATTATGGAAGGTTGGCGTAATGAAAATATACCTAAAGAGTGCTCAAATAATATTTTACATGCTAACAAATGTTTTTTTGTATAAATGTAAAAAAGTATAGTTTAAGTATTGCGATTATTATGAAACGGATGTAGTAATTTTATTATGTTATTAGATACAAGAATTGATGGCCACAACCAATCAAATTCATCTTATTTATATTATGGGTTTAATGATCTGTTGATTATTCCTCAGATGATGCTTGTGATGAAGGTATTGCGTGAATCTGGGCCCTTCAAAGATGATATAAAATGGGACATTAAAGAATAAATACGCGCTTCTTCTTTAGATTCATTGGGGGCAAGATACAGCTTAGTTCAGAGAACTACCATGCGCATATATACAGAAAACAGAGCATTGTAAATTACAGAAAATGAATACCTAACGTACCTTGAAACCTATCCTTTAGAATATGTACATTGCTAAAAAAAAAAAAAGTATACTATTATGAAACCTATTCGTGTGGCCTGGAGAATCAGTTCTTCGGTCCCTCAATGCTTCATGTTCAGGATGTGTAAAAAAATGCTCGAATTGAAATGACTTGTGAAGTTCCTACACTCAGCTGTTTCTAAATAATTGTCATATTTGATTTTTTTTTAATTATTTATATAACTATTTTTTTAATGGAAAATGTTATACATAGCCCTCAGGGCTACATATAAGCATTAAATTTACACATGAAAATCGTAAAAAGTTAAGAAATCATCAAAATATAAATACTAATAACACTGATTTATGTGTGTTTTTGTCATAAATTCCTAATTTTATACAATTCCCAAGAGTATATTTAATGCTTATATATAGCCCTTTACCCAAAATTTTATGCTACATAATATCAAATTATTTTATACTTTTTTTTTACTAACATATAATACTACCTCCGTTAACTATTATTTGCAACAAAGGGTATTATTTGTGAGATATAAAATATTCCTTTGTTGCAAATAATAGTTAACAGAGGTAGTAATATATATCTAAGGTCAAACTAGTGGATTGACTTATGTGTCAAATTTAAATGTGTCAATTATTTAGGAACAGATGAAATATTAAAATAATCTCATTTTGGTTTGTAGATATTAGTTGTATTGATTATAGGGGTGAGCAAGACCGGGTACCCGATGAAAAAAAGTGGAACTGGTATTGGAACTGGTTACCACCGGGTCCGAGATATTTCGCTGTCATAACACAGAGTAGCAAGCAATTACAACTTCAATAAGCAAAGTAAGAATCCACACAGAGTATATTGCATAATTTTCGTTCCCTACCTTCTCTAATTGTGCAAGAAGAAAAAAAAATAATCACTCACAATTTTACATTATCAAAATAGGTGAAATAAAAAGAAAAAAGATGCAATGATGAAAAAGTATTTAGAAAAAAGAAAGTTTGAGGTAGTGGAACTATGGAAGATTGAAGAAAGAGGAAGGGAGGAAGGAAGAGAGGCGTGAGGTTGTGAGAAATTGAAAATGAGGGGAAACTTGAGAGGGAGTACGTGTGAATGGGGAGTTTGAGAATTTTTAGGGTTGGTTGAATGGGAGTGGGCCTATCATATTATATAGGCTTCAAAAAATTATCTACAGTTATTTTTTTTTATAAAAAAAAACCCACCTAGTGAGTACCAGGTCCAAAAATTCAAGACTTTGAACTGGTCCCAGTTCTAATTGGGTCCATATTTTTGGAATTGGTCTTGGATCAAGTGTAACCAATTCCGGGTCCGGACCCACACACCGGGTCTAAACCAGTTCCAGTTCTGGAACCAGGTATCCGGAATTTTTGCGCACCCCTAATTGATTATGAGGTATGGGATTGGATGAGTTAAATGAAGGAATTGTCTGTTATGGACTTGTGCAATTACTAAACATAACATGAAATCTATTATGGATAAAAAAAAATTTATAAGGTCATGAAATGAAATGTAAACTTGTTATTAGACCCTTTTTATATCCATGTTTAAATGTTGATTGTTAATCTACCTCCGTTTCATATTTTTTACCACTTTAGGGTATTATTTGTGACATGAAAAATATTCTAAAGTTGTAAAAAAATATAAAACATAGGTATTAAAACTTTTAGTGGCATTATAATTTAGCGAAATTTTAAATCAAATTTAACTAATATCTAACCAGAGTGAATTGAAAACCTCAATGCCCAAATAATCATTTTCAAAACTTTTTATACAATAGTGGATCGAGAAAAGTGTAACTCAAAAGAGACAGTTTTTTTAAATAAATTTCTAATCGTTAACTGATCCAAAAGTTATTTAAGAATCTCTACTGTTTCAGGGTTTTCTATGTCTTTTGGGATAGTTACAACGCCAAGACTGGGATCAGCTGTATGTACCTGCAATACAACGAGACTCTAGGTGGTTGGAGTTCTGCATCCGACGATCAGAACGTGCACAGAGTATGTAAAAAGGTGCATAAATGGTTAAAGTGAGGATCTTCTCGGATTCTGAGATCAGGTGTTTTTTCTTATGTGAGAGAATTCATATGATTGTAATAAATGAACGTGCCTCAAAATAGGGGAAATTATCCTATTTATAAGGTCATTGGAATATGCGCCCCTTAGGTCATTTTGACCTAATGGGCTGTGCCGTTTTTGCGACTTTCTAGGAAATTGGGCCCTGAAGGTCGCCATTTACTTGCTGACTAGGGATGCCACGTGTCAGGATGTGAGTGCCCCATGTTAGACCTGTTTTGGGTTTACACATGTCCCTTTCTAATTAGGCCACATGACATTTTCCCGCACAAGGGTGACGTGGCGTGCCACGTGGCGCCTGTTACAGGCGTCACTCTAGGGTTGGTGAACGGTTAAAACTATGTCACCTTATGAGGAAATTACGGACATGCCTTCTTTTTACCCTTCTATAAATAACCTTTGACCCCCCCCCCCTCATCCTCTCTCATCTTTGACCATTTCCTAAGTCTAGGGAGAGAAAGAGAGATTTTTTTAGAGAGAGAGACTCTGATCACCGTTTGTAGGAGGTTTTGTGAATTTTTAGTCTGCCTTTACGTTGACTCAGCGGGTCACCGCTTGAGACGTGTTTCAACAAATTTTCTAAAGGTAACCATCTCTCCTCTTCTATGTTCTTTCAAACTTTTTTCCATTTGTGCATATAGTTTTTCAATAAATGGATTCACCATCAACACACATGACATAGCTTAGGACAGTAGTCAGTCGTTCTCCTGGTATAGTTGAGTTTAGGATTGGGGGTGCCGTCTCTAGATGGATGGACCTGCTTTTCTCATCCTCGAATCCCTTCGTCTCTGTGTCTGGCAGGACACAATGCCGAGGGTAAAACAGACGGCTACAAAGCCATGAAGGAGAAGGGACACTTTAGAAGTGTCGGCTGACGAAATTACCCCATATGGGGAATATGAAAAGTCGGATGAGCAAGTAGAGTCTCCTCTGGGTGCCCCACCACTCCCAGCAGTAGAATATTAGAGGAGTTAATCGGTGAAGAATCCGTCTCTGCTCCTAATGGTAATGAGCCTAGTTCAAAAGACGGTGAGGAAGCCACTCAACGGTCCTGATGTCCAAAGGGGCCTTTATGGACAATCCTACAGAAATCTGGATGGCTGCCAAAGATAGAATAACTCTTAAGGCTAGCAGTAATACCCCATATTTTTAATGTATTTTATATATTATGTATTTAATTATAAAATATATTTTGGGTCAAACTATATTAATTATTATATTATAAATAAAACAATAATTAATATTTGGATCAACAAATATTTAATCCATACGTAGCCCATCTTCATAATAAACCCAACCATTCTATTTTCATATTTGGACTACCTATTCTATTATTCAAGTCCACAATTTTTATAAAGCCCAAACCTATCCTAAACAACTCTACACTATAAATACTCATTCAATCTCTAAAATTTTCCCTTACAAAATTCAAATGGTCCAAGTTATTTATTTTCTATTCCCCTTTTTCCTTTCTTTTCTTCTTCTTCTTTCTTTTCTCATTGTTTCTTTCTTTCTTTTTTTTTTTTGGTTTCCCTTGTTTCACGTGGGATTCACACAAGGAGTTGGGGTGCTTTCTTCCTCACGACCCCACCCACCGGAACCCACCACCGACGCCAAACCAATGGCGGCCGGCGACCATACCAGTCGGCCACCACCGTACCACCTTCATTCTCTCTCTCTCTCTCTCTCCTCCTTAATTTTAATTATCTTGACAATTATATGTATGGGTTTTGGTTTTCATTGTTTAAAGTATGTTTTAGCAGTATTAAAATCATATATTAATAGTTTTAATTTTATTTTCAGATTTTGATATGATTATAAGTTAGGGTTTTAATTTATTCAAGACTTGATTTTTAGGGTTCTTGTATAAATTAAGTTGGGGCTTTTATATACTCAATGTATGTGTGGATAATTTAAGTATAAAGACGTATTTTGATGAAGTTTTTAAAGGGTTTTTGATTAGTTTAAAATGCTGGAATTTTATTAAAGTTGTATAATTGCGGTTTTATGAAAAGGGTTTAATAACCCATTAAAGAAAAGATTAATTAAGGGTTTAACTATAATTTTCAGATTATCACAAGTTGTTTTAAATGAGTTTAAGTTGCTAAAAATTGTGTATACAAGGGTAATTAATATAGTATTATTGTCCCTTTATATAGGAGACTTGGTTCGAGAGGTGTTGTAGTGTATTTGGCCACTTTAAGGGCTTAATTAAGGTACGTACGTGTACTCAAAAATTTATTAAGCGTGTAGAAACATGCTAGGATTTACTTAATTGATTCCAAGTTAGTGTCATTCTAGAATTGGTTGGAATGGTTGAATTGAAATGGTATTGGTGATTTGAATTGGATTGATCAAATTGAGAATGGTTGTGGTGAATTATTTTTGAAGCATGATTGGTTGAAATAAGTAACTTATTGGAATTATTGGTGATGTTGGAACATTGTCATTGAACCATATTTTTATTATTGGCACGTTTGAAGGTTTATTTAATTAAACTATATGTTTAATTTGATTTGGAATATTAAAAAGGAAATTTATTATAGTTCATATAATTTTTATTGATGCTATAAGCATGAGGAAAGAGCTATTTAAGTGTCTTTGTACACGAGGAATAAATTATATTTTTGGTGTCTTAGTGCACTTAAGGTGTTTTCAACACCGAGGGATAGGATTTGTGGCGCATTATGCGTTTAAAGTATCTTTGACACCGATGTAGATTTAAAAAGGGTTCAACATTAAATATTATGTAGTCACTAATTATTCAAGAATTAAATTGGCATTTTTGATTGTTTGAATAATTAAGATTATTGTTTGTGTTATGGTTTGAGAGTCATCACCAAGTTTAATAATATGTAAATCAACGTAAAGTGAAAGAGATTACGCACCAAAACTTTTGGAACATATATACCTTGAGTATGAACATATGGGGGTCGTTATGCGACTTTATATTTGACCATAGCATATGGTGTTTGGATCATAGAAAAATGTTAGGGATAAACTGGAATGGTGTGAACAAGGAGCTTCTTGGTGCTAGTGTGCACATCTCCTGCTTGAATGGTGGTAATCAGTTCATTCAACATCTTAATACTATTATCCCAGATTGCTAGTTACAATATGGCTATTGGCAACAGCGTCTCAAAGAAAGATGGTTGAAAGAAGAGGAGGCTCCTACTAAACAATTATTCAACAAGGTTAAACAACAAAAGAAGAGGAAAGAAATTTTAACCTTATGTAATGACAGTGGAGAATGGGTGAAAGGACAAGAAAAAATTGCTGAATTATTTTACAATAATTTCAATAGTGCCTACGAGCCTGAGCATGACCCGAATCATGAGGGAGCATAGACCTCTTATTAAGGGAAATTCATTTCCCTAATCTTCCATAAAATATCTCAGAGAATCTAGAAGAACCTTTCACACCTAATGAATTCAAAGAAGAAATGTTTGATATTCACTCTTCTAAATCTCCGGGACCGGATAGCTTTATAGCAGAATTTTTTAAAATTCACTGGGAGTTCATAGGTGACACGGTAATTGAGAGTGTGCAACACTTTTTTGACACAGGGTTTCTGTTGACAGAGCTAAATGCTTCACTTTTGGTTCTCCTACCGAAGGTTGATTCCCCAGAAATGGTCAGGCAGTTTCGGCCAATTAGCCTTTGTAATACGATTTACAAGTGTATTGCTAAGTGTTTGGTGAAACGTATGAAACAGACTTTGCCTTTTTTAATCACAGATTATCAGCATGCGTTTATCCTAGGACGATATATGGAGGATAATGTGTACTTATCTCAGGAGCTTATTCATTTCATTAATATGAAAAAGCTCTCTACTCACCTTGCGGCTATTAAGGTTGATATGTTGAAAGCTTATGATCGTGTAGATTGGATTTTTTTTATTTAAAATCCTTAAATCTTATGGCTTCTCCTCGCGTTAGATTCAATGGATTTCTCAGTGAGTTTCAACCGTCACCTTCAAGGCCATTGTAAACGAGAAAACAACTGAAACTTTTAAGCCACAATGTGGCCTACGCCAAGGTGATCCTCTATCTCCATATTTATTCCTTTTCTGTATGGATGTTTTGTCAAGGATGCTACTTTTAGCAAAGGACATAAAACTTTTTAGTGGTATTAAAATTGCTAGAAGAGCCCCTAAAATCTCACATTTATTTTTTGCGGATGATGTCATGGTTTTCTTTAAAATTGATCATTCTTCTTGTGCAAACATTCAAGATATTTTGACAAGATTTGGGACGGTTTCGGGACAAAGAATAAAATTTCAGAAATCATACATCAAATTTAGTCCCTCGGTCCCTCAAAATCTTGTTATGGAATACAAAGTCATTTTTAAAATTCCTAGTATGAAGGTTATAGAAACCCATTTAGGGAACCCGATTGACTTACTGGGGAAAAAGTCGGAACACTTCAATTGCTTGGTGGAGAAAGATAAAAAAAAATCCTGGCATGGTCTACTTGTAGGCTTTCACAGTCTGCAAAATTTGTACTGATCAACTCGGTTTTAATGGGAATTACATCGCATGTTATGAAATCACTAAAATTTCCTCTAGCAATAGTGAACAAGTTAGATTCAATCATAACTAGGTTTTGGTGGGCTACGAGTGGGTAAAAGGGTATCCGTTGGACGAAGCGTCTAATCATTTAGTTATCGATAGGAATGGATGGTTTAGGGATTAGAGCAACTAGTATGGTGAATGATACCCTTTTATTCAAAAATGTTCTTAGAATGCACAAAAATCCTCATCTTTTAGTGGCTAAGATCTTCGACGCAAAGGTAAAATGCGTTCTTTGCCATGGTATTCCTAGAAATCAAGTGCTTGCCACCATTTCTTATGCTCGCAAGGGTTTCCAGCAAGTTGCTTCCCGTTTCTTTCCTGGCTTTTCTTGGAAGATTTGGAATGGTGATAATATTGTTGCTTGTAACAATAATTGGGTAAATAGAACGACACCCGTGGTCAAGTCAAATCAGACTCTTCGTGACAGTTTGAGATGGAAGGTTAAAGATTTTATTAACCAAACTTCTTGTTCATGGAACACTTCTCTTGTAAGAGAGAGATTTGAGTGGAATAGTGCACAACAAATTTTAGGAATGGAGCTTGTAAAAGAAAGGGCGAAAGACTTCATGTATTGGCCTAATCACTCGTCAGGGAAGTTCACGGTGAAAACGGAGTATGCCTTCTTATCACAAAAGACTATCTTTCAGGAACCGAATGAGGATTTCTTAAAAATCATCTAGAGACTACGCATTCCGCCCAAATGGAGTATGTTCATGTGGAAACGTTTCTATGACGCCATCCCCACGAAAGAAAAACTTGCACAACGAGGTATGCAACTGACTATACTGTGCGATTTTTGCGGGTTGGAGGTTGAGAACACACAACACATCTTTAGATTTCGTGATTTGGTTGAATTTGCGTGGAATAATGTCCACGTAACAGATGAATATACAGCTAATGAATCCTTTTTCGGTCCTCTTCGAGAATAGATTCAAACATATATCCTGCTTATTTATAGTCGGGGTGGTGTCCATAGCAACGCAATATCTACCTTTATTGCAACTTATATGGGGCATATGGGTCACTAGAAACCAGCGTCTTTTTAGTGGAGATAGTGGTGGTTATACACTTATACTACTTTGAAAAGGAACATTGAATAGGCTTTGCAAACTCTTCAAGATTTCAACAAACCATATCTACCAACAGTAGGTATGCTGGACATTCCGGAAACAGAAATACATGAACCCCCGGGATTTAGCCATGTACATATTAGACGGGAAGGTTATATTTTTTGTCGATTTAAGGGTCAGTCGGATTGTACACTCCAGATTGATGGCTCTTTTGAAAAAAAATAATGGAAGAAGTGGGTTTGGATGGGCTATGAAAGTTAGTGAAGAGGACTTCTTGGATGCGGGAGCAAGTTTCGGATTAGCAACCTCAGCATAATATTCGCAGGCACGAGCATGTCTTGAAGCTCTAAAATGGTGTTTAACCATGGGATTCTCTAAAGTACTTTTTCGGACTCAATGAATTTGATCAATCTCTTACGAAAGAAGGAAATAAACGATATAAGCATTTTCCGGACCATACGGGACATTAAAAAATTAGGATTTAGTTTCCAGTGTTGCAATATCCTTAAAGTGGACCGAGACAAGGTACAACAGGCACACATACTCATCAACAATAGTCGTACTAGTTTGATTAGCTTTAATTTTAGTTTGTTATTTGTTAAAGTTATGCTGATGTAAAAAAAAAAAGAAAAAAAAATCTACTTGGGGTACAAGACGCTGTACTTTCCATTTTATTATGCGCAGGAATTCCGCCACTTACGAGTGATTCTTCTATACTGAGACGGTTAGCTCCCGTGTTAGTACCCCTTTATTGGGGCAGGTTAGGGGGAAACTAGTTTGATGTGTAATCAAGATAAATAAATAAATGAGTTATTTATTGGATGGTCATGTCGTCTGTTGTGTGCTTGTAAACAGGTGCAACACGGTAAGTTGTGTGATGATAGGGTGAAAGCATGTTAGTGTGTTTTATTTACGCTTATGTACTCAGCATTGCTGATTGTGCGTTTGTGAGTTTTGTTGGCCTTGTCTTTACTTTGTCCTTACGATGACCCATTTTTAATGGCGAGTAGTGGGGACAAGTAGAGAGGAGCTTTTCAGGTGATGAAGCATATTCATGATGGGCATGAGTGAAGAGCGAAGCATGCTTAGTTACCATACGACTATGATTTGATTTATTGCTTTATTGATTATATTATTATGCTTGTGAGACTAACGCAAAGGTTTTAAGTTTTATTCTGTTTTGATAAAGGCCTACAATGGTTCCAAGATGTAGGCTGACTTTGTTAAATTTTGGTTTGACTTTACTTTTGTTTGGTTGACTTTTAAAGTTTACTTATTTTGAATGGTTTTAAAGATAGTCTTTCCACTGTTTGTCTTTGATAATTGCCTTATCCGTCATCACGGTGGCGGTAATGTCTTAGATTTTCCTATTTTGAGTTTTAAAAAGAGCAAAACAGATATTTTTTTTTAAAAAAAAAGAAAGAAATTTCTAGGGTGTTACACTAGCTTCAAAGCCTTCAAGGACAAGTACCTAATAAGGAAAAACTAGGAGATAATAGTGCCGCCTGCAGAGGCGACTGTCATCTAGGAGGGTGATCTAGATCACGCCGACAACTATTTCGGGTGATATGAGGTGGCAGTTCATAAGTCATATGTATATATATAGGGTCCTTAGGAACGTTTAATTTATGTTAGTTTTAATACCTTTTTCTTAGTCTTTTTGGTCGATTTTAGGGTCATATTTGCATAAGTCATCATATATCGCTCTATTACGCTTCGTTTGTGTATTTCTTAATGTTTCAGGTGATTTTATAGTCATTTGGACGCTTTCGAAGTGTTTGGAGATGATTCGAATGTTATTTGAATAGAAATCGATGGATCAAGTTCATTCATCGAAGGATTCATGCTTGCGGATGTTGGATCTAAGGATTTTATGCATGGGAAATGAATATGGCATCCACGAGAGTCGCTATGGAATTTTCAGAAACGAATTTGAGTTAGAATTGGAGAAACACAAACGCTTGCGAGGTATCAAAAATGACCTTTGCAAAATAGCTTTGTATGTGTAGGGGGGGTTTGACTTGCATTAACTTTTCTCTCTTCTCTCTCCTTCTAATGGCAATCTAATTTTGCTGGTTTTCTTCAGCTCAATCACCTCCAATGGCTCAAAGGAAGAAACAATTATTTTAAGGAGGGTAGATTGTAATACCCGAATATTTTATAATTTTATATATTATATTTTATAAAAAAAATAGTTATTTTTATTTATTAAATAACTTTCCTAATCTCATTTTTTTTTTTAATTTTAGAGTTAGGAAAGTTTTAAAAACCTATATTGTTTAAATAGACTCTTTTATTAACACCTATAAATATTAATAAACCCTTATTATTTGAATTGTTTTTATTCTTTTGCCGTTTGCTCGCCACTTTTGTTCTTTTTTTTTTTGGTGCTTGCTCATCTCGTCACTTTTGAACATTCAAAATCTTGATTTTTTTGTAAAGCAATACCTCAAGCGTATAGTGATTATCATCATGATTTATGATTTCACCCAAACTTTTATCATCAAGCCTTTTATTTACTCATCAATTGTTGGACGTGAGTTTCGAGTGGCGTACAACTATTTGATTCAATTATTTTGCTCATCACTCACTGTGGAATTTGTGTCATTCTACTTGAAGTGTTGGAGTATTTGTTTCATATTTCGTTCTCAATTGTGTCTCATTGTTTTGGTATTCGTCGGAAAGGTAATCACACTATCAACCCTTAATTAGATCGTTTATTTATAATTTGATTGTATTATTTATTTTATGTAATCACACAAAACTTTGGACATGTTTGATATTTCGTATTATTATGTGTGATATGATTTATTATTTGCACTCTATATTATTATTATGTGTAAATTTTATAATTGTAATTCGTGTGATCAAGTTCGTATATATACATGATTGATTATTGGTATTATATGATTTGATTGGATATGAGTATCATATTACTTTTATTGTTTATGATTGTTGTTGTTATAGGGAGTATTGTTATATCGAGGTTTTAGGGTTCCTAATGCAGAGTATTATTTTTGGGTTGAGAATTAATTATTTTGGGAACTAGTTTTATTTTCCTAAGAGTTGAGATGTTTTTGAATTGAATTGTCATGTTATTTGGGAACTCGTGCCATTATTGAGATACTATTTATTATCAAGTTTATGATTATTTGATCGATGTATGAGATCAAAAGGTTGAGAATTATTATTTTGCTCTTGGTTTGAGGCTCAGCGTTATAGACCTTAGTCCTTGGTATGTTGGTAATGAGATAATGATCATGAGTTAAGAATGAGGTACAATCTTTATTATTTGTTTTTCTATGGTCCTCTACAGTGAGAATTGGCCCGTATATGGTCTGATTCAAGGTGTTTTCTAATTATTGGGAGTATTCAAGTTTTTATACTTGTTGGTTTGTTATTTGAATACCCATGTCCAAGGCTAGGTATAAAACAAAGAGCGTGGCACACTTATTGGTTATGAGTTAATTGAGTGAAAGTTTGTATTATTATTCGAGGTTCAGTTGATAAAAGTTATTTTTTTTCAGAGTACAATGTGTAATGTAGTTTTGAACTACATTGTTGAATTGATCTAGTAATTTTAATTATTATATTATTCTTTGTATTCTGATATGTGATGATTACTCAGCTTCTTGCTGACGTGTGTGTTATTTTGTTCTGTTACTTGTGTTTGCGGCCATGTCTTTTTCTTATGGTGGCCCTGCGACGATCTATTTTGGAATTTGTCCTTAAGGGTGAGCAATCAAGATTTTCTAAGCAGGTTGATCAAGTGGTCGTAGCTAAAGGAGCTCAAGTGTTTTGATTAGTGTGATGTCATGAGTTTATAAAGTTGTATAAATAGCTCATTTAGTTTATTAGATTGTAATTATTAGGATTTTTGTAAGCCTTAACACTTGACAAGTTGTTGAGTGTGGCGGTAATACCTCCGATTTAGGTGTATGCTTCCGCAATTTTATTTAAAGGTTGTTTATTTTTCTTTTATTTATTGTTTATTGTTAATAGTAAATCAGGGGTGTTAAAGCTGTTGTGTAATTACTGATTTCTATTACTTGTTCTTTTTGCATAAGAAGCTTTGGCAATGCTCCCAGACGAGAAGACCCCCAGACGATCCTCAGCCACTATCCGCAAAGAGCTGGCGGAGAAGCAGGCAGCTGAGATCAGGGCCAAGGTAAAACGCCCAACTCTTTTCCTTCAATTGGATTTACAATTCATTTTATCGGATATGAATTTCACAGAAAGGCCTCAAACGGGCGAGGGAGGACTCTGCCTCCACCCCCAGCAAGTCCAAAAAATCTGCCTCCACAATGGCTTCTGGCGCCGCAGCCGGGAAGACTCAAATGCGCATCGGGGGGAAGAACCAGGATATAGGCGAAGGCCTGGGTCTTGACCTTGCCAACCCTCTGTCTGCAGGCGGAGGTTTTACAACGCCTACGGGTGGCTCTCGCCACGCCGCCTCTTAAGGTAAGGCAAACCTATTTGAATCCTTTCCTGAGTTAGGGTGGCCTTTGCGAGTGAAATCCCACTCCCTACAGACTTCTTCCTCACAGAGTCGACAACAGATTGGTGCCGCCTTTATTTCGCACTCATCGAATGTTGATTATGGTGCAGATCAATCCCCCCATTGGCTAGACGCCCAGAAGCATGCCAAGGCCATGCTCATGCTTGATGCCGTCCGCAAGAAGGACAAAGATGTTATCCCTGGGATAGAGACGTTCAATCTTGAACGCATTTTGTCCCTTCTGGTCGAGGTGAGATATAAACAAGATAAATTCCAAGTGTTACTCCGCCTGTATAACTAACGTGATTTGTATTTGCAGGCTCTTTTGCGGGTAGACGGTCTCAAACGTCCTTACTCTTGCAAGTGGAAAGAGGTAAAGAGAGCCAATAAGTCAGCCAGAGACGCTGACAACGTTGCTCTATACTCCTGTACCATAAATGAACTTGAGATTAAAGCCACAATAATGACACAAGCGGCGAGGATTGAGCAGCTAGAGTTAGACTTGGGGGCAGCTAAGCAGAAGGCCAGCGAAGTAGGGACGGCGCTCAAAAAGGCTCAGATGGACCTTGGCAAGGCTCAGGCGGATTTGGACAAGCTTGAGGGTGTTTCCAAAGAGAACACCAATCTCAAGGCCCGGGTGAAAAAGCTGGAGGACGCGGCTGCTAAGGCACAATAGAACTTTGTGGCGACCTTGAAGGTGGAACAAGAGTGCCTGGTTGCCGAAAGTGATGCTGATAATGACGCCCGGATGAGGATTGCCTGTAACGCTTTGTACCCAAAGAAGGAGTACGGCGTCTAGACATTGGCTCACAAGTATGCTGAGGAAGTTGTATACTTGAGAAAGAAGGGCGAGCCGGAGCCGGAGTCATTCGAAGTTTGGGCCAATACTGAGCTACCAGAGCCTGAGCTTCCCGTCCATGGTCAAGCTCATGAGATTCCCTCAGAGGATGAGGATGAAGTGAAGAATGACCAGGAGGACCCGTCTGTAGCTCAACCATAATTTCAGCGGCAGTATGCCATTATTTTTTAATCTTTTTCAGCGGTTGTATACCAAGTTACTTTCTTTCCGGCCTGCGTGCCGAGTATTTCTTGTTTTTACCGGCTGAGGAGTCGGGTTAATTAACAAATTGCGTCACTTTCCCGGACGGGGTCCGGTTGACATCTCTCTACCACAACCGTTTGGTTGGGTAGACTTTTAATGAATGTGTCGACCGAGTCGGTTTTGATCATTTTATCGTTTAGCGTTTAAATTTCGCGTTTTTAGTTTTGCATGTATACTTGATATTTTTGCCTAACTTACGGAAAACATGCGGCAATTGACAATTCGACTGTTCTTGCCCCTGGGCGGCTCTGTGGTTGGTTTCAACTTTAAGTCGATTGATTGGCTTGGAAACGTTTGATGCTTTAAAGAGCATGATATGTTTGTAAGCCAATCAATCACAGTAGTGATTGCCCCAAACCAAGTGCATAGCCGTCCAAACAACAGGCGTTCCAGCCTTCTACCCAGACGGAAAAAGACCGTCTGAGAAGATTGCATAGCCATTACACAACCCTTTTTACCCCAATGGGAGAGTGTGCAATTTTGGAATGAAAACCCTAAGTAAGAACTTCGGTCGGTCACCGACTGATGTCTTAGGACATCCGGTAATTCAAAAACTTATTCGTTCTTTACTGTCTGGTTAGACGGCTATGTGTTGACCAATTTGGTCGTTCAATCTCTACTATCTGCATAGGTACATAGAGCAAACAGGTAGGCTTCTCTCTGCGACGATTTCACCCAAAGGGGTGTCGCCGGACGCCATTATCCAAATCAGAACAAGCAATTTTATAAAACAAACAACCATCCGGCCATTGGCCTCTAGTCTAGGTGGAGATCGGCTGTATAGCCACTACGCTTTTTGTGCCTAGTTTAGTTATCTGGTCAGTGGCCTCGTGTCACTTGGACGTTGAATTTGCTACTAAGTTTCAAACTAAGACGGTTCAACGAACAATTGGGGCGTCTGTGCATTGCCCAGATGGTTTAAAAATTAAAAAGGAAATAACATAATTGAAAACAAAAGGCGTTTTCTCATTAATAGACTTCTTGTTTACAAAAATTTACAACTTAGAAGTAGTACTTTTTCAGATTGTCTACATTCTAAGTCCTAGGTAGGCGTCTTCCGTCTGGAGTTTCCAGGCGGTAGGTGCCGTCTCTAACCTCCTCATAGATCCGGTAGGGGCCTTCCAAATTAGGAGTCAGCTTTCCAAGCTCATTGGCCCTACCGGTTGCCTCCATTTTCTGTAACATTAAGTCACCAACTTTCAAAGGGCTCTTGTGCACTTTCTTGTTGTAGGCTCTTGTCATTCTTAAACGGTATATCTCATGACGCAAGGCGGCATTGCCCCTGCGTTCTGGGAGTGAGTCCAATGCTAGACGCATGGCCTCCCAATTTGTCTTCTCATCATAAAGCATGACTCTGAGAGTCGGCTCGTAATGTTCAATGGGAAAGACGGCTTCAGAATTGTAAACCATGAGAAATGGGGTTTCACCGGTTTCCCCTTTTGCTGTTGTCCGGATGGCCCATAAGACATGAATTAATTCTTCTGCCCATAAACCACCGGTTCTTTCAATCTTCTTCTTAATGTTGTCTGAGATGAGTTTGTTAAAGGCTTCAACTTGGTCGTCTGCTTGGGGTCGGTCGACTGATGCAAAATATCTTGAGATCCCTTAATCTCCCAACCAAGTCTTGAGCTGAGGCGTCTCAAACTGAGGGCCATCATCAAAACACCATGGACATAGGCACCCCAAACCGGGTGATGATGTTCTTCCAAATGAAAGACATGACATCCTTTGTCTTGCTGTTCTTGACCGCCTCCGCCTCCGCCCACTTGGTGAAGTAATCCAAGCCAGTAGAATGTACCGTTTTCTGCCCGGTGCAGGCGTGTAAGGACCTAGAATGTCCATGCCCCATTTAGCAAACGGTACTGGGATGTGGATTGCCGTCAGATCAGTAGCCGGGCAATGAATAAGTTTGCCAAATTTCTGACATTTGTCACATTTCTTCACCAGTTCTTTGGCGTCTACCTCAAGGGTAGGCCAAAAATAATGCCGCCTGGCTCTAACGGCTAGGGATCTGCCGCCTATATGGGAGGCACAGTATCCCGCATGCAAATCTTCGAGAAATTCCTTCTCCTTTTCTGGGGTAACACACTTCAAAAGAGGCTATAAAAACCCCGCCTTAAAGAGCTCTCTGTTTCTCATCTCGAAGTTCCTCGCTCGTTTCTTCATAACGGCTGCCTCCTGTGGCGAATCAGGGAGCATGCCGTCTGTTAAGAAAGCCCGGATGCCATCCATCCAGGTAGAGCTTCGGTCCAGAATTCCAATGGGCTCTTCATATATGCTTCTTTTTTCAAGAACTTCCGAAAAGACTGACCGAGGCGTATCACAATAGGCGGAGGATGCTAATTTGGACAAGGCATTCGCCTAGTTGTTGCCGGACCTGGGCACTTGGCTCAGAGTGAACCCTTCAATTATCCCAGCCTCTTCTTTGACCGCCTGAAGATATTTGATCATTGCCGGATGGGTAGCTTCATATGTACCTTCGTACTAGCTAACGACCAATTGAGAATCAGAGTAGGCGTCAATTTTTGTTGCCCTGCTGCCTTACACATGCGGATTCCAGCTAGCAGGGCTTTGTACTCTGCCTCATTGTTTGAGGCCTGAAACTTGAACCGTAGTGCATACTCATATTTGTCTTCTTCAGGAGATTCGTAGATTACGCCTGCACCATAGGCGTTCTTTGTAGAGCTCTCGTCTACATACACTTTCCAAACCTGGTCAAGATTATCCGGAGCCACCGGACGGGTTATTTCAACAATGAAGTCGGAAAACGCCAGACCTTTCACTGCCTTTCTCGGTTCGTAAGTGATCTCAAGACTTTGCATTTCAATAGCCCATTTTAGCATTCTTCCGGATGACTCCAAGGTGGACATTGGCCGCTTGAGTGGCTGGTCGGTGTAGATCACCACCGGATGTGCCAGAAAATAAGGCTTCAACTTTCTGAATGCCATATACAGAGCAAGGCCAAATTTTTCAACCATTGGGTACCGGAGTTTAGCATTTTTTAGTACATGGCTGATGAAATAGACCGGGAGTTGGATTTCGTCTCGCTCAGCAAGGAGAACGACACTGAGAGCATGATCTGAGACGACTAAGTACATGTACAACGTCTTTCTAAGAAGAGGACTAACGAGCCTCGGCAAGGAGTGCAAGTGCTCTTCCAGTTTCTGGAAGGCCACCTCAGCATCATCCCCCCATTCAAATCTAGTCTTCTTCCTGATTGGTTGGAAGAAGTAAAGGCATTTTTCACCTGACCGGCTGAGGAATCTTCCAAATGCCGCCACACAACCAGTTAATCTTTGACTTCCTTGACAGTACGGGGTGACTTCATGTCAATTACCGCTTGTATCTTCTCGGGGTTAGCCTTTATCCCCCTTTAATCAATCAGGAATCCGAGAAACTTCCCAGAATCAACACCAAAGACGCATTTCTTAGGATTCAACATGACCTTATGCCGCCTAAGGGTGGTGAACGTTTCTCGGAGATCAGCAAGATAATCTGCCTATAGCTTAGACTTGACTATCATGTCATTAATGTACGCCTCCACATTCCTCCCAATTTGATTAATGAAGACTGTATTAATCATCCGTTGGAAAGTGACAGGTGCATTCTTCAAGCCAAATGACATCACATTATAACAGAATAACCCTTGATCAGTGACGAAGGTCGTCTTCTCTTGATCTTTTTTCCACATGGGTATCTGATGGAAGCCGAAATAGGCATCTATGAAGCTCATCAAGGCGTGGCCAGCTGTAGAGTCGACCAAACTGTCGATCTTTGGAAGCGGATAACTGTCCTTGGGACACGCCTTGTTGAGATTTGTGTAATCAACACACATGCGCCAGGTACCATTCGGCTTCTTTACAAGCACAACATTGGACACCCAGTAAGGTAAATTACATGGCCGAATGAACCCGGCATCTAGCAGCATTCTGACTTGGCAGCTACCGCCTTACTTCTTTCCTCGCCGTGATTTCTTTTCTTTTGCCGAATGGGCTTCTATTTTGGATCAACGGCGAGTTTGTGGACAGCGAGATCCGGGCAGACTCCTGGCATCTCTTCCACTTCAAAGGCAAAAATGTCTTTGAATTCTTTCAGCAGAAGGTGCAAGTCTGCACCCATATTAGCGTAAGCAGACGTCCCCGCCTTAACAGTATGCTCTGGAAAGCTGTCATCCAAAGCAAGATCAATGTGTGTCTCCGGCTGGCTGGGGACGGAGCTCGTCTGACCGCTCTCCGGTCAGTGATTGCTATTTTTTCTCTTTCTTCACCTCCACCAGCTGAGTAGCTTTTCTTTTCTTTCCGGCTGCTGGTGGGGCTAGGTTGGCATCCTTGACATTGTCAAGGTCTATTGGTTCCTGACCTTGGCCTTCTGGGGCCACAGTGTCTTTAACGGCTGAGAGGTAGCACTCCTGGGCCGTCTTCTGATCCCCGTTCAGAGAACCAACAGAGCCATCATCCCTCTCATACTTGATAAGCATGAGAGAAGGGATGATTACAGCCTTGGCTTCGTTGGGGTTGGACGGCCTAAGATGATGTTATAGGCGGTCAATTCCTCAACGACCAAGAATTTGACGACTAGGTGTCGTCCTTCTCCTTTTTCTCCCAGCCGAATTCGTAAGTCGATCCTACCGATTGGTAAACCATCCCACTGATATGTCTATTTTATATGATGTTTTACCCCCGTCCCTTGGTCGTAATTAGTAGTGTTTTTGGCTCGTTAGAGCCACTTTTATTACTAATTGGTGTTTTCTAGTGTTTTCGTAGTTTCGATTGAGTTTTATAGGGAATTGCATCTTTGGAGCTTTGTCCCGGGATTATTGCGGTGCAACTACAAGCATTTGAAGTCACGACCAATTGCTTTTAGACACCGAGTATTCAAGACCCGAAGTGGAGATTCGAATTGGGCCAAGAATGGAGCCCAATCCAAGTCCAACATATAGCCGGGCCCGATCGGGCAAGCTTTAGCCCGATCAGGCGGATGCCAAGAACAAGAGGGCGAAGAAAAAGGTGGGCCCGATCGGGCGGCCCTGCGCCCGATTGGGCAAGTGTTTCTGGGGAGGCATCTTTGGAGATTCCTTTGTTTATAATTAGGAGTAATTTTGGATTATTGTATAAGTACGATCTTAAGGCTTTTGCTTAGGACCTCTTCTTTTAGACTGTCTCTCTCTACTTAGCTTAAGATTAGTTTCTCTCTCTTCAACATTGTTCTCTATTTTTGTTATTAATTCAACTCCCTAATTTCGATTACTTTGGTAACAATTTCTTCTACTTTAATCTCATTTATTTTACTTTATTTTCTTCATCATGTTTCCTTTAATTGCTTTGTTTAGTTTATGTTTAATTATGTCTGTGTAGTTTTATTTCTAGGGTTTGTGGGGATCCATAAATAATATGAAGGGGTAAATTATTATTGTTAATTATCAATGCTTGATTAATTTCCTATTGATTGATTTAATGTTATGCAAGTAGATTAGGCCTGGTTTAATTAATTGTATGAGTTTAGCAATATTGATTCGAGATTCGAGAGATGAGAATTGATGTTAAGGCTTAGTTTCAATAGGCGTACTAATTTATAAATGGTTAATTCGAGATTCAAGAGATGAGATTTAATACCGGTAAATTAACTCTGTGATTATAATACGTAGTGAAAGCCCTTTATGATCTGGTTAATTGATGCATTGATGATTGATTGTTATGTTTTACCCTGGAATATTGTTTATTGGTGAACCAATGCCCTAGGCTTTTATTTCATTGATTTCCCTCCTACTTTTATTCATTCCCACTTTTACTCTTAGTAGTTTAGTTCTCTTTTATAATAACAATTTGGTTACTTGATAATTTAGATTATTTTGATTAATTAGAAATAAATTAACTCGTTTCCCTATGGTTCGACCCTTCTTCCCTATCTACATAGTTAGTGGATTTAGATATTATTTTTGATTGGGTGATTACGACTTTAGCCTGTCAAAATTTGGCGTCATTGCCGGAGAAACGGTTTTATTTTTATTTTATGATTATTTTTTGTAGTCTAGATTTTCCCTTCTTGTCTCAGAGAATGTTAGTTCTCTTAGGCAATTCTCATATTTGTCTTTTAGTTCTTTTTTTATGCCCAGGTGTTCCAGATCAGGTTACATTCCATTCGATCCTGAGATCGAGCACTCTTTCCATAGACAAAAGAATCTCTACAGACAAATCCTGGCGGGCTCTGAGGAAAACAATAATCGAAGAGACCCTCCAACTGATTCCAGTGATTCAGAAATCCCTTTAGATCCAGAATCAGAGATGGCAGCACCTAAGAAGCTCAGCGATTATTCGCAGCCAACCCTGACAGATTTTCCACATCTTACTCCTACTCCGGCCCTTGATGGATTGCAATTTGAAATCAAACCCCAATTTATCACAATGATAGAGAGGAAGCAATTCAGCGGAGCTAAGGGTGAAGATCATAATCTTCACATTGCAGATTTCTGCCAGTATTGCAACACCATTAGACAAGTTGGGGTCACGTAGGACCAAATCAGGGAGATTTTTTTTCCCTTTTCATTATGTGGAAAAGCTAAATCATGGTTTAATGGTTTGAATAGAACTACACTTGGTATTAATGACTGGGAAACTCTTGCCTTGAATATTTATAATAAATATTACCCTGCAGAGAGAACAGCTGTACTAAGGAGTGCTATTCAAAACTTTTCCCAAGAGGCCGATGAAACTCTATATGAGGCTTGGGAGAGGTTCAAGGATCTACAGAGAGAATGCTCCCACCATAATCTGGCACAATGGTAGTTGATCCAAGCCTTTTACAACGGACTTGGAAATTCATCTAGATCAATTCTAGATTCTGCAGCTAGTGGGAGATTCATGAATCTTAATGTGGAAGATGCAGGACAGGTAATCGAAGATATGGCAATACACAATTCCCAATACGGGAATCTAAGAGGGTTTTCTAACAATAGAAAATATAATGTCGGTTATGTATCCTTTCGGCAAACTCAGTCAACATCTATTTGTCAGAAACTAGATAATCTTACTGTTGTTCCTAACTCTATAGCTAATGTTTCTGGTGTTGCTAACAATGAAGCTTTCTGTGAAAGTTGTGGAATTGTAGGGTATTGGGAGCAAGACTGTAGGAGTTCCATGGAGCAAGTTAATGCCTTTGAAACCTATAGGAAAAATAACCCATACTCTAACTCTTATAATCCTGGCCTCCGGAACCACCCATATCTTTCCTACCAGAGTACCAATGTACAAAACCCTCCACCTCTACAACAAACACAACAGCAACCCCCACCACATCAAAAATATTACCATCTTAATTCTGGCGAGAAAAACCAATCACAAACCTCCTCATCTTCTGACCCTGCTATGACAGAAATTAGAGCAATGCTTTCAAGCATGCAAAAGCACATGGATAGTAGGGATGCACAAATTGATTCAATTATAGCCTACAATAAAATAATGGATAATCAAATTGCGCAGATTTCATCTACCCTACAAATCCGTCAGCAGAGCTCTACATCGCAACCAATTCATCCCACAGATCATGCCAATGCGATCACTCTAAGAAGTGGTTCACACTATGATGGACCTCCTATGCCAAAGGAAGATGGACCTGTTCCTGATCCTGATTCCTTTATACCAAATGCTAATCCTATTAACCCTGCATGGCTACAAAAAGATACTAACCTTTCTAATGTTTCTTTGCAGGGAAAATCTCAGGATAAGGGAGGAGATGTGCAGAGCCCAGTTATAAAACTACCATTCCCCAATAAACATTTGAAGAGTAAGTTTGATAAACAATTCGGTAAGTTTTTAGATGATTCTTTCCCTGATGATCACTTGTATGTAGTTGTGGAGCAGCACTCATGGTATGCCGATTTTGCTAATTATTTAGTGGGTGGTACTCTACCCCCTGACGTATCCTACCAACAGAAAAAGAAATTCCTTTATGATGTTAAACATTATTTTTAGTTAGATCCTTTTTTGTTTTGTGAGAGTGCAGATGGATTATTTCGCAAGTGTGTTCCCGAATGGGAAGTCCATGACATTCTTACCAACTGCCACACTTCACCTTATGGTGGACATCATGGCCCTACCAAAACGGTGGCTAAGATTAATGAGTCAGGTTTCTATTGGCCCACCATGTTCAAGGATGCTAACACTTTTGTTCAGGCTTGTGACTCTTGCCAGAGGACTGGCAACATTTTGCGGCGGCATGAGATGCCTCATACCGGGATTTTGGAAGTAGAAATTTTTTATGTTTGGGGTGTTGATTACATGGGACCGTTCCCTTCTTCAAATGGGAATCGCTATATACTTTTCGCCGTTGACTATGAATCCAAGTGGGTTGAAGCCATTGCCACTCCTACCAATGATGCCAAGGTGGTCCATAGACTTTTCAAGAAGACCATCTTTCCATGATTTGGAGTACCTAGAGCTATAATCAGTGATGGAGGATCTCACTTTCATGAGCGGAAGTTAGACACCCTTCTCAAGAAGTATGGTGTATACCATAGGACAGGTCTAGCCTATCATCCCCAAACTAGTGGCCAAGTTAAAGTTTCCAACAGGGAAATCAAGGTCATATTAGAGAAGGTGGTAGCCAAATCAAGGAAAGAATGGAGCGATAAATTAGATGACACCCTTTAGGCATACAGAACTGCATTTAAGACCCCAATAGGTACTACCCCCTACCGACTTGTGTACGGTAAAGCATGTCATCTTCCGGTGGAATTAGAATACAAGACATATTGGGCTATTAAGGAGCTCAATTTGGATGCTAAGCTAGCGGGATAAAAGAGGTTACTTCAACTTAACCAACTTAACCATCTCATCATCTCATCTCATCTATCCACTTCACTCTCATCTCAACACCAATATCAACGGTATTGATATCCTCACCTTGATGTTCATTATCATCATCACAATTATTCTCATCTTCCCTTGGGAAACAACTAGAACTTGCCTCATTATGTATGCTCTCACCATGCCATGTCCACCTTGTGTAGTTTTCTTTAAACCCACGACGAATTAGATGATCTTTAATATCATCTATATCACGATACCCCCTCGAATTATTACAGTCACAACAAGGACAAAGAATAATCCTTGATTTATTCTCTGTTTGGTCTTTTAAGGTAATATTACTAAACTCTTCAATTCCTTGTAAAAATCTTGTAGAATTTCGTTTACCATACATCCAAATTCGATCCATTTTCAACCACTGAATAACAAAAAATAATTTTAAGAAAATGTGTATATTTTCTAACATATAAATGTTCTTAACCATAAACAAGATTATAAAGCACAAATCATTTTCATTCAAAGTTTATCTCATGTAAATGCAGTGACATGATCCAACTAGTTCCTTATCACTCCAACCTAACCCATTCTTGAATGTCCTATCTCACTAATAACTATTTATAAAGTTTGGTTCGGAAGAAAATTTGGCAGCATTTCCCTATAAATCTCCAAGCACACAATGTAGATAATCAGCTATCTACATATGTACCCGGAGAACGATCAGGAAATAGTGAGCCATGATCTTCTTAAACCCAAAAACAATTCAAGTAGTTACAACCTAAATAAGATAGAACAGTCCCAAACCGGGACTATTCAAGACTTACTCCTAATGAGTAAGCCCTGAACGGGTATCTAAGCCAATGATGCAAATATTTTTGCAATTCCATTTAATAATATCACAATTACAAATCTCATATAATTCACAATCATTATACCAACCACAAAAATTAAGTTAATATTACAAAGAATGGTCAAAATATATATACCACAAGTGAAGACAATGTCGTATGTGCACTACCGTGTCAATCGTTTGTCCACAATCAAAAACTTGTGCAACTTGAGGAATTCACTTCCGTATAATTGAGAAATCTGCCATATAAAATTACATATATTAAACCAACAAAATTCAATCACACTAAAAATTATTTTCTAATGAACTAACACTAAACCTGAAATTAAACTAAGTCCTTGTTCAAGTCAGTGGCTACATTCTATCTACCATGAAAATTTTGAACATTAAAACAAGAACCAATGAAATTGAGTTCACAAATTCACCAATGTTGCTTTAAAAATTATTGTTGCTTTAATTTGCTCGAATTTCCTAGGGTTTTTGGGGCAAAATTAATCAAGTATTCAGACAATAATTCCCTACATTACTCGAATAATCTGCCAGGAATTTTGATTGATTTTTTTTGGGGTTTCTAAGGTTCAAACTTAGGGTTTTGATTCCATTTTTTTTGCTGAAAATGGAGGATTTATTCTCAAATTTGTTCAATTTTTCTGGGGTTTATATGGGTTCGAATATGTTAGGGTTTTTTTGGTGTTTTGATTGAAATTAGAGGAATGTAGCTCTGAATTTTTCCCGATTTGATTACAATTTTGTTGTTGAATTTGTGGGGGGGGGGGGGGTTGGTCGAAAATCTGGGAGTTTTTGAGTTGAATATCGCTGAAAATCTGGGTGAATTTGTGGTCGAATTTTACTGGGTTTTGTGGTCGAATTTCAGGTCAACTTGCTCTGGGTTTTTGGACGAATTTCTTGTCGACTTTTGTTGGGTTTTAGGTTGAATTTCTGGTCGAATTGCGCTGAGTTTGTGGACGATTTTCTATTTGAATTTTGCTGGGTTTTGGGTCGAATTTCTACTCAAATGTTGCTGGATTTTTGGTTGAATTTCTAGTCAAAAATCTGAGGGTGTTTTTAGTCAAATTTCTTGGTGTTTTGCTGAGGAAATTGCTGTCATTGAAGGGATGGAGTAGCAAGTGTTTTTTTTTTTGTTTAGTGAAAGGGAGGCAGCAAGCTAACCTGTAAGGGAAACCAAAATAACCTAAGCAAAATAATTATTTGCGTCACTTTACTAATAATATGTGATGCAAATAATGAACACTATAATGCTACACATTATTCATTTGCGTTGCTTATTAATTTAAGGAGTGACGCAAATTAATTCACTCGCTCATTTGTGTCACTTGTCCCTAAATGAGTGACGTAAATAACATTATCATATGCGTCGTTCCAATAATTAAGAGCGACGCAAATAAATGAAAGCCGAAATATATCTGACTATTGCATTACTTCTTTGATAAGTGCGACGCAGATGACTTTTAAGGATGCTAAAAAACAATATTTGCTTCGTTCTTTTGTATGAGTGACGCAAATAGGGCGACGCAAATGAACGTTTTTCTACTAGTGGGGGTTCCTAACATACTTACATATTTCCTTGCAGGGTGATGAGACAGTATGGGATGAAACAAATTATTCCCCCACAAGATTGTGTTGCCCTTAAAGATATGAATTTTAATCCTAAAAGGATTCCTCATTGGATGGAATATTGGTCTAGTCTTCCTAAGTGGTTGGTGCAAAATCCCACGGCAAGCATAGTACTATCTTCCTTCTACAAAGCTTGGATTAATGCGGCGGACAAGGGTGAGTTAAATAAGGCTCGTCAACAAAATCAAGCTGCCTTGGCTCTCAATCCACCGAAGCTTTGATGCATTCGTCCACTACTACTCCTCCTAATGGCCAAAACAAAGGAGTGCGAAGAAAGTTAGACTTCTCATCACATAAGGCTCGTTTAAGGGAACCTAAAAGGAAGGCTCCTTCTAAACTCGCGCAACAAGGTGTTATGATTAAGGAACCTTCATCAAATCCTCGCAAAAAGGCTTCATCAAATACTAAGGACAAGGGAAAGAGAGTTGAAAAGGCCTCTATTCCTAAGTTGAAGAACAACATTTGGGTCAGAAAGAAGAGCGAAGGGGAAAGCTCTATGGTTGTTGAGAGTACTGCAATGGAAAATACTCCTCCTTCAACTGTGACGATTAAGGATATAGTAAAACCTTAGAGTGTTACACAATATTAATAGTTTAATAATATTTTTTGAATAAAGTGTAATCACTACTATATATTTTTTTTTTGAATCGCTTATTATCTAGTTCTATGATGTTTTTTTGAATTTTGTTTTGAATAAAAATGAGCTCTTTTTCTTATATGACCGAATCATAAAGATTGCCTACGCATTCGTATTACGAAATCAGGTCTTTGCGTAGTTCTTTGCAAAAAGAGTTTTTTTTTATTTTTTTTCAAAAAAAAAAAATTCTTTAATCCTATTTGTAGAAATTAAATGAAAAATTAATCAAACTTTGTTAAATAACTTAAATCAAAGTTTAATATTGTTGTTTTCCGAGTATACATTGTATTTGAAACTGCCCTTATTTTATCACTAGTAAAAATCAATATTCTGGGTTCGTAGTTCGTCATTAGATGGCGTGCGCAACTATAACACCCTAGAAATTCCTTTCTTTTAAAACACCTATTTTGCCTTGTTTAAAACTTTAAATAGGAATATCTAAGACATTACCGCCACCGTGAAAACGGCTAAGGCAACTATCAAAGACACACGACGTAGATCTAATTTCAAAACCATTCAAAACAAGTCAACTTAAACAGTCAACCAACGAAAGTAAAGTCAAACCAAAGTCAAACGAAGTAAATAAAATCAACCTACAACTTGGAACCATTATAGACCCTTATTAAAACCAAACCAACTTCAAAATTTGTGCGTTAGGCATGCATAATAATAATATCATAAATAATTAAAGCAGTATACACATCATATACTTATAGAAACTAGCATGATTCGCTCTTCACTCATGCCCATTCATGAATATGCTTCATCGCGTGAAAAGCTTCTTTCTACTTGTTTCCACTGCTCTCCATTAAAAATGGGTCATCATAAGACCAAGATAAAGACAAGGCCAACAAACACACAAAACACACAATCAGCAAAGCTGCATACATAAGCGTAATTAACACACTAACATGCAATTACCTATTAACACATAACTTACCTTGTTGCACCTGTTTTTTTTTCAAACATACAACATTCAACAAAACTTCTCACTAGACAACTACATAATTTATTTAGCGTTGATTACGCATCGAACGGGTTTCCCCACTAACCTCCCCCGATAAATTGAGGTTATTGACATGGGAGCTAACCGTGCCAGCATCAATAACCACTCGTAAGTGGCGGAATTCCTGCGCATAATAATAATAAAAGGAATGTATAGCGTCCTGAACTCCAATAGAAAATATGATCAAATATAAAGTCACATAACTCCCCCCATATGTTCATACTCAAGGTGTATACGTTCCAAGAGTTTTAGTGCGTAATCTCTTTCACTATACATTATTTACAGATTATTAAACTTGGTGATGACTCTCAAACCATAATCATTCAATCAACAATGATTATTCAAACAATCAAACATATCAATTTAGTTCTTGGATAATTAGTGACCACATAATATTTAATGTTGAACCCTCTTTAATTCTACCTCGATTCCAATGACACCTTAAAACGCATAAAGCGCCACAAATCCTATCTCTCGGTGTTAAAAACACCTTAAGTGCACTAAGGCACCAACATATAATTTATTCCTAGTGTACTTAGACACTTACATAGCTCCTTTCCCATGCTTAAAGCGTCAATAAAAATTATATGAATCATAATAAAATTCCCTTTTAATATTTCAAACCAAATTAAACATTTAGTTTAATTAAACATGCTCTCTAACAAGCCATAAATAAAAGTGTGGTTCGTAAAAAATTTCAAACTATAATTTTCCATCCATTAATCCATCACAAATAAACCACGCTTCATAATTTAATCACTAATAACATCCAAACCATAATTTTCATTCCAAATCTAGCATGATACTACTTGAAATCAATTAAACACACTTTGCATGCTACTACATCAACAAAATTATGCTAAGTACGCGAACGTACCTTGTATACGATTTTAAAATCGCCTCGACTAATAGAAATCACTAACTTCAAAATCTCCTACAATTTAAAATCATAGAAGAGTATTAAAATCCTCTCTACACAAATTTCCAGCAATATATACTATTATAATACCCCTCATAATTTAATTAAAATAATCTGAAATTATATTTAAAGCATCATACTTTAATCACAATTAATGGGTAATTGAAATTCCTTAAAGAAACTTGATTTTTAATGCACTACCAAAAATTCCAGCATTATATTTTAATGAAAACTTGCTGTAATTAGGCCTTAAAACACTTTAATCAAAGATTTAAACCATTGTATATCAAAATCCTTCATTAATTAATAATTCAAGAACCTAAGGTTTAAAAAATTGGGGCTTTTCAATTAAAAATAAAATCTGAAAATTAATTTACATAATACTCATAATCAAACATCAAAAATCAAATCACAAAACTCATAATTAATAATTAGATCTAGGATTAAACTAGTTTTTAAAACAAAGGTTTAATTTTATTTTTTTGTTCAAAAAGGGGTGGCAACCGACAGCCACCACGGCTGCTGCTAGTGCCGGCAGCCCACCGGTGGTGGTGGCCGACGGTGAGGGGGAAGCCGAGAAGGGGAAAGGGGAAAAAGAAAAAGAAAAAGAAAAATAAAGAGAAAGGGAGAGAAGTTTACCTTGGGTTTTCTCCACTCTGGGCAAAGTTTGATTTGCCTCAAATGTTGAATATTTATACCCCTTCTCTAGAAACCCTTCTCCCTAAACTTTCCTTTTAATCTTTCCTAATCCCTTCCCTGATAAAACTTTACTAAAATAAAACTTTCTTAAATTAAACCCCAACTTAAATAAAATAATTAATTAAATAAACTTTTCTTTTATAAAGTATTTCTAAACTTATTAAAATGAATAATTAAAATGATTTAAATAAAATATTTCAATTTAATTAAATACTTCTCAAAATACTTATTTAAACAAAATACGTATAAAAATACGAGGTATTACAGCAACGTAAGGTTGCGAGTGTCTGTCACGCGCAGCTGATTTTGTTGCGCGTGACATTCGCGCTCAACTAATTTAATTGCGCGCGACACCTGTGCTACGAGCGTTTTAAAAAAAATTTAATCATTATTACCCCCCTCCCAAGTGTGAACAGTTTTTTCATAAAAAAAAAAACTGTGAAGAGTTTTTTTCGTGATGTTCGCAAAAAATATGAACACTTTGAACGGTATATTTTTTATTACCTCCCCCCCCCCCCCAAGTGTTATGAGCTTTACCATGTGATTCAGTAAAGTGCATAACACTTAGAATCTTTATTTGAATGCTAAGAGTCATGATTGTGAATTATAAATGAACGAGTTTATCCGGATATTTATATGTAATACTTTTTTAGCCGATCAATGTTTATTAACTCAAGGATTTCGTCGCCACCAATATCCATCAATCGAACGAATCCTCTTGATAGAATTTTAATTACACAGTATGGCCCTATCCAATTAGGTTTGAATTTCCCTCTTGGATCGTTTGGTGGACCTCTAACCTCTTTTACTACAAAGTCACCTTATTTAATATTACTGGGTCAAACCCTTTTGGTAAAGTGTCGCGCGATGCGTGGTTGGTAGACTTGCACTTGATGCAAAGATCTTAATCATTGTTCATCGAGGAATAAAAGCTTTTCATACCTGTAGACATCTAATTGTGTCTCCCCGAAAACCAAACCCAGTGATGAATATCTTTTACGTCATTTGATTATCAAACGAGGTGAAATGTGAAAAGTCTTGTGATGCGGTTGTTTTAATAAAAATACTTCTTTCCGTTTTTGAAAACATTTCTTTTCTTACTCTATTTATGAAAAACGTCCAATACAGATTAGTTTGGTCCATGATAAGGGTCAAATAATGGTGTAGTTGGATGGGGCTTGAAAAGACCTTTCCAACTATATATTATAAGCCCAATTCCGATGAATAATGAGGAAGTTATGGCCGAAATACTAAACTAGGCTCAAACTGGATTTTACCTACAACCCAATGATCATGTGGAGGGTCCAAAGGTTTAATCCTATTCCTAAACTAATTAGAATTTATTACAAGCTTCTATAAGTTTCTAAAAGATCTTAATTATCCTTTTTTGTAAAGATAAGAAATAAGATCAAAAAATTCGAAATTAGATAAAACTTCTCTTTTTGAGAGTCCTTGTTCTGTACGAAATGGAATATGTTTAGATATTATTTTCATATCTCATAATTTTTATCCAAATATTATATGGTTTTATAGATCTTGAAATTATCTTTCCAATGATATATTATAATATTAATTTCGGGCTATAACGAAAAAGATATGAAAGGAATACGAAACTCTATCCAAAATTGACACCCTTCCAGTATTTCGACCATATCTTTTTATGTAAAAAATATTTTAATCTGATTTTAATTGGGTTGAAAATTAGACTTTAAGATCTTCCAACAACATATTATACAACTTTTTTTGACTTCTAAATCAAAAGATATGATAAAAACAAAATCCACAAAAAAATCTCCCAGCGTCAAAAGACAGGTCTGTCGCACGGCGACAAAGTCTGTAGCACGCGCGACAGCTCTGCTACAGGAGCTAATTTTATTCTGATTCGAATTCTATCTTTTTTTTATCGTTTGCGTACAATTTTCTCTATAAATAGGGGTCGTATCTCCCCGTTTTTATTCCTTCACAATCATCATCTAATTTCTCTCTTCTCTCTTCTCTCTGAAGCTAGAAGCTTATTTTCTCTCTATTCTTTTTCTAAACCTATCCCTTTTACAAAATACCACATTCACAAGTTCTAGACACACCTAGCCAAGTTCAAAGTTGCCTTCGCCCTAGACGTGAAAGGTTGATAATTTCTGAGGGTTTGGTCTCAAATCTCTATTTTAATTATTTAATTAAATTGTTTGATTTATTATTTTCCTTGAAGTTACTAACTCGTGTATTTTGTTATTATAAAGTGATACGAGGCATTCAAGTAAGTAATTTCATTGTTATTCTTTTAATATAGAAATCATGTTTTGATTATTTTTTATTCCTAGTATCATGTAGGATGTTTATTGCTTCCTAGTATCATGTTTAGGGTAATAACTAAAATTTCTAATATCATGTATGTTTATATGATGCTTTCTATTCTTTTCTTCTATTATGTTTGTATCATGCCTAGGACCTTGCTATTAATATTATGCTTTGAGATTGAGAATATTTTTTTGATGATTGTTATTATGTTGCTTGATATATTATTATTGTTATTGCTTGATCACGCCTTTTATACATGTTTAAAGGGGATTTGTACTTGTAATCACGCGTAATAAGATAATTAATAATCCTGTTTAGGCTAATATGATTATAATTCAAGTGATCGCTAATAATAGTTTTGTTTGTGCATTATTATTCAACCAACATAGATTAAACAGGTCTAGGGTTAATCTAATGATTGTATGTTAGTTAGAAAGCGCACATGAATATGAGATGAATAAAGTAGAGGCCTATTTTTAGGGCAGGTTCAATCTCTTTTAGGTAGGATTTGTACCTTCATCTCCGAATATTTAGTCATGGTTCCAGACCACTATGGAGTTAGCGGTCTCATGGATCGTGAAGAGGTGTAACCTTCACCTAGTGAATGGTTTACAAGTTCCTAAAACTTGTTGGCGACTCTTTTACTCTAGCTTCCTTCTCTTTGGACGCCACCATACATGCTTAAGTATATGATCATAGTGGGGCTCAAGTGTGGGATGCTTGAAATATTCCCTACAGTTTTTTGGCGACTCCTCTGGGAAGGATTTCTATTTTAATTCCTAAATTTTATTTTGGCAATAATTTAGAATGAGTGGATGAGACTCGAAAAGTTCTAAGTATTTCATGTGCGTAATTTTGATTAACATTATTGGCATAAGCATAAAAAAGATTCGCATTAGAAAGACCATTCGTAATGCGTCAAAAACATAGGATTTTTACAAGTAGGAAATTAGGGAAATATCTTTCACAACTATAATTGAAATAACGCTGCAAAAAACTTGAAAATTCAAGAATAGAAAGCTGCTGAGGCATGTGGGAACTGGTGCTGAGAAAATAGTGCTATCGCAATGCGATGGCTCTATCGTCTGGCGACAATAATTTTCGTCTACCTTCTTGTTTTGACCAGTTCTAGTTGTTTGCTCGGTTTTACTTCCTAATTGAGTTTTTCCTTCTTTTTGGAACCCATATGTGTTCTACATATGGTCATAACCCTCTATGGATTCACGCTCCATCTACCCAATCGAACGCTCCTGGCAATGACGGGTACATTCGAGTTTGTGAATTCACCAAACCGTGGAAGCAAATTTAACTTGCGGGGTCCCATCCATACGCGCTAACCCTTTCAAAGGTAAGGCTTCCGCGCGATGCATCCAGACTCATAACCATGGACCCTCTTTGACTAACCCATATACTTGAACTTCAGAGAACTAGAGCCATGGTTAGGTTGCAAACTCATTGCATCATATTGTGCTTACTTGAGTACTTGTGCATTCCTTGCTTGTGCATAACCTATATGTGTTTACACTAACCGTTAGTTTGACTTTGCTCATACCCATTAAGCTTCTGGCAGTTTACTTTCGAGTTACTCCTATTGATGTTCGTATGGATGTTTTATGACCCTATAGAGCGAAGTGTAGTTTGTTTGGCCAGTCCTTATAATTTTCTGCCATTTTCTTAATGATGACTGTTATGTTTTTATTCACCGATTATATTGCTCTGTTCATTTGGGGTCTATATGGAGACAAATGATGATGTTTTACTTTATAATGAGCTAAGAGGGTCTCAACTTCTGCTTTGAATTGAGATCCCTGGTCACCAATTAATTCATGTGGAACTCCATATCTACAAAATATGTTTCGTTCGAGAAACTTTGCGACATGTTTAAAAGTGGTATTGACGTAAGAAATCGCTGAGAAAAGTGAGGGTACAACAACAATATGATTGGCTTTGTTCGAAAAAAAAACCATAGAAGCAAAGGGTACAATAACAATGGCGATGCCTAGAGAACAAATGGAGAAGTGAGGGCTTCGAACTACAATTGTAGAAGCAAAAAGTCCCAATGTGGGACAGAGAGTGGAAGATATAAGCAAACAAAGCAGAAAGATGGAGCGAAAATAAAAACAAAAAATAAAAAGGAAGTGAAGAACTTACAACAACGACAGGGGAGCAACGATCGTCTACGAGAAATGGCGAGAGCAAAAAAATTTTGAAAACTGGAAAAGTGGAATTTGAAAAGTGAGAAATGAAGAATAGGAAAGTAAAAAAGGGGGACAGTGAAATAAATGAAAGAATTAATAGACGGTTTATCAGAACAATAAAGCAAAACCGCCATGTCACTTCAGTAAAAATAAACTGACTCGCAAATAATTGACACGTGTCCCACACATGCAAACACTATTCCCGCCCTAAAAAAAAAGAACCTCGTCATTTCTTAAACTTTAGCGGAAGTAATTGAAATTCCTCCTTGCGAGCATACTCTCCCTCCAGTTAGGGCTGACAATTCCTAACCCGACCCGATAACCCGAACGAACCCAACTCAAAGTTACTGAGAGAAACCCGAACCCGACCCGATCCGAAACCGAATAACCCGAATTCGACCCAATTTGACGAAAATTTCATATTTCGTAATAATATTGAGTTTTACACTATTTTTTATTGTTTCTAAGCATAACCCGAAATTTACCCGAAAATCTGACCCAAACCCGACCCACTGACCCAAATTTCCACCCCTAAGTGTAATCAGGAATTATCAAACATCCCCTGACACATGGAGGGCATGTACTTCACAAATAAAGAAAAGCCATCATCAGCAAGTAATAGCATAACTATGCCTTCATCACCTTACAGCACAACCTCTCAAGTCTCATAACCGCATAGTCAATCCTGAGACTTGAAGGGCCAGAGGTGTACAGGGTGACTCAACCAGACGATATGTTGAGCAATTACTTATAAGGTTACACACCCAGAATAGCTGGCATGAGGAACCTCATACCATCTATTGAGGGGCTAGTTGTAGGGGATAGCTCCTACTAAGATATTTCCCTCCTAGCTAAGCTCACCAGGAGAGGTCGCACTTCGCAGACAAGGGGCGGTTGTAGTTGTATGGGATAGCTCCCACTGAGCTATTACTAGGCTCCCAATCTAACTATCAAGGTTTGCACTCACCGCTGGAAGAGCACTAAGAGGAGCTTACCATCTCGATAAAGTCAGCCTGCAGGCTGACCAAGTTAGACTCTCCACAAACGAGATCGTACACTTATAAATAAGAGACAAAGTACAACGGAAAAGAGGTTAGACACACAAGTTATTACACTTTCTTTATCTCTCTAAGTACGCTTTTTCTCTCTAAACACACTCTAACTTAAGCATCGGAGGGGGTTCCTCAGGCCACCCCCGAGGGTAGTTACGTGCGTTCCTGTGTGCAGGTTCCCAGTAGCTGGACCTAGCCTTCCTCCAGTCAAAACCCTTGGATTCGGAACGGAACACTTATTTTCCATCTCCTAAATATTTGATAATCATTATTTTTCTACCTTAAATCGTTCTTGATTATTCCCCATGCAAAGCCATTTTCCATATTATTTTCATAACAACATATTTTCCATAAATTAATTATTCCTTAATCACCATAATATTAAACTTTCCTTAATTCTTTATCTCTCTTCTCCGAGTAATTTCCTTAAACTAATTTACCATAATTCTTCTTATATTTTTCTACCATAACTATTGCATGAGTTAGCCTATAAATACCCCTTATAGCTAAATAATCACACCAAAACTCTATAATTTCTCCTTTAATCTCTCTATTTATGTCCTATCTTTCTCTTGCTCTTGCACGGCCACCACCACTGGCTGCCACCTCCTCTGGCCAGCTGCCCACGTCAGCCACTGCCGCCGACCACAGCAACCAGACGATTGCCGCCCCATTGCTGCCACCTCTCTTCTTCGTCTCTTCTCTTAATTAATTATTATCATTATTATTGGGGTTTTATAAAAATTATTATGAGTGTTTTTAATAAAATAAAAATTTTTTATTTTTCAAGTTGGATGATAAATACAACTTTAATATTATTTATTTATTATTTAAGTTTATAAAAATTGGTCCTAAAAAGATTAAAATTTGAATAAAATAAAAATTGTGGGTAGACTTAAGAGGCATATAGGATAGAGTTCGCAATTGTGTGTGAAAGTCAAAAGCTTTATTTTTACATAAAAACTATTTTCCTGTTTATGGAAAGATGATTGGGAAAAGGATGCTCGGGTTCTCTATAGAGGCCTATAATGGGTACGAATCTCTGTCTAGGTAAGGGTCGCCTAGATGTTATAGGTAACTTACCTGGGAGACACGGGCTTGACCGCTCTATATCATGAATCAAGTACAGTATTATTATTTTTGAAAACCAAAAAGAATTGAAAGTATTTGAATCTTTAGTTTGTGTGCTTATATGTGCATTAAAGTTGGTGTTAAAACACCTTAGTTTATGGTTATAGGTCCGAAATTTTTGGAGTTCTTGTCCATGGTTGGGTGATCTTGAGTTATACTTGGTTGATTAAGTTATGAATTCCTTTAAATGGATTTTTGAGTTGAATTGTTTATGTGATTTAGCATTGAATTGATTGTTTTACATGTGTTTGTGAAACAGATGAAAGTGATTGATGAAATGAGAAAGAAATACTTTAACTTGCACTACTTAAAAGATGATGGAGTCACTGTTAGTGAGTTTATGCCTAACATTATTACTTTGGCCTTAACCCTCTATGAAAAATATGGATTGAAAGCTTTGACCCAACCACCTTAGATGGTTCTTTTGGCCTTAGCCCATCTATCGAGAGTTCTCAAATATGAACCTTTGTTTGACAAGTATGGGGATGTGATCAAGACTAATGAGTTGTGGAATGAAAAACACCATCATGAAGGGAAGTGGTTAGCAAGCATGTCTAGCCTTAAAAGAGACTTGCACTATGTTGAACGTGATTATAAGCCTAAGAGGAGAATTGTGAGATTTCCCAAACTTTCAAAGACTGGTACCTTGAGAGAAGATGACCAAATGTACTACTTAAATGTCAAACTACCTTTTTCATACCAAAAGGGTCCTCATGATGAATTTGTGTCATCCAGTGATGAGTCCATACCACCTCTTGGAAGGAGCAAGAATTATCTTTCTCCTACTCGTACTCCAAGCTATGAATCTCCAAAGCGTCCCAGCCCAAGTTCATTTTCATGTTGCAAAAAGGCCTAAAACTCGTACCCAAGAAGTCAATCAAAATCCACCAAGTCCAGTATATCATCCAAAGCCCAATGCTTCTTCAAATCAACCTCGTGGTAGTATTAGCCTAGTCAAAAGCCCAAGTTACTCTCCTTATGCAAGATAGGATGATACTCTAAGCTAGGATGAATATGCTAAGAGTGTCGCTTGAATAACTGAACTATGTTATGTTTATTACTTTCAATAATTACCTTAGATGGAAAAGTTGTAATTTTATTTTATTATTAAAGAAATGAAGTTATTTATTGAAATTTTCTATATGATATTAAGTGATTTAAATGCTTATGTGAGTAGAGCTTGTTTTAATTTTCAATGTATGATAATTATACCCAAGAAGTATGTCTGTAAGGATGAGAAACCAAATGGGAAGTAAGCGCACTGGTCCAAAGTAAGGAAGGTGCTTAGAAAGCTAACCCATATCATTGAAAACATCACAAAAGTGGTGAACAAAGGAAACCGAAATTCTAACCTTAACTCTTATAGTAAAATAATAAAGAGAGTTGATGTAGCCAAACCACCTGTTTACTTGGAAAGGATGACCCAGCCAGTCTTGAAAACTGAATTAGGGAGTTTGACAATAGCTGTTTGATGCAATCAATTGCCCAAGTGAGTTGAGGGTTAACACTATTATTATTAGGAAGTTTTGAATTATCACCACAAAAAAAAAGCAAAAATGAATTTTAACACTAAAAAAAAAAAAAAAAAAAAAAAAAAAAAAAAAAAAAAAAAAACCTTATTTTAACACTATCAAAACTAAAAATTTTTGATTTTACCACCACTTAACTATTGCTGTCTAAAAATCCGTTTAGTGGGGTCTATCCTAAACTAACCTAGCCAACCTATCCTCACTGTTGGCACGGCGACACCGACCACTACCCCACCCAAACACCTCTATTTCCAGCCCCAATCATTGCATACTCATTCCCCTCCCTTTCCCCCTCCTAAAACCGATAAAACCTCCCAACGACCGCTTAAAACGATCGTTTTTTAACCGACCACCAATAACGGTCACTAAAGGTCGAATTCAACCGGTTTACGGCATAAGTGGTCGATTTCAACCATAAACCAGTCGTTTTTTTTTACCCTTAGCAATCGTTTTTGGTTGCGCGATTTTGGGTGGTTCGAAAAACGGCCACCCGTGTTTGGTGCTCGTTAGGATAGGGTTGTCGATTTTAGTGACGGAGAAATGGAGAGGGCGGAAAATCCATAGGTTGGGGCTGTGAATGCGGGTGTTTGGGTGGGGCAGTGGTCGGTATCGCCCAGCCGGTGGTATGGATGCGGTCGCTGGGTTAGTTTAGAGTTTTTGTTTTTTATTTTTTTTTATTATTTTCTTCCAATAATATGCTGACATGTAAGCATTGTGGACCCCACTAACGGATTCCATCCATGAATCAATTAAGTGATGGTAAACGCCAATTTATAAAAAAATTTGTGGCGTTAAAATAAATTAAATTCCTTATTATTATGAAGAATTAAGGTTCATATGTGCTTTGGGATTTTAGAAAATTATATCAATTTGAAAAATTCCCCAAATTCGAGATAAACCCTAAACCAAATTTGAAATAAACCCCAAATTATCTCGTGTGAGCTTAAATTATGTTGAATTAAGTAACAAATCATTTCCCTTAACTCAATTTTAATGATTGTTGAAAAAAAAACAATCAAACATGAGATTCGAGGCCTCAATAATGATGTCATGCGTGAGGCGGTGAGGGATTGAACAATTTAGTGGGAAAATTTAATGTTTTTAATAGTAGGTTTTTTTTTAGGGGAAGGGGAGGGGAAAATTGGTGATAAAACAAATAAACTCTTAAAATACAAGTGTTATTTAGAAATCATATAACTAATATATAAAGCTAAACTTTTAGCCAGTCCACGAGGCAGCGACACTTGGCGTTCCAAATTTTCGCCAAGTGTCGAGCTACGTTAGATGGATTTAGATAAACTTTCTATGATAAAAAAATTAGATTAGAATTCTATTTTTAATCAAATTTGGATAAAATTATTAGTTTAGAGATTTATAATCGATAAGATACCAATATTACAGAGGTACAAATTGAATTATAATTTTATTCAAAAAAAAAAGTTAGATTATAATTCTAAAAAATTATCATATAAATTTATTTTTTGTATCATAATATTTTTTTGAAGCAAAGGAAGTAGTTCAAAACATAAAACATCTATTTATAATAATATACTTCATAATCTAATACAATTTTATTACTATTTAGACCTGCCAATTAAGGTCGAGTCATGAGTCATCTCGGATCGGGTCATTTCAGGTTACAGGTGAAGAAATGCTCAACCAAATTTTTGGGTTCGGGTCAACCCAACATGCTTTGAACAATTTTTTTAATTTAAATTAATTTTTGCTATTTTTTTTTGTGTATTTAATCGAACATTTTCACCAATATTATTATTATTCATTACATGTCTACTACATAGCAAATTTGATTAAAAATTTGATTTTGTGTATTTTAAAATTTGACATATAGATTAAAAATTTATCTTAAAATTCAATAATCAATCTGGACATTGCACATGCACAAAACTAGTAAAGTAGGTAGTAAAACTAAAACAAATAAAAAAATCGGTGATTATTAGTAATACAAGAAAGATAGTTGGTACGAGGGATTCAACTATTAAAGAAACTCTCTCTAATGTCTGCGAACCAAGCCCCCCTAACCCCCCCCCCCTTAATCGAACATTTTCACCAATATTATTATTATTCATTACATGTCTACTACATAGCAAATTTGATTAAAAATTTGATTTTGTGTATTTTAAAATTTGACATATAGATTAAAAATTTATCTTAAAATTCAATAATCAATCTCGACATTGCACATGCACAAAACTAGTAAAGTAGGTAGTAAAACTAAAACAAATAAAAAAATCGGTGATTATTAGTAATACAAGAAAGATAGTTGGTACGAGGGATTCAACTATTAAAGAAACTCTCTCTAATGTCTGCGAACCAAGCCCCCCTAAACCCCCCCCCCCCCCCCCCCCCCCCCTCCAAATGGTCGATCAATCGATCAGATCGAACAAGACACCAAAACGAAAAATCACACAATTCATTTTTGGCCAAGATTCTGTGAACACTGATCAAAATATGGAAATTGACATGGGAAAGGATGGATCCAATGAGGAATCCCCCTCTATGGGTCATAACATCCGAAAATTCCATTCTCAACCAAATGGAGTTGCTGTGACTCCAAGATCCTTTAGAGATCTCCTAAGGGACACTCAATTAGCTAATCAGAATGCTACTGATGGGTTAATCGATTTGGAGGATGAGGATGATGTCTCTGATGATGATGAAGCTCCTGAGGGGATTGTGGATAGTGAGCGATGTCCTATAATCTTGCTAACAAAAGAGGAAAATAAGGTAATGCGTAAACCTTGGCGTAATACCTTAATAATCAGAATGTTTGATGGAAGTCTTGGGTACATGGGATTGATGAAGAAGCTTAAGAGAAAATGGCAATTGAAAGGTGATATGAGCCTGACTGCTATTGGTTCGAAATACTTCATTGCTCGATTCTCAAACTCAGAGGATTACAATTATGTCTTGACCCAAGGTCCTTGGCTGATAGATGATAAATATCTAACTATCAGGAAATGGACTCCAAATTTCATCCCAAAAGAGGCATCTATTTCTGTATTGACTGTTTGGGTTAGGATTCCTAATCTTTCTATCGAATATTTCGATAAAGAATTTTTGAAAAAAATTGGTTCTAAGATAGGAAAAGTAATCCGAGTTGATAAGTCCACAACTTATGCTGAGAGGGGACAATTCACTAGGTTGAGTTTTGAGATCGACCTTGCCAAAACTCTCTTAGCCAAGTTCTGGTTGAAAGGGAAGATATGGAGAATTCAGTATGAAGGAATCAAAATGGTGTGCTATAGATGTGGGAAAATGGGTCATGCTGAAGACCAATGCGCCTCGATGATGGTGAATGACAATATGGTGGTGGATAATGTCAATAAGCAGCTTGAGAATGTGATCCAGGCAACCTCTCCTCCTCCAGTGAAAAGGCCGGAAGAGCAACATGAATATGGTGACTAGATGTTGGTCAAGAAACCTGGCCGGAGAAAAAATTCTAAGCCGGAAAAAACAGGGCAAAATACCAATAAGGGCACTAATGGAATTCCAATGGAGCAAGGTCAACACAAAGATACTGTCAACATGATTAATGGCAAAAATCTTGGGGGATCTCGATTTCATGCGCTAAATGAGGATTCTTCTTCAGATGATATAGCAAGAGAGAAAAATAAGGAAGCAGTTGATCTCACTAAGAGCTCAAATTCGATTGTGAACCAATCTGATTTAAACTCTCCAACTCAGCATGATAACTATATGGCAACAACTAATCTAGGAGATAGCTCTCAAAATCCCTTAAATAATTCCCAAGAAAATCTATCTTTTAATTATGGAAAAGATAAGTCCAACCAAAATAAAAATCCCCTTGTTACCAAAATTAAGAAAAAAAAAGTACCCAAGCAGCCAATACTCAAAAGGAAATTAATTATTCCCCTTTGACTCCTATTACCAATTTGGAAGTGAATAACCAAGCTACTCCAAAGACCATTAGCCTCGGCAAAGAGAACCAACAGCCCTTACCAAGCAATCCCGAAAAGCAAATACTAGAAAAAGCAAACCAAGAAGCAACTCGTGAAGTAGTCAATGATGCAGTTCCAGAGTCCACCACTAATGCTTCCCCCACCGCCGAATGTGATCAAGTTATCAATTCCTCCGGAGAAGACACTATGTGTTGGACAGCCAATGGAGATGCCTTATTTGGGCATAGCAAACCCCCTGATTCATGTGATGGAGGTGAATAATGTTTCATGGGAGGAACCGATTCCGGAACCGATTCCGGAACCGATGGAACTAGTAGTAACTTTGAAAGTTTCAGTGGAGATCAACAGAATTCTTAACCACATCCGAGGTGCTTATGTAAGTTCTCTCAAAAATATTCCTATGTCTATAGAAGATAGTATTCCTAATCTAGCTCCCAATAGCCCTCCCATTACTTGTATGGTTTGGAATGTACAAGGGGAGGGTAGTAAAGAATTCATCTATGCTTTGAAGGAAGTAATAAAAGTTAATAAGCCTAATGTCTTCGCCTTGGTTTAAACTCATATGGGGGGACAACAAGCAGAAAAAATAGCTTCTATTCTTGGGTATGCAGGGCATACTAGAGTAGATGCTCAAGGGTTTAGTGGTGGGATTTGGGTTTTTTGGAGGCCTAAACTTGTCACTGTCGAACCAATTATCAAACATAGACAATACATAACTATGGATATTAATAGGGTGGGTGAGACACCTTGGTATTTTACTGCGGTTTACGCAATTCCGGATCCGACTAAGCGTAATGAATTATGGCAAGAATAACAAAATTTTGCAGCTCAAAATAACAAACCCTGGCTTTTAGCAGGGGACTTTAATGAAACTCGATTTTCTTTGGAAAGAAGCTCGAGTTGCAATGAAACCTCTCGTAGAACTGTTATCTTTAATGAATGGGTTCAGGATATGGAACTACTTGAGGTGGAGTTTAGTGGACCTTCTCATACATGGGCTAGGGGTAACTCTGTCGAAAATAGAACTAGTGCACGTTTGGATAGAGCCTTGTGTAATGGCGAATGGAGTTTAAAATTTGCTAATGCTGCTTCAAAGAATCTGCCTGCTGTAAGGTCTGACCACTGCCCTGTTTTGATTTCTCCGAATGGCTTCGTTCCAATCTCAAGTGTTAACAAACCCTTTAGATTCCAAGCCGCTTGGATGAATCATGAAAATTCCGAGCTTTTATTGAAGAGAAGTGGGATAAAGACGTCCCTCTAATTCCGCATCTACAAAAAATAGCAACTGATCTTCAAAACTGGAATCAATCAGTCTTCCATAATATTTTCAGGAAGAAGCGCGTACTGTTAGCACGCATAGCAGGGGTACAAAAATGTCTTTCAGAGCAAAGATCAAGAGACATGATTAAATTGGAGTCCAGCTGAGAAAAGAGTTAGATGAAATTCTTGAGCAGGAGGAATTGTTATGGTACCAGAAATCGAGAGTTGATTGGCTTCGTGAAGGTGACAAAAATACCACTTTTTTCATTTAAGTACTATCACTCGTCGATGGAGAAACAAAATCAGTGCAATCAAAGAAAATTCTGATAAAGATTTGATTCATGACAAGGATCAGATTCAACGTGTAATTGTTGATTATTTCCAGCAATTATTTAAAGCCGAAGATGAGCTCGAGCATGGTACCCTCCCAACTGATATTTTCCCTGAATTTACTACGAGGGATTGGAATGCTCTGTCAAGACCCTTCACTCAATGCAAAATTGATAAAGTTGTTGAAGAGATGGGGGCTCTAAAGGCCCCTGGCCCCGACGGTTTTCAAGTGTTGTTCTTTCGCAAGCATTGGGATCTAGTTGCTAATAATGTGTATGAAGTGGCACTCAAAGTGTTGGCTGGCAAGGGTCTTCCTGATAACCTCAACGACACTTTCCTTGTTCTTATTCCTAAGGTAGATGCTCCGAAGCTTCCCTCGCAATTTCGGCCGATAAGCCTTTGCAATGTTGTTTACAAAATTATTACTAAGGTTGTTTCGGGGGTTTTTGTCCCTTGGGAGAGTTACAACACTGAAACTGGGTTCAGCAACGGACGCCTGTACCTGCAAAGCAAACGGACCGCCGGATGGTCGATGGTCCGCCTCCGAAGATTAAGTTAGTAAACGTTCGGTAATAAAATGTGCGGAAGTAAAGTTATCTGCTCGGATTCCAAACTCAGGTAAAGTGTTGTATGTTCCTTGAAAACGACAGCTCTGTAATAAATGCGAAAGTGACGTGTTGTCTCGTATTGCGTGTATCTTCTTCTCTCATAAATGTAAGAATGTCCCTATTTATAGGGTCCTTTTGGAAAGTGTGCCCTCCCTAGGATCTGGTGACCAAGGGATTAGGGCACGCCGTTTTTTAAGGGCCCCTTGGGCCTTGAAAGCCGCCATTCCTAGGGGCAATATCAGCTCGACACGTGTCACCATTTGGAAGGTCCACGTAGGTGCCCCTTCCAGTGACATGTGTCATGCTCTGACTGGGCCACTTGGCAGGGTATAAAATACCCAAATCATTTGCCCCTCACAGGGGTCACGTGTATTGCACGTGGCACCTGTGACAGGTGTCTTCATCTGACTGGTTGGATTTTCAAATTGTATTTTTGGGGGGAAAAATTAGGGTTTCCCCTTTTTATAAATAGGTGGGTTTGACTTCATTTTCGTTTTCACACCTTTGCGAATCTTTGGAGAATATCTGGACTTTTGACTTTCAAAAGACTCTCAAATACCCCAACTTTGTCAAGCATCCGACACTCGGCCTTTCTGTTCGACTGTTTTAGCCAACCAGGCGTCTCACAAAACCTTCTTCTAAGGTAACCGCCTGATCTTTCTTTTATTTTTTCTTGTATTTTTCATTTATTCGAATGGTTTCCCAAACGTCAAGGCACAGCCTAGGTTAGCGATCACCCGGTCACCAGGGACGGCTGAATCTAGAACTAGGAGTGCCGAATGCTCGTTTAAGAACTTTCCTTTAATTACATCTCCAAATCCGGCAGTGTATGTGCATCTGCAGGACACGATGGCTCGAACAAAGCAGACAACAAGGAGATATAGGCCGGATGGTTCCTTTACCATCCGGACAGTGAGACTCCAAATTCAGACGGCTCCATTAGGGTGCCAGTAAGCGAAATTTCTAAGCACCCCCCAAACCCTCTTCTGACCTTCCCCATACTCCAACATACTATTCTCCCCCTTCTTCAAGCGGCAACCCTAGTGATACTATTCTAAGGGAAGCCGACAGTCAGTACCAGTCCGAGCCTTCAGAACAGGCGTCGGAGGAGAGTCTAGGGGAGGACCCTGCTGGCCCTAGCCGGCAGTCCTTTAGCTCTAGGGATAGTTCCGATGACGACTCGGCCTCGTCATCTTCTGATAGCGCCCCAGTTAATTCAGAAGAAGCCCGAGCAAAAATAGAAACTGCAAGGGAATCCTTGTCAGTAGAAAAGGGGGAAGACTGGGCGGAGCCGAGTGCTTCCAGGCGCTTGGAACGCACCCCCTATGACAGGGTAAAGTCGTATCCCCTAGTCAAAAGTAATTCCTAAATCCTCTAACTAATGTAGATAGGGAAGTAGGGTCGAATCCACAGAGAAACGAGTCTTTCTATTCCTAATTAAATAAAGTAATCTAAATTATAAAGTAACCAATATGTAAGTTTGGATGTGAAACTAAACTACGGAGATTAAGAAAAGGGAGAAAACAATATATAAAATGATCTAGGGCATAGGTTCACCAATAAATAATACTCCAGGGTAAAACATAGTAATCAATCATTGACATTGCATAAATAACATGATTAACAGGCTCTCGCAATTTATTAATCAACATAGATCTAACAGGCTCTCGCAATTTACTAGATCTAAGTTCTTATTGAAAATAGCCTTTAATATCAAATTAACATCTGCTCGATTCATCAATTTAATATTGTTATACTTTTACAAGCCGCAATTGTAAAATGTTAAAACCATTCAATAAGAAATTATCACGCAATACCAATAATCAATAATAGTCAATCATCAATGCATCAATTAACCAGATTGTAAAGGGCCTTCACTACGTATTACAATCACACAATTAATTTACCGGTATTAAATCTCATCTCTCGAATCTCGACTTATCCATTTATAAATTAATCTGCCTATTGAAACTAGACCTAAACATTAATTCTCAACTCTCGAATCTCGAATCAATGTTGTCAAACTCATGCATAAAAGATAGGCCTAATCTAGTCACAGAGCATTAAATCCACCAATAGGAAATTAATCTAGCATTGACAATCAACAACAATAAATTACCCCTTCATATTATTTATGGATCCCCTTCAACCCTAGAAATAAAACTACTCACAATAGTAAAAACTAAACTAATCAAAGTAATAAGATAAGTCATGATGAAAGGAATAAAATAAACAACTAAGATTAAGAGAAGAGAAATCGTTACCAAAATAAATCTGGAATTAAGAGCAAAGGTTTAGGAGAAAGAAATCTAAGAGAATAATTAAGAGAGTAAGGAAAAAGTAAAAGAAAAAGAGAAGGAAAGGGATAGATCCTAAAATCGTATTACGGAGGAGTATTTATACTCCGTACAAATCCTAAACTAAAACGACGCTAATCGTCAACTAATAAATACACGCGCCCGGTCGGGCGAGGCACCGCCCGATCGGGCGCGCCTTTTTGCTCATAATGCTAATCTCGCGCCCGGCCGGGCGCGTCACCGGGCGCCAACCATAGCTTCTCCCGCCCGGCCGGGCGCGCCTCCGGGCGCCAGCCTCTTTGGCCGGGCGGCTCACTTGGGCCACTATTTGGACTACGATTGGGCCCCAATTCTTCGGGCCAATCTGGGTTTCCTCTTCCGATCTTGAATACTTGGTCCAAATGCCCCGGTATCACCTATGCCCAGCCCTTAATCACCGGTTCGATGACTCTAACCGGCCCTGGGCTATAAAATAAGGTCGTGCTTCTCCAATGCTCATGATTGCTCCAAAATATCTCGGGAAAATACTCCAAAAGTATAGATCCCTGCAAAAGTCAACCAAATCTACGAAAACACTAGAAAACACCAATTAGTAAAAAAAGTGGCTCTAAAGAGCCAAAAACACTACTAACACTACGTGAAAAAACGAATTTGGCACCGGTTCAAACCCGGCCTAAGGCACCGGTTTGAACCGGTGCCAATGTGGGGGGTGCCAAAAGGGGTTTAAAAAGGCACCAGTTCAAACCGGTGCCAAAAGTTGAAATTGGCACCGGTTAACCGGTGCCAAAAAGTACCAAAAATTTTTATGATACATTTTTGGCACCGGTTAACCGATGCCAAAAGTGCCAACATAATAATTTTTTTTTTCTTAAAAATTAGATCTGTATTAATATTAATATAATCAAACCTGTTCATTATAATATTAATATATATAATCAAAAAAAATTACAGTATAATCAAATCTTAATAATAACCAAAAGTGCCAAAATATTAATATAAACAAATCTGTTCAATTATATAATAAAAAAAAATTACTGTATAGGGCAAAATAAATTACAACAGCTAAATCAAAATAAAAAAATTACACATATAAATAAATAAAAATTACAATATAAAAAAAAAAAAAAAGAAAATCAGTTGATTCTTCGATTTAAGATCAATATACTTGCATGTTGATTCTTCAATTTAAGAATTAAATCCATATACCTACACCAATTAAAACAACCAAAATGAATCGATTAACATGAATCAATTCAAAAACCCAAAAAATCGAAAAAAAAAAAAAGAAAATCGAAAAAAAGAAAAGAGTAACCCAGAAAATGAAAATGAAAATCAGTTCAAAAAAGAAAATGAATCGGAAAAACAAAAAACCAGAAAATCGAAAAAAAAAACAGTTCAAAAATCCAAAAAAAAAAACCCAGAAAATCGGAAAAAAAAAACAAAATCAGTTCAAAAATGCATAACATCAATTACAACCCAGAAAATAAAACCCAGAAAATCAATTAAAACCCAGAACATCAATTAAAACCCAGAAAATAAAAAAAATTCGACAAAAAAACCCAGAAATTAAAAAAAAAAATCGAATTAAAATAAGTTAAAAAATTAATTAACCAAACTAGAAAATCGAAAATCATTTTAAAAAAACAAATTTCAATCGATTAAAATAAAAAATAAATTAATAAAACAAATTTAATTCGTGGTGGATTAAACAAATTTTTTTTTAAAGAAACCCATAAAAAATTTCGAAGACACTCATCAAATCAATTAAACCCAAAATTAACTTCGAACAAACCCAAATCAACTTGATGTTACGGTGGTGGCGGCGGCTTTGCGGTGTTGTTGTTCCATGTTGTTGTTGTTGCAGTTTATTATTGCATGTTGTTGTTGTTATGGTTTAAGGGAGAGTAGAGGAGAGATCGAGTAGGTGTTGTTGCGGTGGTGTTCGAAGAGAAGAGAAGAGGTTCGAAGAGAAAGAGAAGAGATGAGCAAGAAGACAGAGGAGATAGAGCAAGAAGAGAGAGCAGAGGAGAGAGAAGGGAGAGGAGAGAGTGATGAAAGAGGCGGACTGAGGAGAGAGAAGGAGCAAGCTAAGTTTTAGGGTTTTAAGGAGAGATAAGGCCGGTTTTTTTTTAAATAATAAAAGGTCCGGTTCACAAAGGCACCGGTTCAAACCGGTGGCCTTTGTGATTTTGGCACCGGTTTGAAGTGAACCGGTGCCTATTACTCTGGTTTACCTTCCCACCAATTTTGTAGGCCATTTTTGGCACCGGTTTGGACTGAACCGGTGCCAATTAGGGGGTGCCTTTTTGATATTTTCTACTAGTGTAATTATGACCAAGGGACGGGGTAAAATACTGTATAAAATAGACACATCAAACTCCCCCAAGCCAAACCTTTGCTTGTCCTTAAGCAAAGATCTCATCAATGAATCAATAATATGCTTCACCCCAAAAAATAAAAATCAAGCACAAACGATCCAGGGTAAATCAAATAAACATGCTTCAAAGTCAACCAATCAAATCCATCCAATTACCTTTCTTCCCTAACAATTGTCAAATAGAGCAAACCACAAGAGCATATAGAATTCAAGACTAGTGCTCACACACTCAACTCTCATTTATGTGGCGAGTAAAAGATGTACTCGATCGCTCTCCATCCAACCCCTTTACGTGAACAATGCCCTCCCAACTCACACTCTCGTGTGTATAAAACAATGAACGCTCAATCCTACTAGTCGACTCGAAATATGCCAAATCATAACTTGCATTGATAAACAACACTTTCACATTCATACAATTCTATGCACAAAGGTCGGAAGGTCTTTAAAACTTGTAATGTAAGGCTAGGGTAAAGGGTAGGTTAAATTTGAGAATAAGTGAGAAAAAAGCTATGCTTAAGGGAGCAAATCCTAATAAAGCCCATGATCAAAATAAATAATGATCAACATCTCCTACATAACCAACTCTAATATCAACCCAATATACTCCAATCATAATAAATAAACACTTACAATTTCACTCATAAGATATAATAAAGAAGAAGTAGAGTGAATAAACAAACTTTATTTCCAAACTTGAATTTTTTATTGAAGTTCTATTTTTTTTTTCTTTCGATCAACCTCCAACTGGAACATTTGAACATTGAACACTTTTTTCCTTATCTTTTGAAGTTCACTTATTTTTTCACATTTTTTTTTCTTGAACTTCTTCTCTTTTTTTTTCTTCATAATATCATGCTTTATTTTTTCAAGAAAATATAACTATCAAACTCATCAAAATATAAACATGATCAAAAACAAAATAACTTCTCAAAAGCCCACCCAAATTGTGCAAATAATAAGCACATTACAAACTCCCTCACCTCACTCACTAATAGCTCCCCCAAGCCAAGCTTGGAACTAGTAACCAATGGGCCAAAATAGGCTTGTAATGCGGCTAATAAACAACAAAAAGTCAAGGCAACAACATGGGTAGCAAGAAGGGAACAAATATATCTAAAATCATCTGGAGGCTACCTAAAAGAACAAATGCCTTCTTCCTCCTCAATGTGCATAATAATGAATCATATAAACATTACTAATAGTTGCAAACCAATACTCAAATTCATTGACATACCAGGAAATATGGAACTATCACACATTCTTAACCAAATCAACTAGTCAAGCACTATATTCACAAGTAGTTGGGCAAAATTGACGCAAGCTAAGGTTTCAAGGCAATCAAACATCAAATCATGATCAACTAATCCACAATGCTTATCATCAAATACCAGGAATCAAAACAATTTTTCTCAAGTAGGGGCATAGGGAAGCATAATTTACAATTCATTGGAACGTATTTTTGAATTTTTTTATTTTTTCAATTTTTTTGTATTTTTATATAAAAAAGAAATCTATAAAACTAACCTAGAAAGAAGGAAATCTAACCTAAGAAAACACACCAAAAATAAAAGAAACGAGAAAAAGAAATATACCAAACCAAAATCTCCCCCAAGCCAGAATCAGACAATGTCCTCATTGGCTCGGGAACTAGCCCAGTATAAGTCCTGATCATCCTCATCCATCGAGCCGAAACCCGCACCTCCACTGCCACCTGCACCAGAAGAGCTACCACCAAAATAATCAGCGCGAAAACTCCCCCCGCCGGTCCCCCGAAAGGAATGTCCTGGCCGTACCCGAAGAAAGAAGAATAGTCAGTGTAAATACCACAGGCAGTGGGATCCCTATCGTATCCTTGGGGTGGAGGCTGAAACCAGTCAGGGTGAATAGCGTCGTCGGGAATGTTACCTCGACGAGCATAATCATCGTACATAGGGTAGAGAGCTCTACCCTGGTTCCGCTCTAGGTACCCTAACCTCTGGTCTAAGGAGCCTACCATCCTCTTAAGGTCAGTATGGGAATGCTCGATAAGTCCTAAGGCCTGACCTATACTCTGAAGATCCCAGATTGGGTCAGAGTCAACATGAGGGACGGAGTGGGACATACGAGGTGGAGAGAAAGCCACCTCGGGCTGAGGCTGGGGTGGTGGAACTGGTGGTGGTGGTGCCTTCCCCTTAGCGTTGGCAACCAAAACATCATAAGTGTAAGAAGGTTTCCCTGGGGGAAAGGCGGTCAAGTCAGGACTGGGTAGGGGAAAAATGGGCAAAGGTTGCTCGCTCCCAGTCCGAATACACCAAAATGGTGTCTGCTCGCTATCCGGTCTAACCCACCCCAACTCCTCAAAATACCTAGCAGTCATATAGGTATCTGATCCACAGTTGGTCAGTTGGTGGGGTCTGTCAACTACAAAACCGGCCTTTTTCACTGCTATTCGAGTGATAAGGCCACCTAAACGGATAGGGGCCTTGGATGTGGTGCTGGCCGTGGCATGCCTACTCAAATGGTGAACTATAAACCTGCCTATGTTCAATTTCCCGTACCCGTACACATAGTGTCCTATGACAGCTAGTTCGTTAGATTGAGCGTTATGGGGCTCGGCCCTACCTAAAAAACACAAACCCGCAAATCTTTGCCAGATTTTTGGGACAGGGTGGTGAATAGGTTTGGTACTAGCATGTTGGGGGTCGGGGGTAGGCAAACCAGTCAAAGCATTATATATGTCACACATTTTATAGTCTGCATGCCATTGGTGAGATAATTCAGAATTTAATTCAAAAATTTTACAAAATTCTACAAAAGTTAAATAATATTTCTATTGTTTAACCTGAAAAATAAATTTGGCCCATTTCTACTACTAACAACATGGAAAGTGGACAGGAATTCACAAGTAAGTTCTCGGAAAGTAGGATAGTGCATATCAACAAATTTTCTCATGCCAATGTCATTCAAAAATCGTTTTACAAAATCATACAAACCAAATGATTCTAAGGTAGGGCGGTGTAACCACCGAGAAGGAATTACCTCACAACCGATTAAGTGCTCTAGTCGTTCCTTTAGCTCTCGGCTCACAATTCGGATCTTCGTCCAATACGAGAGTTGCAAGTCCGGGTCGTATTCCTCCCTCGAACTAGAGCTCCTACCAAAAATGGACCTAGCCCTCTTTGAAGCCATGTTAGGAAATGGGTTTGAAAATTTATTGAATTAAATCTGAAAAAAATTTATATGGGAATGTAGAGGATGAAGAGAGGATCACAAATATGTAAAGAGTTTGGAATTTGGGTGAGAATTGGAGGAGAAATCTTAGAGAGAAGGTAGAGAGAATTCGAGTTTTAGAGAGAGAAAGTAATGGAGGAAAGAAGAAATGGAGGAAGAAAGAAGAAAAGAAAGAAGAAGAAGGGGACGGATGCCGCTCGCGCCCGATCAGGCGGTGGGTCGCCCGGTTGGGCGATCTGATATTTAAATTTTGCTAAGCTCTTGCGCCCGGTCGGGCGCCTTTCGCCCGATCGGGCGATCTATCGGTCCTATTTTGTCCAACTCACGCGCCCGGTCGGGTGATCTAATGTTCAAATTTTTGCCTCTTCTCGCGCCCGGTCAGGCGAGAGTCGCCCGATCGGGCGGACAATTAAGTCTGTATACGACGAGTTTCGCGCCCGGACCTTGCTCTCGCGCCCGGTCAGGCCAGAGAATAAATCGGCGAAATATTATTTTTCTTCTGTTCTCCAAAATTTGGCTAACTCTTTTCCTTGAAACCTGTACAAACACTCATAAAACTCGTTAAATTCCCTCGTCTCTCTTCTCATAAGAAAAAGGAAAGAAAAACTAGTCTAAAAGGCATTAAAAATACGGGTTGCCTCCCGCAAAGCGCTGGTTTATCTAGGTCCGCACGACCTTCTTACCACGTACAATATCTAGGACCCTTGGCCTAACGCTTGATCGGGTGGTTTCTCACCCGGTCTAGCGGTGTTCAGGCTGCGATGCGGCTTCCTGACATACCCTGTGGGACGCCAAATCACCTTATCTGGTGGATCCTCCTTGACTTGGAATGGGGGGGTCTTCAATGCTACGCACTAAAAATCCTCCTTCGATCGAAGGTTACTTCAAATTGTCATTGCGTTCAACACTTGCAACTCGATCTGGCGGAACACTTACCGTAGGCTCGATTTGCACAACTTGCTCGATCGGTTCCACTTGTTCATCCTCGAAACCAAGACCAACATTGTAGAGTGCTCTTTCTATTGCATCGACTTCCTTCTGTCATTTGTCTATCTCATCTGAAAAGGATGCAACACAAGATACCGCCTCCAAGGGATCTTTTTCAAGAGCTTGGGGCTTGTTAGAATAATTTACTACCACATTAACACTGAAACATTTCTCCTCAGTCATGGAGCTTTTAAGGGCATTATTCAGAATAAAAACAACTTTATCATCCCCTACTGATAATGTTAACTTACCACTTCTTACATCTATGACTGTTGCTGCAGTGTTAAGGAATGGTCTACCCAAAATAATTGGGGTTTGCATATCCTCAGCCATATCAAGAACAACAAAATCTACAGGTATGTAAAATTTACCTACTCTAATGGGGACATCCTCTAAAACACCTAAGGGGTATTTGAAAGAACGGTCGGCCATTTGTAGAGTTATATTAGTAGCTTTTAATTTACCCAGATTCAACTTAGAACACACAGATAATGGCATGACGCTAACACTAGCACCCAAATCACATAATGCATTATCAATCAAGAGATTGCCAATATGACAAGGGATAGAAAAACTACCCGGATCTTTTAATTTAGGTGGAGACTTATTTTGAAGTACGACACTACACTCTGCAGTGAAAGCTACCGTCTCTACCTCACTAATAGACCTTTTCCTCGTCAATATTTCTTTCATAAATTTTGCATACGAGGGAATTTGTGTGATCAATTCAGTAAAGGGAACTGTTACCTTTAAATCTTTTACCACCTCCAGGAACTTACCAAACTGCTTATCCAAATTTGTCGTCAATTGATGATTGGGGAATGGGAGATTGATAATTGGCTTTGGAGCATTATTACTCTTGTCTGGAGTAGCCACCTTCTCTGGAGTTGTACCCTGCAATGTAGAATTAGATATGTTAGTACTATCCTTTAGCCCTGCAGGGCTATCAACTACATTGTTTGGTTTAACGGAATTAAGATTAGCATTATTTAACAAAACAGGTTCATCAATTCCAGGCATAGAGGGCCCTTTGTAGTTTGAACCACTCCTTAGAGTAATTAAAAATGCTTGATCCGTAGGCCTAGTCGGCTGTGCCGGCAGAGCTCCATGTTGGCGGGCTTGTAGGGTAGCGGAGAGTTGCGCAATTTGATTATCTACCATTTTGTTATGCGCTAGAATTTGATCAATTGTCACATCTCTACTCTCCATGTGCTTTTGCATATTAGCCAACATTGCTCTAATTTCCACCAGAGAAAGGTCTGAAGATGAGGAGGGTTGTTGTGGTGGGTTCTTCTGGCTAGCATTGGGATGATAATATTTCTGCTGCTGTTGCTGTGGCGCCTGTGGTTCTTATGGTGGTGGATTTTGAACATTTGTGCTCCGGTAGGAAAGGTACAGATGATTCCGATACCCAGGATTGTAAGTGTTGGAGTATGGGTTATTCTGCCTATAAGCTTGGAAGGCATTAACTTGCTCCACGGAACTCCTGCAATCTTGCTCCCAGTGACCTACAATACCACAATTTTCACAGAAAGCCTCATTAGAATTATTATTAATCGCAGAAACATTGGCTACATTAGCAGTGCTCAGATTATCTAATTTTTGGCAAATAGAGGTTAGTTGAGCTTGCAAAAAGGATACAGAGTCGACACTATGCTTCCCCTTGTTCGCAAATCCCCTAGGATTCCCATATTGGGAATTGTGTATCGCCATGCCTTCAATAACCTGACCTGCATCTTCAACATCAAGATTCATAAATCTCCCACTAGCTGCAGAGTCTAAAATTATTCGAGAAGAATTTCCAAGGCCATTATAATAGGCTTGGATTAACTTCCATTGTGCTAAATTATGGTGGGGGCAATCTCTTTGTAAATCCTTGAACCTCTCCCAAGCCTCATATAAAGATTCATCGGCTTCTTGGGCAAAGTTCTGGATCGCACTCCGTAATACTGCTGTTCTCTCTGCAGGATAATACTTGTTATAGAAATTCAAAACAAGAGTTTCCCAGTCAGTTATACCAAGTGTAGTTCTATTTAAACCATTAAACCACAATTTAGCTTTTCCAGTTAAAGAGAAGGGAAAGAGAATCTCCCTGATTTGGTCTTGAGTGACCCCAGCTTGCCTGATGGTGTTACAATATTGGCAATAGTCGGCAATGTGAAGATTCGGGTCTTCACCCTTGGCTCCACTGAATTGCTTCCTCTCTATCATCGTTATAAATTGAGGTTTAATTTCACATTGAACCCCATCAAGAGCCGGAGTAGGGGTGAGATGTGGAAAATCCGTAAGCTTGGGTTGTGAGTAATCACTAAGCTTCTTTGGAGCCGTCATCTCTGATTATGCGTCTGATGATGTCTCTAAATCGCTAGAACCAGTCGGAGGATCGCGGTGATTATTGTTATTATCACCAGAATCCGCCAGGATTTGCTTGTAGAAATATTTCTATCTATGGAAGGAACGTTCGATCTCAGGATCGAATGGGATGTACCCTGATCTGGAACACCTGGGCATAAACAAAAACTAGAAGCAAATGTGAGATTTGTCTTAGAAAACTAACGCTCTCTGAGACAAAGGGGAAATAACCTAGACTACAAAATAATCAGAAATAAAAATAAAATTGTTTCCCCGGCAACGGCGCCAAATTTTGACAGGGTAAAGTCGTATCCCCTAATCAAAAGTAATTCCTAAATCCTCTAACTAATGTAGATAGGGAAGTAGGGTCGAATCCAAAGAGAAACGAGTATTTCAATTCCTAATTAAATAAAGTAATCTAAATTATAAAGTAACCAATATGTAAGTTTGGATGTAAAACTAAACTACGGAAATTAAGAAAAGGGAGAAAACAATATATAAAAGGATTTAGGGCATAGGTTCACCAATAAATAATACTCCAGGGTAAAACATAGTAATCAATCATTGACATTGCATAAATAACATGATTAACAGGCTCTCGCAATTTATTAATCAACATAGATCTAACAGGCTCTCGCAATTTACTAGATCTAAGTTCTTATTGAAAATAGCCTTTAATATCAAATTAACATCTGCTCGATTCATCAATTTAATATTGCTATACTTTTACAAGCTGCAATTGTAAAACGTTAAAACAATTCAATAAGAAATTATCACGCAATACCAATAATCAATAATAGTCAATCATCAATGCATCAATTAACCAGATTGTAAAGGGCCTTCACTACGTATTACAATCACACAATTAATTTACCGGTATTAAATCTCATCTCTCGAATCTCGACTTAACCATATATAAATTAATCTGCCTATTGAAACTAGACCTAAACATTAATTCTCATCTCTCGAATCTCGAATCAATGTTGTCAAACTCATGCATAAAAGATAGGCCTAATCTAGTCACAGAGCATTAAATCCACCAATAGGAAATTAATCTAGCATTGACAATCAACAACAATAAATTACCCCTTCATATTATTTATGGATCCCCATCAACCCTAGAAATAAAACTACTCACACATAGTAAAAACTAAACTAATCAAAGTAATAAAATAAGTCATATTGAAAGGAATAAAATAAACAACTAAGATTAAGAGAAGAGAAATCGTTACCAAAATAAATCTGGAATTAAGAGTAGATTAAGAGCAAAGGTTTAGGAGAAAGAAATCTAAGAGAATAATTAAGAGAGTAAGGAAAGAGTAAAAGAAAAAGAGAAGGAAAGAGATAGATCCTAAAAATCGTATTACGGAGGAGTATTTATACTCCGTACAAATCCTAAACTAAAACAAACTAAAACGACGCTAATCGTCAACTATTAAATACACGTTCCCGATCGGGCGAGGCACCGCCTGATCGGGCGCGCCTTTTTGCTCATAATACTTATCTCGCGCCCGGCCGGGCGTGTCACCGAGCGCCAACCATAGCTTCTCCCGCCCGGCCGGGCGCGCCTTTGTGCGCCAGCCTCTTTGGTCGGGCGGCTTACTTGGGCCACTATTTGGACTACGATTGGGCCCCAATTCTTCGGGCCAATCTGGGTTTCCTCTTCCGATCTTGAATACTTGGTCCAAATGCCCCGGTGTCATCTATGCCGAGCCCTTAATCACCGGTTCGATGACTCTAATCGGCCCTGGGCTATAAAATAAGGTCGTGCTTCTCCAATGCTCGTGATTGCTCCAAAATATCTCGGGAAAATACTCCAAAAGTATATATCCCTGCAAAAGTCAACCAAATCTACGAAAAAACTAGAAAACACCAATTAGTAATAAAAGTGGCTCTAAAGAGCAAAAAACACTACTAATTATGACCAAGGGACGGGGGTAAAATACTGTATAAAATAGACACATCACCTTACTATCACCATGTTCCGCAAAGCAAGCGGACCTCTATGACATCCGGTCTTGCCAATTTCAGGCGCAAGACCGTAATGGGGCATGGCTTTTCCTTGTCTGTCCCCAACAAGAATGATACTATTACCTGGCCCTCCCTGGCCAGTTATAAGGACCAAGCCTTCGGCTGCTACGAGGCGATCCTTTCAGGCTGGTTTACGCTTCCCTCTTCATTCGGCCGTGGAAAGGATTTTGGACGGATACCAGCGGGTATCTGGCAACTTGTACCGAATTCCTGGATCAATATTATCGGGTACGTTGCCGCATGTGAAATGCTGGAGGTGGATCCCAGCTTTGAGGCATTCGCCCACATGCACTATCTTAGCCGAGCGCCTGCCAAGGGCGGCGAAGGCTGGTACACCTTGTCCACCTGCAAGGAGAACAAATGGAAGGACTGGAGAACAAAGTTCTACATTTTCCATTCCTCTGAAAGCCGACTGAACCAAAAATATAATAGGTGGAACAAGGATCCGCCCCTCCTGGCTGGTAAAAGCGCCTTGCCCCCTCTCCCTATGCGGGCCCAGGAGGAAATTTTTGACAGGGGTCTGTTTAAAGTGTCCGTTCGGACAAACGAGAATGGGGAGAAAATAGTCGTCCCCCAAAGCTACATTCCCCCTTACAAGTGGCTAGAAGATGGGGTGTACTTGGCCTCTTGTGGGCTAAGTTCTGAGATGCCGAAAGGTAGTCGGCCGTCTGATCTTATGCAAACTTTAAATTGTTTTTCAATGTTTGTTTATAAAACCTAACTCTTTCTTTTGGTGCAGACAAAGCAATGGAAAAGCTCTCGGCAACAAAGAAGCCGGTTGCCGTCCCTGCAGCAAAGTATCGCACCAACGTCCTTAACAGAGCGAATGACGAGCAGAAAGCAGCCGGAACTCCCAAGGTAGCTGTTTATGACACGGTATATTTTTCAATAGAGGTTAAATTTTGCCCGCCTGCTTTTCTGATGCCTTGCTTTTTGTTCATGTAGAGTGGTTCCATCAGGCCTTCTCCCTCCAAACAATCCCAACCCAAAATTCAAAAAACTAGGGCAGGTGATGTGAGTGCATCCAGCAAGAGCCGGAAGCACGTCGCTCACAAGCCTAGGAGAGGGGACGGCTCTACTCTCGAAGCTGACATGGAGGTCAGCAAACCGGATGCCACTCAGGCATCGAAGGGTGGCTTTAAGCAACCCAGCACTACTGTCGGCTCAGCAGGAGAGAAGAGGCATCATGGGAAGGAGAAGGAGGCTCAGCCGGACGGTATGAGCCGCATCTTCATTGAATTCCAGTATCAAGATAGTTTCTTAGAACTTTCTTGACTAACTTATAATTTTGCAGCTCCTGTGTAAAGGCCGACCGTCGTCCAGATGGCCAAGGAGATGCTGCGGTCGCTCGATCCAGAAGACAAGGCATCCGTGAGAGGAGTCGGCACCCTTAACTTGGATGCCATCTTGGGGAACCTCTGTGAGGTAAAAAAGTTAGCTAAATTTTCCTTAATATTTAAGCACATATCCGACTGGTTTTGACCATTCGGCTCTTTTCTCATTTCCAGGCCATGCTGCGCGTCCAGGGGCTAAGAAGGTCAATCCAGGAAAAGTCTAAAGAGGTAACAGCCGCTAAAGCTCGAGCCGAGTCCGCCTTAGACCGAGCTCAATTTGAAATTGCTCAGAATGAGCTTCTGACCCTTGATATGATGTATTCCCAAGCGGACGCCAACCTGTAGGTGAAGAAGGACTTGGATTCGGCCCGCTCCAAAATCAATGACCTTAAGGCCGAAGTCAAAGGCCTTAAGGAAAAGCTTGAGCCTCTTCAGGAGGCCAAGAAAGAGGCCGAGAGGGCCAAGGAGCAGGTTGGCCGCCTAGAGGGGCGCCTGGCGAACCAGCAGCAGCAGCTGAAGGCCAAGCTCCAGTCCCGGGCTGAGGAGGAGAAGCAGGCCCTTGTCAAACAAATGATGGAAGACTACGATACCATCATGCGGACGGCATGGGAGGCGGTACAGCCGGGTGCTGATTTTGGCATCTGGAAATCTAAGTTTGATCAAGAAAACAAGGATTTCAATGTTGAACTCCTTCGCCAGGCTGAAGAGGAGGCGAACAAGGATGACGCTGATGGCGATGAGGCCGACTCCTCTTCAGGCTCCTCTGGGGACGAAGACGGGGAAGAGGAGGATGATGAAAATGAAGAGCAGTCGGCAACTGATGATGCGGCTGCCAATGCTGATAATCTCTCTGCCCCTTATAGCTTTTTAGTAGTTATTTATGTGGCCGAATGACCATACATTTCATCTTCCGGCCTGCGTGTCGATTATCCATGTATCTTTACCGACCGAGGGGTCGGGTAATTTGACAATTTCTCTGGCTTTGCCAGAAAACATTCTTGCCTTAGTCGTCTGGTGGCGATTGGGCCTTTTAATTTTAAAGTCATTCGGCCGTTTGGCTGAAGTGATTCATATTGTTGTTCTTTAAAAAAATTTCATTGCATGTTTTTTGGCCAAGTATTATAACCTGTATATCATGCGGCCGTTCTTGCCCCTGGACGGATGTCGTGTGGTTTCGGTTGAGTGGAATTATTGATACTTAAAAGAGTATGCATGGTTTCTAAGTTAATCAATCACTATTGGTGATTTCCCCAATCCACGCGACAGACGGCCATCCGGAGCTAATGTATAATTGTTTTCATCCGGCCATTGGCTCAAACGAAATACAAATTTCTTGCCTTAGCAAATTTGAAAAGAAATCCTTCGCGTGTTTTGCCCAAAGAGCTAAGAACAGGCGCATCCGGCCAAAGGCCTCGTGTAGACAAAATGCTAAGTTTTAACTATCTTAATTTCACTTTTAAGGATAGTCCGCCTGTCTTCCCAAGAGCAAAGTGCAGGCATATCCGGCCCATAAGTCCGTATGTCCTGCGTTTGGGCAGAAAAAGACGTATCTGGCCAAGGGCCTCAGTAATTAACTTGACTTGTAGATCAGTAAAAATCTTCCGTCTGTCTAACCCAAGAGCAAAAACAGGCGCATCCGGCCTAATGCCTCAATAGCCTCTACTTATGAAACAGTGACCCTTTTCCGACTGTGCTAGAACAGTTAGAAGATTCTGGCCTTTTAGATTTCACTTTCGATTGAGTCAAACAACTGCGGATGCTGCCTTAGCATTCGGTAGGGCTGTTTGATGTAATTTGTAGAGCAATGTGCCACCCAAATGGGAGATGCTTCTCCTCGACGAATTCACTCGAATGGGCGTCGCCGGTTATCTGACTCATGTTGGAGCAGACGGTCGTACTCATGTTGGAGCAGACTGTGACCATTCGGTCTCTATCTGTTTTTCTTAATATCCGGCCATTGGCCTCAAAATGATTTTATCTGGCCTTAGGCCTTTTAGAGATTTAAGCAGTTTTTCGTTAAGTGTTAACATAATGCTCAAAGAATTTCGTAAGAACGACTGCTCTAGAGTAGTCGGCTCCTTCATAAAGGTTGGGGCATCTGTTATTGGGACAGACGTTACCCAAATACATTGGTCGTCTGTATTTTGTACAGGCGACACTAATAATAATAAAAAGACAAGTTGGAAAATGAAGGCATATTCTCATTAGCAAAGTTTGAAATGACAATTTGAGGTATTTACATTTGTACTTAGAAATGGTACTTTTTCAAGTTGTCCACATTCCAAGTTCTAGGCAGCTGCCTGCCGTCTGGTTCTTCCAGGCGGTAGGTGCTTTCTCTTACTTCCTCATATATTCGGTAGGGACCTTCCTAATTTGGGGTCAACTTTCCCTGCTCATTCGCCCTACCGATTGCCTCCATTTTCCGTAGCACAAAGTCCCCCACTTAGAGAGGACGCTTGTGTACTCTTTTGTTGTAAGCCCGTGTCATTCTCAGATGGTAAATCTCATGGCGCAAGGCATCATTGCCCCTGCGCTCTGGAAGTGAGTCCAATGCCAGCCGCATGGCCTCCCTGTTAGCTTCTTCGTTATATAACATGACTCGAAGAGTCGGCTCATAGTGTTCAATGGGTAGGACAACTTCTGCACCATACACCATGAGGAACGAGGTTTCTCCAGTTGCTCCTTTAGCAGTCGTTCTGATGGACCAGAGGACGTGTGGTAATTCATCCGCCCAAAGACCACCAGCCCGTTCAATTTTCTTTTTAATCCCGTCTGAGATCAACTTGTTGAAGGCTTCAACCTGGTCGTTGGCTTGGGGTCGGCCGACTGATGCAAAGAAGCTTGAGACCCCTTGTTCTCCCAGCCAAGTCTTGAGTTGAGGCGTTTCAAATTGAGGCCCATTGTCAAAAACCATAGACATGGGCACCCCAAAGCGAGTGATAATATTCCTCAAGATGAAGGAAATAACGTCCTTTGTCTTAATGTTTTTGACCGCCTCCTCCTCTACCCACTTGGTAAAGTAATCCACAGCTACCAATATGTAGCGCTTGCCGCCTGGTGTCGCGGTGAAAGGCCCAAGTATGTCCATGCCCCATTTGGCAAAGGGTATTGGGCTGTGGATGGCCGTCAGGTCTGTGGCCGGACGATGGATGAGTTTGCCAAACTTTTGACACTTGTCACACTTTTTGACCATTTCCATAGCATCCGTTTCCAGAGTTGGCCAAAAATAAAGTCGCCTGGCCTTGGCAGCCTGAGACCTGCCGCCTATATGGGAGGCGCAGAACCCCGCATGCAAATCTTCGAGGACCTCTTTACCCTTCTCTGGGGTAACACACATCAACAGGGGTTTCAGGAAACCAGTTTTGAAGAGTTCTCCTTGTCTTAGCTCGAAGTTTGCCGCTTTCTTCTTCAGAACAGCCGCCTCCTGGGGTGAATCAGGGAGCGTGCCGTCTGCAAGATAAGCCCGGATGCTGTCCATCTAGGTAAAGCTTCGGTTGAGAATTCCAATGGGGTCTTCATTAGATATACTTCTCTTTTCCATGACTTCCCAGAAGACCGACCAAGGTATTTCACAGGAGGCGGATGATGCTAGTTTTGACAGAGCATCCGCCTGATTATTTGAAGATCTAGGCACCTGAGTTAGATGGAACTCCTCAAGTGTCCCAACTTAACTCTTGACAGCCTGCAAATATTTTACCATGGCCGGATGAGTGGCCTCATACGTTCCATTGACCTGGTGTATGACTAGTTGAGAGTCAGAGCAGGCGTCAATCTTCTTTGCCCCTGCTGCCTTGCAATACCGAATGCCGGCCAGCAGGGCCTCATACTCGGCCTCATTGTTAGAGACATGGAACTTGAACCGTAATGCATATTCGTACTTATCTCCTTCAGGAGACTGACAGATAATCCCTGCACCACAGCCGTTCACAGTGGAGCTCCCGTCCACATACACTTTCCAAACCTGGTCAGTATTGTCCGGTACAACCGGCCTTGTCATTTCGACAATAAAGTCGGCGAATGCTTGCCCCTTTATTGCCTTCCTTGGTTCGTAAGTGATTTCTAATCCTTGCATTTCAATTGCCCATTTAAGCATTCGTCCATAAGACTCCAAGGTTGTGAGTGGCCGCTTGATCGGTTGGTCAGTATAGACCTGTACCGCATGCGCCAAGAAGTAGGGTTTTAGCTTCTTGATGGCCATGTAAAGGGCAAGGCCGAATTTCTCAACCATGGGGTACCGAAGCTCTGCGTTCCTCAGAACATGGCTAATGAAATACACTGGGAGCTGGATGCTGTCTCTTTCAGCTAAGAGAACGACACTGAGGGCATGATCAGAGACGGTTAAATACATGAAGAGCTTCTCTTTGGGCAAAGGGCTGACAA